>NC_079533.1:4522509-4842509 GCF_003711565.1 Takifugu flavidus
TCCTTGAGAAAACGTCAAAAAAGTCATAATGTGACTGCAGCATACGTTTTCACATGATTATGTTGCATTCACCTCTGTTTTGAAATAAATGTGTCTCCTGACCAATAGTGATGGTTTCCCCACAAGCAGACGTCAAAAGCGTCATAATGTGACTGCAGCATGAGTTTTCAGATGATCATGTTGCATTCACCTCTGTTTTGAAATAAATGTGTCTCCTGACCAAAAATGATGTTTTCTCCACGAGACAACGTCAAAAAAGTCATAATATGACTGCAGCATATGTTTTCACATGATCATGTTGCATTCACCTCTGTTTTGAAATAAATGTGTCTCCTGACCAAAAATGATGTTTTCTCCACGAGAAAACGTCAAAAAAGTCATAATGTGACTACAGCATACGTTTTCACATGATTATGTTGCATTCACCTCTGTTTGAAATAAATGTGTCTCCTGACCAAAAATGATGTTTTCTCCACGAGAAAACATAAAAAAAGTCATAATGTGACTGCGGCATGAGTTTTCAGATGTATGTTGCAGTCACCTCTGTTTTGAAATAAATGTGTCTCCTGACCAAAAATGATGTTTTCTCCACGAGAAAACGTCACAAAAGTCATAATATGACTGTGGCATACTTTTCACATGATCATGTTGCATTCACCTCTGTTTTGAAATAAATGTGTCTCCTGACCAAAAGTGATGGTTTCCCCACGAGCAGACGTCAAAAACGTCATAATGTGACTGTTGTGACTCCTACTCTGGCCCCACCTCCTCCTGGGCAATCAGCTCAACCACCCACCACCTGGGCCCTCTCCTGCAGCTGCACCCAATCCGCCCAAACGACTCTGCACCCATAAAAGGCCCCTATGCACTCAGGCCAGTGCTTGATCTTACTGATGTTTTTGGCAACACGTCCCGTGGACCCAGCATCTCTCCAGGCTCCCCAGCGACTCCCTGCGTCTCCCTGCGTCTTCCAGCGACTCCTCGCGACTCCTCTACAACCTTCCTAGCCCCTCTTCCTCTGACCTCTTCCTCTTCCCCTTCCTCGGACGGATTTCTCCTATCCTCTGGACACTTGGACTCCCCACAGACTCTCGCCCCTGGATCTCGAACTTGGTTCGTCTGCCGCATCACGCACCTATAGTTTTTCTCGGCCTCTCTCATTTAGTTTCTTCCCTCCTGTTTTTTTGCTTCATTAAACCTTTTGAGTTTACTTTTAATTCCCGTGTCTGTCTGCCTTCTTGGGGTTCCGCCACACTTGACCGCCAGTCCTCTCGAGCGTAACAGAAAGATCAAGCCAAGATGAGTCAAGGTGGAACCCCGGGGCAGCCGGGCGGCCCTAGGACCCCCACGTTACCCTCCCCCTCGAAAGAAGAGTGGAGGCCCACTCTGCTCAGCTCTCCTCCCTTCAGTCGGAGCTAACCAAGGCCTTCCCCACAATCCAGGGGGAGATTTCCGAGCTCCAGAGCTCCTCCCAGACCACCTCCAGTACCCTGTCCGCCCTCTCCAACCAGATGTCCGCCATGGCAACCGTTTTGGCTTCCATTATTCAGAAGCTAGGCAGCGACCCCGGTGGGGCTGCTCCATCAGAACCATCTCTCCCGCTTTCTCCCCGAGCCGAGCCCAACCTTGCCAGCCCCCGTGTGTTCGGCGGGGATTTCGACCTGGGCAAGGGGTCCTCCACCAATGTGAGCTGCTCTTCCGCCATCAGCCCTCCAGATTTGTTTCCGACGAGGCCAAGGTTGGATTTATAACCTCCCTCCTGGCCGACAAGGCATTGACCTGGGCCATAGCTGCCGTCGACCTGGACCCCCGCCTCTCCTCAGACTACAGCGCCTTTCGACGGAGAGTTCAAGGCTGTGTTCGAGCACCCCACCTACGGTGAAGACGCCGCGAGTCGTCTGCTCGCTCTCCAGCAGGGGTCACGGTCAGTTGCGGAGTACACCCTTGAGTTCCGCATCCTGGCTGCAGAGAGCCGCTGGGGCGAGACCGCGCTCCGTAGCGCCTATCGACGGGGCCTGAGTGAGGCAATCAAGGACCTGATTGTGAGAGACCGCCCCTCGTCACTCAACGAGCTGATCACCCTCTCGCTCCAGATGGATGAACGACTACGGGAGCGCTGCCAGGAGCGCGCCCAACGTGCGGGCGGTTCTACCCGCCAACTCTCCCACCGCACTTCCTCTGTCCCTGACTTCTCCCTTACTAGCACTGCCGCCCCGCCTCCTCACATCCTCTTGCAATCCCCAGCTCACTCCTCCCCCAGAGTCGGAGAGGAACCCATGCAGATCGGCCGGTCCCGTCTCTCACGGTAGGAGCGGGAGCAAAGACTCCGAGACCAGATGTGCCTGTACTGCGGAAACAACGGCCACTTCATCCAAGCC
Organism: Takifugu flavidus; assembly: GCF_003711565.1. Lineage (NCBI taxonomy): Eukaryota > Metazoa > Chordata > Actinopteri > Tetraodontiformes > Tetraodontidae > Takifugu > Takifugu flavidus. The sequence continues at coordinate 4,524,888 of NC_079533.1, forward strand.
TGCCCCGTCCGACCAAAAGGGCCTGCTCACCAGTAGGGGGAGTACTGGTGAGCCGAGCTGTGATTCCCCAACCCACCGAGCAACACAACCGCCTCTTCCCCGCAACCCTCTCCTGGGATAAGGAGTCTATTCGGGAGTGTTGTTTCTCATTGACTCTGGGGCTGATGAGTCCCTGATGGACTTTTCTCTCGCGCGTCAAGCTGGCATTCCCCTGGTTCCTCTCGATCGCTCCCTGTCCCCCCAGGCGATCGATGGCCGCTCTCTGGGTAACATCACGCATCGCACCATCCCACTCACCCTAACACTCTCGGGTAATCACATAGAGAGTACACCTTTCCTGGTTTTGCACGCCCCCACCGCTCCACTCGTGTTAGGAAGACCGTGGTTGGAAAGGCACGACCCCCACATCTCATGGGCTTCGGGTCGGATCCTGGGGTGGAGCGTGGCCTGTCACGCCAACTGCCTTCGCTCCGCCCCCTCTCCATCCAGTAATCCCAGGCCCGCGCTCACTCCCCCGGATCTCACTGGTGTTCCCCCTATCTACAATGATTTAGCCCCAGTGTTCAGTAAGGACAATGCTCTGTCCCTTCCCCCTCACCGGCCCTATGATTGCCCCATCGACCTCCTCCCCGGGGCTCCCTACCCCACGGGTCGACTTTACAATCTCTCCATCCCAGAGAAGGAGGTGATGCGCAATTACATCACTGGATCCCTTGCCTCTGGGATCATAAGCATCGTCTCATCCCCCTTAGCTGCAGGTTTCTTCTTTGTAGCCAAGAAGGATGGCGGCCTGAGGCCCTGCATCGACTTCCGCAAACTTAACATCATCACCGTTAAGAACAAGTACCCTCTTCCCCTTATGAGTTCCACGTTCGAGCCTCTCACTCATGCCCGGGTGTTCACTAAGTTAGACCTCCGCAACGCTTACCACTTGGTGCGGATCAGGAAAGGGGACGAATGGAAGACCGCCTTCAACACACACCTCGGGCACTTCGAATACCTGGTCATGCCCTTCGGCCTCTCCAACGCCCCCGCGTCTTCCAGGAGTTGGTCAACGATGTGCTCCGGGACATGATCAACGTCTTTGTGGTGGTCTACTTGGACGACATCTTGATCTTCTCCCGCACCATGGAGGAGCACCACCAGCATGTTCGCCTGGTCCTACAACGGCTTTTGGAGAAAAACGACTATTCATCAAAGCCGAGAAGTGCGTCTTCCACTCCGCCTCAGTGGGGGTACCTCGGCTACATCGTGGAGGAGGGGCGTGGCGCGCGCAGATCCGGCCAAGATCCAGGTGTGGTGGAGTGGCCACGCCCCACCGACCGCACTCAGCTTCGTCGGTTCCTTGGGTTCGCCGGGTTCATCCGGCGGTTCATCAAGGGTTCAGTCAAGTGGCTGCCCCTCTCTCCGCTCTCACCTCCACCTCACGCCTTTTGCCTGGACACCGGAGGCTGGACCGCATTCTCGGCCCTCAAGGACAGGTTCACGACGGCTCCGGTGCTCGCCAATCCAGACCCCCTCTCAATGTCAGTTTTCCGTCACCCAGTCGCACCGCTTCGGCAGTTCATCGTCGAGGTCGATTGCTTGGAGCGGGCATCGGGGCAGTCCTCTCCCAGCGGTCGAAGGCGCATCTGGAAGACTGCCCGCAAAGCCATCTTGCGGGCCACTGAGCAGTCCCGGCGTTCGGCCAACCGGCGAAGGAGGCCGGCCCCTGCTTACCGGCCTGGCCAGAAGGTCTGGCTGTTGGCCGGGACCTGCCCCTCCAGACCTCGCAGACTTCCTCCAGAAAGCTGAACCCCCGCTACATCGGTCCATACCCATCTGCAGCATCGTCAGCCCCTCTGCAGTCCGTTTGGATCTCCCTGCCGCCTCAAGGTTCACCCGGTCTTCCACGTCTCGCTCATTAAACCCTTCTCCACCAGCCCCCTGTCCCCTCCTGCTCCGACTCACTCCCCCACAGGTCCTGTCGGACGGAGAGCCGGTGTGGAGCGTTAACAAGCTGCTGGCGGTCCGCCGACGGGGAAGGGGCTTCCAGTACCTGGTGGATTGGGTGGGTTACGGCCCCGAAGACCGGAGCTGGGTGCCCCCATCCTATCTTGCTGACCCCTCCCTCCTCGAAGACTTCTACCGAGAGCACCCGGATGCTCCTGGGCGGTCGTCCGGTGCCTCCCGTAAGGGGGGGGGGGTACTGTTGTGACTCCTACTCTGGCCCCACCTCCTCCTGGGCAATCAGTCAACCACCACCACCTGGGCCCTCTCCTGCAGCTGCACCCAATCCGCCCAAACGACTCTGCACCCAAAAAGGCCCCATGCACTCAGGCCAGTGCTTGATCTTACTGATGTTTTTGGCAACACGTCCGTGGACCCAGCATCTCTCCAGGCTCCCCAGCGACTCCCTGCGTCTCCCTGCGTCTTCCAGCGACTCCTCTACAACTTCCTAGCCCCTCTTCCTCTGACCTCTTCCTCTTCCCCTTCCTCGGACGGATTTCTTCCTATCCTCTGGACACTTGGACTCCCCCACAGACTCTCGCCCCTGGATCTCGAACTTGGTTCGTCTGCCGCATCACGCACCTATAGTTTGTCTCGGCCTCTCTCATTTAGTTTCTTCCCTCCTGTTTTTTTTGCTTCATTAAACCTTTTGAGTTTACTTTTAATTCCCGTGTCTGTCTGCCTTCTTTGGGGTTCCGCCACACTTGACCGCCAGTCCTCTCGAGCGTAACAGTGACTGCAGCATGAGTTTTCAGATGATCATGTTGCATTCACCTCTGTTTTGAAATAAATGTGTCTCCTGACCAAAATGATGTTTTGAACACGAGAAAACGTCAGAAAAGTCATAATGTGACTGCAGCATACGTTTTCACATGATCATGTTGCATTCACCTCTGTTTTGAAATAAATGTGTCTCCTGACCAAAAGTGATGGTTTCCCCACGAGCAGACGTCAAAAACGTCATAATGTGACTGCAGCATACGTTTTCACATGATCATGTTGCATTCACCTCTGTTTTGAAACAAATGTGTCTCCTGACCAAAAATGATGTTTTCTCCACAAGAAAACGTCACAAGTCATAATATGACTGCGGCATACGTTCACATGATCATGTTGCATTCACCTCTGTTTTGAAATAAATGTGTCTCCTGACCAAAAATGATGTTTTCTCCACAAAGAGAAAACGTCAAAAACGTCATAATATGACTGCAGCATGAGCTTTCAGATGATCATGTTGCATTCACCTCTATTTTGAAATAAATGTGTCTCCTGACCAAAAGTGATGGTTTCCCCACGAGCAGACGTCAAAAACGTCATAATGTGACTGCAGCATGAGTTTTCAGATGATCATGTTGCATTCACCTCTGTTTTGAAACAAATGTGTCTCCTGACCAAAAGTGATGGTTTCCCACGAGCAGACGTCAAAAACGTCATAAGTGACTGCAGCATGAGTTTTCAGATGATCATGTTGCATTCACCTCTGTTTTGAAACAAATGTGTCTCCTGACCAAAAATGATGTTTTCTTCCACAAGAAAACGTCACAAAAGTCATAATATGACTGCGGCATACGTTTTCACATGATCATGTTGCATTCACCTCTGTTTTGAAATAATGTGTCTCCTGACCAAAAATGATGTTTTCTCCATGAGAAAACGTCAAAAACGTCATAATATGACTGCAGCATGAGCTTTCAGATGATCATGTTGCATTCACCTCTGTTTTGAAATAAATGTGTCTCCTGACCAAAAAGATGTTTTGTCCACGAGAAAACGTCAAAAAAGTCATAATGTGACTGCAGCATGAGTTTTCACATGATCATGTTGCAGTCACCTCTGTTTTGAAATAAATGTGTCTCCTGACCAAAAGTGATGGTTTCCCACTAGCAGACGTCCAAAACGTCATAATGTGACTGCAGCATGAGTTTTCAGATGATCATGTTGCATTCACCTCTGTTTTGAAACAAATGTGTCTCCTGACCAAAAATGATGTTTTCTCCACGAGAAAACGTCACAAAAGTCATAATATGACTGCAGCATGAGGTTTCAGATGATCATGTTGCATTCACCTCTGTTTTGAAATAAATGTTTCTCCTGACCAAAAATTATGTTTTGAACACGAGAAAACGTCAAAAAACGTAATAATGTGACTGCAGCATACGTTTTCAGATGATCATGTTGCATTCACCTCTGTTTTGAAGTAAATGTGTCTCCTGACCAAAAATGATGTTTTCTCGTCCGAGAAAACATAAAAAAAGGCTTAATGTGACTGCAGCATACGTTTCACATTGATTATGTTGCATTCACCTCTGTTTGAAGAAGTAAATGTGTCTCCTGACCAAAAATGATGTTTTCTCGCGAGAAAACATAAAAAAAGGCTTAATGTGACTGCAGCATACGTTTTCACATGATTATGTTGCATTCACCTCTGTTTTGAAATAAATGTGTCTCCTGACCAAAAGTGATGGTTTCCCCACGAGCAGAACGTCAAAAACGTCATAATGTGACTGCAGCATACGTTTTCACATGATCATGTTGCATTCACCTCTGTTTTGAAATAAATGTGTCTCCTGACCAAAAATGATGTTTTCTCCACGAGAAAACGTCAAGAACGTCATAATTTGACTGCAGCATGAGTTTTCAGATGATCATGTTGCATTCACCTCTGTTTTGAAATAAATGTGTCTCCTGACCAAAATGATGTTTTGTCCACGAGAAAACGTCAGAAAAGTCATAATGTGACTGCAGCATGAGTTTTCAGATGATCATGTTGCATTCACCTCTGTTTTGAAATAAATGTGTCTCCTGACCAAAAGTGATGGTTTCCCCACGAGCAGACGTCAAAAAAGTCATAATGTGACTGCAGCATCGCAGTTTTCACATGATCATGTTGCATTCACCTCTGTTTTGAAATAAATGTGTCTCCTGACCAAAAATGATGTTTTCCTCCACAAGAAAACGTCACAAAAGTCATAATATGTGACTGCGGCATACGTTTTCACATGATCATGTTGCATTCACCTCTGTTTTGAAACAAATGTGTCTCCTGACCAAAATGATGTTTTCTCCACAAGAAAACGTCACAAAAGTCATAATATGACTGCGGCATACGTTTTCACATGATCATGTTGCATTCACCTCTGTTTTGAAATAAATGTGTCTCCTGACCAAAATGATGTTTTCTCACAAGAAAACGTCAGAAAAGTCATAATATGACTGCGGCATACGTTTTCACATGATCATGTTGCATTCACCTCTGTTTTGAAATAAATGGTCTCCTGACCAAAAATGATGTTTTCTCTATGAGAAAACGTCAAAAACGTCATAATATGACTGCAGCATGAGCTTTCAGATGATCATGTTGCGTCACCTCTGTTTTGAAATAAATGTGTCTCCTGACCAAAAGTGATGGTTTCCCCACGAGCAGACGTCAAAAACGTCATAATGTGACTGCAGCATGAGTTTTCAGATGATCATGTTGCATTCACCTCTGTTTTGAAATAACTGTGTCTCCCGACCAAAAGTGATGGTTTCCCCACGAGCAGACGTCAAAAACGTCATAATGTGACTGCAGCATGAGTTTTCAGATGATCATGTTGCATTCACCTCTGTTTTGAAACAAATGTGTCTCCTGACCAAAATGATGTTTTCTCCACGAGAAAACGTCACAAAAGTCATAATATGACTGCAGCATGAGGTTTCAGATGATCATGTTGCATTCACCTCTGTTTTGAAATAAATGTGTCTCCTGACCAAAATGATGTTTTGAACACGAGAAAACGTCAAAAAACGTAATAATGTGACTGCAGCATACGTTTTCAGATGATCATGTTGCATTCACCTCTGTTTTGAAATAAATGTGTCTCCTGACCAAAAATGATGTTTTGTCCACGAGAAAACGTCAGAAAAGTCATAATGTGACTGCAGCATGAGTTTTCAGATGATCATGTTGCATTCACCTCTGTTTTGAAATAAATGTGTCTCCTGACCAAAAGTGATGGTTTCCCCACGAGCAGACGTCAAAAAAGTCATAATGTGACTGCAGCATACGTTTTCACATGATCATGTTGCATTCACCTCTGTTTTGAAATAAATGTGTCTCCTGACCAAAAATGATGTTTTGTCCACGAGAAAACGTCAGAAAAGTCATAATGTTACTGCAGCATGAGTTTTCAGATGATCATGTTGCATTCACCTCTGTTTTGAAATAAATGTGTCTCCTGACCAAAAGTGATGGTTCCTCCACGAGGACGACGTCAAAAAAGTCATAATGTGACTGCAGCATACGTTTTCACATGATCATGTTGCATTCACCTCTGTTTTGAAATAAATGTGTCTCCTGACCAAAAATGATGTTTTTCTCCACAAGAAAACGTCACAAAAGTCATAATATGACTGCGGCATACGTTTTCACATGATCATGTTGCATTCACCTCTGTTTTGAAACAAATGTGTCTCCTGACCAAAAATGATGTTTTCTCCACAAGAAAACGTCACAAAAGTCATAATATGACTGCAGCATACGTTTTCACATGATCATGTTGCATTCACCTCTGTTTTGAAATAAATGTGTCTCCTGACCAAAATGATGTTTTCTCCACAAGAAAACGTCAGAAAAGTCATAATATGACTGCGGCATACGTTTTCACATGATCATGTTGCATTCACCTCTGTTTTGAAATAAATGTGTCTCCTGACCAAAATGATGTTTTCTCTATGAGAAAACGTCAAAAACGTCATAATATGACTGCAGCATGAGCTTTCAGATGATCATGTTGCAGTCACCTCTGTTTGAAAAAATGTGTCTCCTGACCAAAAGTGATGGTTTCCCCACGAGCAGACGTCAAAAACGTCATAATGTGACTGCAGCATGAAAAAGTCATAATATGACTGCGGCATACGTTTTCACATGATCATGTTGCATTCACCTCTGTTTTGAAATAAATGTGTCTCCTGACCAAAAATGATGTTTTCTCCATGAGAAACGTCAAAAACGTCATAATGTGACTGCAGCATGAGCTTTCAGATGATCATGTTGCAGTCACCTCTGTTTTGAAATAATGTGTCTCCTGACCAAAAGTGATGGTTTCCCCACGAGCAGACGTCAAAAACGTCATAATGTGACTGCAGCATGAGTTTTCAGCAGATGATCATGTTGCATTCACCTCTGTTTTGAAATAACTGTGTCTCCCGACCAAAAGTGATGGTTTCCCCACGAGCAGACGTCAAAAACGTCATAATGTGACTGCAGCATGAGTTTTCAGATGATCATGTTGCATTCACCTCTGTTTTGAAACAAATGTGTCTCCTGACCAAAAATGATGTTTTCTCCACGAGAAAACGTCACAAAAGTCATAATATGACTGCAGCATGAGGTTTCAGATGATCATGTTGCATTCACCTCTGTTTTGAAATAAATGTGTCTCCTGACCAAAAATGATGTTTTGAACACGAGAAAACGTCAAAAAACGTAATAATGTGACTGCAGCACGTTTTCAGATGATCATGTTGCATTCACCTCTGTTTTGAAGTAAATGTGTCTCCTGACCAAAAATGATGTTTTCTCTCCGCGAGAAAACATAAAAAAAGGCTTAATGTGACTGCAGCATACGTTTTCACATGATCATGTTGCATTCACCTCTGTTTTGAAATAATGTGTCTCCTGACCAAAAATGATGTTTTCTCCACGAGAAAACGTCAAGAACGTCATAATTTGACTGCAGCATGAGTTTTCAGATGATCATGTTGCATTCACCTCTGTTTTGAAATAAATGTGTCTCCTGACCAAAATGATGTTTTGTCCACGAGAAAACGTCAGAAAAGTCATAATGTGACTGCAGCATGAGTTTTCAGATGATCATGTTGCATTCACCTCTGTTTTGAAATAAATGTGTCTCCTGACCAAAAGTGATGTTTTCCCACGAGCAACGTCAAAAAAGTCATAATGTGACTGCAGCATACGTTTTCACATGATCATGTTGCATTCACCTCTGTTTTGAAATAAATGTGTCTCCTGACCAAAAATGATGTTTTCTCCACGAGAAAACGTCAAAAACGTCATAATGTGACTGCAGTGAAAGTTTTCATATGATCATGTAGCAATCACCTCTGTTTCGAGAAAAATGTGTCTCCTGAGCAACTCACGTTTTCTCCACGAGTAAACGTCAGAAAAGTCATGATCTGACTGCAGTGAAAGTTTTCATATGATCATGTTGCAATCACCTCTGTTTTGAGAAAAAAGTGTCTCCTGAGCCAATCTGACGTTTACTCCTGGAAAACGTCAGAAAAGTCATAATGTGACTGCAGTGAAAGTTTTCATATTATCATGTTGCAATCACCTCTGTTTTGAAAAAATGTGTCTCATGAGCCAGTGACGTTTTCTCTCTCCACGAGCAAACGTCAAAAAAGTCATAATCTGACTGCAGTGAAAGTTTTCATATTATCATGTTGCAATCATCTCTGTTTTGAAAAAATGTGTCTCATGAGCCAAAGTGACGTTTTCTCCACGAGCAAACGTCAAAAAAGTCATAATCTGACTGCAGCATAAGTTTTCATATGATCATGTTGCAATCACCTCTGTTTTGAGAAAAATGTGTCTCCTGAGCAAAAGTGACGTTTTCTCCACGAGCAAACGTCAAAAAGTCATAATCTGACTGCAGCATAAGTTTTCATATGATCATGTTGCAATCACCTCTGTTTTGAGAAAAATGTGTCTCCTGAGCAAAACTCACGTTTTCTCCACGAGTAAACGTCAGAAAAGTCATGATCTGACTGCAGTGAAAGTTTTCATATGATCATGTTGCAATCACCTCTGTTTTGAGAAAAATGTGTCTCCTGAGCAAAACTCACGTTTTCTCTCCACGAGTAAACGTCAGAAAAGTCATGATCTGACTGCAGTGAAAGTTTTCATATGATCATGTTGCAATCACCTCTGTTTTGAGAAAAAAGTGTCTCCTGAGCCAATCTGACGTTTACTCGTGGAGAAAACGTCAGAAAAGTCATAATGTGACTGCAGTGAAAGTTTTCATATTATCATGTTGCAATCACCTCTGTTTTGAAAAAATGTGTGTCATGAGCCAAAGTGACTTTTTCTCCACGAGCAAACGTCAAAAAGTCATAATCTGACTGCAGTGAAAGTTTTCATATGATCATGTTGCAATCATCTCTGTTTTGAAAAAATGTGTCTCATGAGCCAAAGTGACGTTTTCACCACGAGCAAACGTCAAAAAAGTCATAATCTGACTGCAGCATAAGTTTTCATATGATCATGTTGCAATCACCTCTGTTTTTAGAAAAATGTGTCTCCTGAGCAAAACTCACGTTTTCTCCACGAGTAAACGTCAGAAAAGTCATGATCTGACTGCAGTGAAAGTTTTCATATGATCATGTTGCAATCACCTCTGTTTTGAGAAAAAAGTGTCTCCTGAGCCAAAGTGACGTTTTCTCCTCCACGAGCAAACGTCAAAAAGTCATAATCTGACTGCAGCATAAGTTTTCATATGATCATGTTGCAATCACCTCTGTTTTGAGAAAAATGTGTCTCCTGAGCAAAACTCACGTTTTCTCCACGAGTAAACGTCAGAAAAGTCATAATGTGACTGCAGTGAAAGTTTTCATATTATCATGTTGCAATCACCTCTGTTTTGAGAAAAAAGTGTCTCCTGAGCCAATCTGACGTTTACTCGTGGAGAAAACGTCAGAAAAGTCATAATGTGACTGCAGTGAAAGTTTTCATATTATCATGTTGCAATCACCTCTGTTTTGAGAAAAATGTGTCTCCTGAGCAAAACTCACGTTTTCTCCACGAGTAAACGTCAGAAAAGTCATGATCTGACTGCAGTGAAAGTTTTCATATGATCATGTTGCAATCACCTCTGTTTTGAGAAAAATGTGTCTCCTGAGCAAAACTCACGTTTTCTCCACGAGTAAACGTCAGAAAAGTCATGATCTGACTGCAGTGAAAGTTTTCATATGATCATGTTGCAATCACCTCTGTTTTGAGAAAAAAGTGTCTCCTGAGCCAATCTGACGTTTACTCGTGGAGAAAACGTCAGAAAAGTCATAATGTGACTGCAGTGAAAGTTTTCATATTATCATGTTGCAATCATCTCTGTTTTGAAAAAAATGTGTCTCATGAGCCAAAGTGACGTTTTCTCCACGAGCAAACGTCAGAAAAGTCATAATGTGACTGCAGTGAAAGTTTTCATATGATCATGTTGCAATCACCTCTGTTTTGAGAAAAATGTGTCTCCTGAGCAAAGCTCACGTTTTCTCCACGAGTAAACGTCAGAAAAGTCATGATCTGACTGCAGTGAAAGTTTTCATATTATCATGTTGCAATCACCTCCGTTTTGAAAAAATGTGTCTCCTGAGCCAAAGTGACGTTTTCTCCACGAGCAAACGTCAAAAATGTCATAATGTGACTCCAGCATAAGTGTTCAGATGATCATGTTGCAATCACCTCTGTTTTGAAAAAAATGTGTCTCCTGACCAGAAGTGATGTTTTCTCCCGAGCAAACGTCAGAAAAGTCATAATGTGACTGCAGTGAAAGTTTTCAGATGATCATGTTGCATTCATTCACCTCTGTTTTGAGAAAAATGTGTCTCCTGACCAAAAGTGATGTTTCCCCACGAGAAAACGTCAGAAACGGCATAATGTGACCGCAGCATGAGTTTTCAGATGATCATGTTGCATTCACTTCTGTTTTGAGAAACTTGTGTCTCCTGACCAAAAGTGATGGTTTCCCCACGAGCAGACGTCAAAAACGTCATAATGTGACTGCAGCATGAGTTTTCAGATGATCATGTTGCATTCACCTCTGTTTTGAAATAACTGTGTCTCCCGACCAAAAGTGATGTTTCCCCACGAGCAGACGTCAAAAACGTCATAATGTGACTGCAGCATGAGTTTTCAGATGATCATGTTGCATTCACCTCTGTTTTGAAACAAATGTGTCTCCTGACCAAAAATGATGTTTTCTCCACGAGAAAACGTCACAAAAGTCATAATATGACTGCAGCATGAGGTTTCAGATGATCATGTTGCATTCACCTCTGTTTTGAAATAAATGTGTCTCCTGACCAAAAATGATGTTTTGAACACGAGAAAACGTCAAAAAACGTAATAATGTGACTGCAGCATACGTTTTCAGATGATCATGTTGCATTCACCTCTGTTTTGAAGTAAATGTGTCTCCTGACCAAAAATGATGTTTTCTCCGCGAGAAAACATAAAAAAAGGCTTAATGTGACTGCAGCATACGTTTTCACATGATTATGTTGCATTCACCTCTGTTTTGAAATAATGTGTCTCCTGACCAAAAGTGATGGTTTCCCCACGAGCAGACGTCAAAAAAGTCATAATGTGACTGCAGCATACGTTTTCACATGATCATGTTGCATTCACCTCTGTTTTGAAATAAATGTGTCTCCTGACCAAAAATGATGTTTTCTCCATGAGAAAACGTCAAGAACGTCATAATTGACTGCAGCATGAGTTTTCAGATGATCATGTTGCATTCACCTCTGTTTTGAAATAAATGTGTCTCCTGACCAAAGATGATGTTTTGTCCACGAGAAAACGTCAGAAAAGTCATAATGTGACTGCAGCATGAGTTTTCAGATGATCATGTTGCATTCACCTCTGTTTTGAAATAAATGTGTCTCCTGACCAAAAATGATGTTTTGAACACGAGAAAACGTCAAAAAACGTAATAATGTGACTGCACCATACGTTTTCAGATGATCATGTTGCATTCACCTCTGTTTTGAAGTAAATGTGTCTCCTGACCAAAAATGATGTTTTCTCCGCGAGAAAACATAAAAAAAGGCTTAATGTGACTGCAGCATACGTTTTCACATGATATGTTGCATTCACCTCTGTTTTGAAATAAATGTGTCTCCTGACCAAAAGTGATGGTTTCCCCATGAGCAGACGTCAAAAACGTCATAATGTGACTGCAGCATACGTTTTCACATGATCATGTTGCATTCACCTCTGTTTTGAAATAAATGTGTCTCCTGACCAAAAATGATGTTTTCTCCACGAGAAAACGTCAAGAACGTCATAATTTGACTGCAGCATGAGTTTTCAGATGATCATGTTGCATTCACCTCTGTTTTGAAATAAATGTGTCTCCTGACCAAAAATGATGTTTTGTCCACGAGAAAACGTCAGAAAAGTCATAATGTGACTGCAGCATGAGTTTTCACATGATCATGTTGCATTCACCTCTGTTTTGAAATAAATGTGTCTCCTGACCAAAAGTGATGGTTTCCCCATGAGCAGACGTCAAAAACGTCATAATGTGACTGCAGCATACGTTTTCACATGATCATGTTGCATTCACCTCTGTTTTGAAATAAATGTGTCTCCTGACCAAAAATGATGTTTTCTCCACGAGAAAACGTCAAGAACGTCATAATTTGACTGCAGCATGAGTTTTCAGATGATCATGTTGCATTCACCTCTGTTTTGAAATAAATGTGTCTCCTGACCAAAAATGATGTTTTGTCCACGAGAAACGTCAGAAAAGTCATAATGTGACTGCAGCATGAGTTTTCACATGATCATGTTGCATTCACCTCTGTTTTGAAATAAATGTGTCTCCTGACCAAAAGTGATGGTTTCCCCACGAGCAGACGTCAAAAAAGTCATAATGTGACTGCAGCATACGTTTTCACATGATCATGTTGCATTCACCTCTGTTTTGAAATAAATGTGTCTCCTGACCAAAAATGATGTTTTCTCCATGAGAAAACGTCAAGAACGTCATAATTGACTGCAGCATGAGTTTTCAGATGATCATGTTGCATTCACCTCTGTTTTGAAATAAATGTGTCTCCTGACCAAAGATGATGTTTTGTCCACGAGAAAACGTCAGAAAAGTCATAATGTGACTGCAGCATGAGTTTTCAGATGATCATGTTGCATTCACCTCTGTTTTGAAATAAATGTGTCTCCTGACCAAAAGTGATGTTTCCCCACGAGCAGACGTCAAAAAAGTCATAATGTGACTGCAGCATACGTTTTCACATGATCATGTTGCATTCACCTCTGTTTTGAAATAAATGTGTCTCCTGACCAAAATGATGTTTTCTCCACAAGAAAACGTCACAAAAGTCATATATGACTGCGGCATACGTTTTCACATGATCATGTTGCATTCACCTCTGTTTTGAAACAAATGTGTCTCCTGACCAAAAATGATGTTTTCTCCACAAGAAAACGTCACAAAAGTCATAATTGACTGCGGCATACGTTTTCACATGATCATGTTGCATTCACCTCTGTTTTGAAATAAATGTGTCTCCTGACCAAAATGATGTTTTCTCCATGAGAAAACGTCAAAAACGTCATAATATGACTGCAGCATGAGCTTTCAGATGATCATGTTGCAGTCACCTCTGTTTTGAAATAAATGTGTCTCCTGACCAAAAGTGATGGTTTCCCCACGAGCAGACGTCAAAAACGTCATAATGTGACTGCAGCATGAGTTTTCAGATGATCATGTTGCATTCACCTCTGTTTTGAAATAAATGTGTCTCCTGACCAAAAATGATGTTTTGAACACGAGAAAACGTCAAAAAACGTAATAATGTGACTGCACCATACGTTTTCAGATGATCATGTTGCATTCACCTCTGTTTTGAAGTAAATGTGTCTCCTGACCAAAAATGATGTTTTCTCCGCGAGAAAACATAAAAAAAGGCTTAATGTGACTGCAGCATACGTTTTCACATGATTATGTTGCATTCACCTCTGTTTTGAAATAAATGTGTCTCCTGACCAAAAGTGATGGTTTCCCCATGAGCAGACGTCAAAAACGTCATAATGTGACTGCAGCATACGTTTTCACATGATCATGTTGCATTCACCTCTGTTTTGAAATAAATGTGTCTCCTGACCAAAAATGATGTTTTCTCCACGAGAAAACGTCAAGAACGTCATAATTTGACTGCAGCATGAGTTTTCAGATGATCATGTTGCATTCACCTCTGTTTTGAAATAAATGTGTCTCCTGACCAAAAATGATGTTTTGTCCACGAGAAAACGTCAGAAAAGTCATAATGTGACTGCAGCATGAGTTTTCAGATGATCATGTTGCATTCACCTCTGTTTTGAAATAAATGTGTCTCCTGACCAAAAGTGATGGTTTCCCCACGAGCAGACGTCAAAAAAGTCATAATGTGACTGCAGCATACGTTTTCACATGATCATGTTGCATTCACCTCTGTTTTGAAATAAATGTGTCTCCTGACCAAAATGATGTTTTCTCCATGAGAAAACGTCAAGAACGTCATAATTTGACTGCAGCATGAGTTTTCAGATGATCATGTTGCATTCACCTCTGTTTTGAAATAAATGTGTCTCCTGACCAAAGATGATGTTTTGTCCACGAGAAAACGTCAGAAAAGTCATAATGTGACTGCAGCATGAGTTTTCAGATGATCATGTTGCATTCACCTCTGTTTTGAAATAAATGTGTCTCCTGACCAAAAGTGATGGTTCCCCACGAGCAGACGTCAAAAAAGTCATAATGTGACTGCAGCATACGTTTTCACATGATCATGTTGCATTCACCTCTGTTTTGAAATAAATGTGTCTCCTGACCAAAAATGATGTTTTCTCCACAAGAAAAGTCACAAAAGTCATATATGACTGCGGCATACGTTTTCACATGATCATGTTGCATTCACCTCTGTTTTGAAACAAATGTGTCTCCTGACCAAAAATGATGTTTTCTCCCAAGAAAACGTCACAAAAGTCATAATATGACTGCGGCATACGTTTTCACATGATCATGTTGCATTCACCTCTGTTTTGAAATAAATGTGTCTCCTGACCAAAAATGATGTTTTCTCCATGAGAAAACGTCAAAAACGTCATAATATGACTGCAGCATGAGCTTTCAGATGATCATGTTGCAGTCACCTCTGTTTTGAAATAAATGTGTCTCCTGACCAAAAGTGATGGTTTCCCCACGAGCAGACGTCAAAAACGTCATAATGTGACTGCAGCATGAGTTTTCAGATGATCATGTTGCATTCACCTCTGTTTTGAAATAACTGTGTCTCCCGACCAAAAGTGATGGTTTCCCCACGAGCAGACGTCAAAAACGTCATAATGTGACTGCAGCATGAGTTTTCAGATGATCATGTTGCATTCACCTCTGTTTTGAAACAAATGTGTCTCCTGACCAAAAATGATGTTTTCTCCACGAGAAAACGTCACAAAAGTCATAATATGACTGCAGCATGAGTTTTCAGATGATCATGTTGCATTCACCTCTGTTTTGAAATAAATGTGTCTCCTGACCAAAAATGATGTTTTGAACACGAGAAAACGTCAAAAAACGTAATAATGTGACTGCAGCATACGTTTTCAGATGATCATGTTGCATTCACCTCTGTTTTGAAGTAAATGTGTCTCCTGACCAAAATGATGTTTTCTCCGCGAGAAAACATAAAAAAGGCTAATGTGACTGCAGCATACGTTTTCACATGATATGTTGCATTCACCTCTGTTTTGAAATAAATGTGTCTCCTGACCAAAAGTGATGGTTTCCCCACGAGCAGACGTCAAAAACGTCATAATGTGACTGCAGCATACGTTTTCACATGATCATGTTGCATTCACCTCTGTTTTGAAATAAATGTGTCTCCTGACCAAAAATGATGTTTTCTCCACGAGAAAACGTCAAGAACGTCATAATTTGACTGCAGCATGAGTTTTCAGATGATCATGTTGCATTCACCTCTGTTTTGAAATAAATGTGTCTCCTGACCAAAAATGATGTTTTGTCCACGAGAAAACGTCAGAAAAGTCATAATGTGACTGCAGCATGAGTTTTCAGATGATCATGTTGCATTCACCTCTGTTTTGAAATAAATGTGTCTCCTGACCAAAAGTGATGGTTTCCCCACGAGCAGACGTCAAAAAAGTCATAATGTGACTGCAGCATACGTTTTCACATGATCATGTTGCATTCACCTCTGTTTTGAAATAAATGTGTCTCCTGACCAAAAATGATGTTTTCTCCACGAGAAAACGTCAAAAACGTCATAATGTGACTGCAGTGAAAGTTTTCATATGATCATGTAGCAATCACCTCTGTTTCGAGAAAAATGTGTCTCCTGAGCCAAACTCACGTTTTCTCCACGAGTAAACGTCAGAAAAGTCATGATCTGACTGCAGTGAAAGTTTTCATATGATCATGTTGCAATCACCTCTGTTTTGAGAAAAAAGTGTCTCCTGAGCCAATCTGACGTTTACTCCTGGAGAAAACGTCAGAAAAGTCATAATGTGACTGCAGTGAAAGTTTTCATATTATCATGTTGCAATCACCTCTGTTTTGAAAAAAATGTGTCTCATGAGCCAAAGTGACGTTTTCTCCACGAGCAAACGTCAAAAAAGTCATAATCTGACTGCAGTGAAAGTTTTCATATTATCATGTTGCAATCATCTCTGTTTTGAAAAAAATGTGTCTCATGAGCCAAAGTGACGTTTTCTCCACGAGCAAACGTCAAAAAAGTCATAATCTGACTGCAGCATAAGTTTTCATATGATCATGTTGCAATCACCTCTGTTTTGAGAAAAATGTGTCTCCTGAGCAAAAGTGACGTTTTCTCCACGAGCAAACGTCAAATAAGTCATAATCTGACTGCAGCATAAGTTTTCATATGATCATGTTGCAATCACCTCTGTTTTGAGAAAAATGTGTCTCCTGAGCAAAACTCACGTTTTCTCCACGAGTAAACGTCAGAAAAGTCATGATCTGACTGCAGTGAAAGTTTTCATATGATCATGTTGCAATCACCTCTGTTTTGAGAAAAATGTGTCTCCTGAGCAAAACTCACGTTTTCTCCACGAGTAAACGTCAGAAAAGTCATGATCTGACTGCAGTGAAAGTTTTCATATGATCATGTTGCAATCACCTCTGTTTTGAGAAAAAAGTGTCTCCTGAGCCAATCTGACGTTTACTCGTGGAGAAAACGTCAGAAAAGTCATAATGTGACTGCAGTGAAAGTTTTCATATATCATGTTGCAATCACCTCTGTTTTGAAAAAAATGTGTGTCATGAGCCAAAGTGACTTTTTCTCCACGAGCAAACGTCAAAAAAGTCATAATCTGACTGCAGTGAAAGTTTTCATATGATCATGTTGCAATCATCTCTGTTTTGAAAAAATGTGTCTCATGAGCCAAAGTGACGTTTTCACCACGAGCAAACGTCAAAAAAGTCATAATCTGACTGCAGCATAAGTTTTCATATGATCATGTTGCAATCACCTCTGTTTTTAGAAAAATGTGTCTCCTGAGCAAAACTCACGTTTTCTCCACGAGTAAACGTCAGAAAAGTCATGATCTGACTGCAGTGAAAGTTTTCATATGATCATGTTGCAATCACCTCTGTTTTGAGAAAAAAGTGTCTCCTGAGCCAAGTGACGTTTTCTCCACGAGCAAACGTCAAAAAAGTCATAATCTGACTGCAGCATAAGTTTTCATATGATCATGTAGCAATCACCTCTGTTTCGAGAAAAATGTGTCTCCTGAGCCAAAGTGACGTTTTCTCCACGAGCAAACGTCAAAAAAGTCATAATCTGACTGCAGCATAATTTTCATATGATCATGTTGCAATCACCTCTGTTTTGAGAAAAATGTGTCTCCTGAGCAAAACTCACGTTTTCTCCACGAGTAAACGTCAGAAAAGTCATGATCTGACTGCAGTGAAAGTTTTCATATGATCATGTTGCAATCACCTCTGTTTTGAGAAAAATGTGTCTCCTGAGCAAAACTCACGTTTTCTCCACGAGTAAACGTCAGAAAAGTCATAATGTGACTGCAGCATACGTTTTCACATGATCATGTTGCATTCACCTCTGTTTTGAAATAAATGTGTCTCCTGACCAAAAATGATGTTTTCTCCACGAGAAAACGTCAAAAACGTCATAATGTGACTGCAGTGAAAGTTTTCATATTATCATGTTGCAATCACCTCTGTTTTGAAAAAAATGTGTCTCATGAGCCAAAGTGACGTTTTCTCCACGAGCAAACGTCAGAAAAGTCATAATGTGACTGCAGTGAAAGTTTTCATATGATCATGTTGCAATCATCTCTGTTTTGAAAAAAATGTGTCTCATGAGCCAAAGTGACGTTTTCTCCACGAGCAAACGTCAAAAAAGTCATAATCTGACTGCAGCATAAGTTTTCATATGATCATGTTGCAATCACCTCTGTTTTGAGAAAAATGTGTCTCCTGAGCAAAACTCACGTTTTCTCCACGAGTAAACGTCAGAAAAGTCATAATGTGACTGCAGTGAAAGTTTTCATATTATCATGTTGCAATCACCTCTGTTTTGAGAAAAAAGTGTCTCCTGAGCCAATCTGACGTTTACTCGTGGAGAAAACGTCAGAAAAGTCATAATGTGACTGCAGTGAAAGTTTTCATATTATCATGTTGCAATCATCTCTGTTTTGAAAAAAATGTGTCTCATGAGCCAAAGTGACGTTTTCTCCACGAGCAAACGTCAGAAAAGTCATAATGTGACTGCAGTGAAAGTTTTCATATGATCATGTTGCAATCACCTCTGTTTTGAGAAAAATGTGTCTCCTGAGCAAAGCTCACGTTTTCTCCACGAGTAAACGTCAGAAAAGTCATGATCTGACTGCAGTGAAAGTTTTCATATTCATGTTGCAATCACCTCCGTTTTGAAAAAATGTGTCTCCTGAGCCAAAGTGACGTTTTCTCCACGAGCAAACGTCAAAAATGTCATAATGTGACTCCAAGCATAAGTGTTCAGATGATCATGTTGCAATCACCTCTGTTTTGAAAAAAATGTGTCTCCTGACCAGAAGTGATGTTTTCTCCACGAGCAAACGTCAGAAAAGTCATAATGTGACTGCAGTGAAAGTTTTCAGATGATCATGTTGCATTCACCTCTGTTTTGAGAAAAATGTGTCTCCTGACCAAAAGTGATGGTTTCCCCACGAGAAAACGTCAGAAACGGCATAATGTGACCGCAGCATGAGTTTTCAGATGATCATGTTGCATTCACTTCTGTTTTGAGAAATTTGTGTCTCCTGACCAAAAGTGATGGTTTCCCCACGAGCAGACGTCAAAAACGTCATAATGTGACTGCAGCATGAGTTTTCAGATGATCATGTTGCATTCACCTCTGTTTTGAAATAACTGTGTCTCCCGACCAAAAGTGATGGTTTCCCCACGAGCAGACGTCAAAAACGTCATA
The DNA here is from genome assembly GCF_003711565.1 of Takifugu flavidus. Taxonomy (NCBI): domain Eukaryota; kingdom Metazoa; phylum Chordata; class Actinopteri; order Tetraodontiformes; family Tetraodontidae; genus Takifugu; species Takifugu flavidus. The sequence continues at coordinate 4,544,121 of NC_079533.1, forward strand.
ATGTGACTGCAGCATGAGTTTTCAGATGATCATGTTGCATTCACCTCTGTTTTGAAACAAATGTGTCTCCTGACCAAAAATGATGTTTTTCTCACGAGAAAACGTCACAAAAGTCATAATATGACTGCAGCATGAGGTTTCAGATGATCATGTTGCATTCACCTCTGTTTTGAAATAAATGTGTCTCCTGACCAAAAATGATGTTTTGAACACGAGAAAACGTCAAAAAACGTAATAATGTGACTGCAGCATACGTTTTCAGATGATCATGTTGCATTCACCTCTGTTTTGAAGTAAATGTGTCTCCTGACCAAAAATGATGTTTTCTCCGCGAGAAAACATAAAAAAAGGCTTAATGTGACTGCAGCATACGTTTTCACATGATTATGTTGCATTCACCTCTGTTTTGAAATAAATGTGTCTCCTGACCAAAAGTGATGGTTTCCCCACGAGCAGACGTCAAAAACGTCATAATGTGACTGCAGCATACGTTTTCACATGATCATGTTGCATTCACCTCTGTTTTGAAATAAATGTGTCTCCTGACCAAAAATGATGTTTTCTCCACGAGAAAACGTCAAGAACGTCATAATTTGACTGCAGCATGAGTTTTCAGATGATCATGTTGCATTCACCTCTGTTTTGAAATAAATGTGTCTCCTGACCAAAAATGATGTTTTGTCCACGAGAAAACGTCAGAAAAGTCATAATGTGACTGCAGCATGAGTTTTCAGATGATCATGATCACTGCATTCATCTCACCTTTTGAATTATAAATGTGTCTCCTGACCTGACAAAAGTGATGGTTTCCCCACGAGCAGACGTCAAAAAAGTCATAATGTGACTGCAGCATACGTTTTCACATGATCATGTTGCATTCACCTCTGTTTTGAAATAAATGTGTCTCCTGACCAAAAATGATGTTTTCTCCACGAGAAAACGTCAAAAACGTCATAATGTGACTGCAGTGAAAGTTTTCATATGATCATGTAGCAATCACCTCTGTTTCGAGAAAAATGTGTCTCCTGAGCCAAAGTGACGTTTTCTCCACGAGCAAACGTCAAATAAGTCATAATCTGACTGCAGCATAAGTTTTCATATGATCATGTTGCAATCACCTCTGTTTTGAGAAAAATGTGTCTCCTGAGCAAAACTCACGTTTTCTCCACGAGTAAACGTCAGAAAAGTCATGATCTGACTGCAGTGAAAGTTTTCATATGATCATGTTGCAATCACCTCTGTTTTGAGAAAAAAGTGTCTCCTGAGCCAATCTGACGTTTACTCCTGGAGAAAACGTCAGAAAAGTCATAATGTGACTGCAGTGCAGTTTTCATATTATCATGTTGCAATCACCTCTGTTTTGAAAAAATGTGTGTGTCATGAGCCAAAGTGAGTTGACGTTTTCTCCACGAGCAAACGTCAAAAAAGTCATAATCTGACTGCAGCATAAGTTTTCATATTATCATGTTGCAATCACCTCTGTTTTGAAAAAAATGTGTCTCCTGAGCCAAAGTGACGTTTTCTCCACGAGCAAACGTCAAAAAAGTCATAATCTGACTGCAGCATAAGTTTTCATATGATCATGTTGCAATCACCTCTGTTTTGACAAAAATGTGTCTCCTGAGCAAAAGTGACGTTTTCTCCACGAGCAAACGTCAAATAAGTCATAATCTGACTGCAGCATAAGTTTTCATATGATCATGTTGCAATCACCTCTGTTTTGAGAAAAATGTGTCTCCTGAGCAAAACTCACGTTTTCTCCACGAGTAAACGTCAGAAAAGTCATGATCTGACTGCAGTGAAAGTTTTCATATGATCATGTTGCAATCACCTCTGTTTTGAGAAAAATGTGTCTCCTGAGCAAAACTCACGTTTTCTCCACGAGTAAACGTCAGAAAAGTCATGATCTGACTGCAGTGAAAGTTTTCATATGATCATGTTGCAATCACCTCTGTTTTGAGAAAAAAGTGTCTCCTGAGCCAATCTGACGTTTACTCGTGGAGAAAACGTCAGAAAAGTCATAATGTGACTGCAGTGAAAGTTTTCATATTATCATGTTGCAATCACCTCTGTTTTGAAAAAAATGTGTGTCATGAGCCAAAGTGACGTTTTCTCCACGAGCAAACGTCAAAAAAGTCATAATCTGACTGCAGTGAAAGTTTTCATATGATCATGTTGCAATCATCTCTGTTTTGAAAAAAATGTGTCTCATGAGCCAAAGTGACGTTTTCACCACGAGCAAACGTCAAAAAAGTCATAATCTGACTGCAGCATAAGTTTTCATATGATCATGTTGCAATCACCTCTGTTTTGAAAAAAATGTGTCTCCTGAGCAAAACTCACGTTTTCTCCACGAGTAAACGTCAGAAAAGTCATAATGTGACTGCAGTGAAAGTTTTCATATTATCATGTTGCAATCACCTCTGTTTTGAGAAAAAAGTGTCTCCTGAGCCAATCTGACGTTTACTCGTGGAGAAAACGTCAGAAAAGTCATAATGTGACTGCAGTGAAAGTTTTCATATTATCATGTTGCAATCACCTCTGTTTTGAAAAAAATGTGTCTCCTGAGCCAAAGTGACGTTTTCTCCACGAGCAAACGTCAAAAATGTCATAATGTGACTCCAAGCATAAGTGTTCAGATGATCATGTTGCAATCACCTCTGTTTTGAAAAAAATGTGTCTCCTGAGCCAAAGTGACGTTTTCTCCACGAGCAAACGTCACAAAAGTCATAATGTGACTGCAGTGAAAGTTTTCAGATGATCATGTTGCATTCACCTCTGTTTTGAGAAAAATGTGTCTCCTGACCAAAAGTGATGGTTTCCCCACGAGAAACCGTCAGAAACGGCATAATGTGACCGCAGCATGAGTTTTCAGATGATCATGTTGCATTCACTTCTGTTTTGAGAAATTTGTGTCTCCTGACCAAAAGTGATGGTTTCCCCACGAGCAGACGTCAAAAACGTCATAATGTGACCGCAGCATGAGTTTTCAGATGATCATGTTGCAATCACCTCTTTTTGAGAAAAATGTGTCTCCTGAGCCAATCTGACGTTTACTCGTGGAGAAAACGTCAGAAAAGTCATAATGTGACTGCAGTGAAAGTTTTCATATTATCATGTTGCAATCACCTCTGTTTTGAAAAAAATGTGTGTCATGAGCCAAAGTGACGTTTTCCTCCACGAGCAAACGTCAAAAAAGTCATAATCTGACTGCAGCATAAGTTTTCATATGATCATGTTGCAATCACCTCTGTTTTGAGAAAAATGTGTCTCCTGAGGAAAAGTGACGTTTTCTCCACGAGCAAACGTCAAAAAAGTCATAATCTGACTGCAGCATAAGTTTTCATATGATCATGTTGCAATCACCTCTGTTTTGAGAAAAATGTGTCTCCTGAGCAAAACTCACGTTTTCTCCACGAGCAAACGTCAAAAAAGTCATAATCTGACTGCAGCATAAGTTTTCATATGATCATGTAGCAATCACCTCTGTTTCGAGAAAAATGTGTCTCCTGAGCCAAAGTGACGTTTTCTCCACGAGCAAACGTCAAAAAAGTCATAATCTGACTGCAGCATAAATTTTCATATGATCATGTTGCAATCACCTCTGTTTTGAGAAAAATGTGTCTCCTGAGCAAAACTCACGTTTTCTCCACGAGTAAACGTCAGAAAAGTCATGATCTGACTGCAGTGAAAGTTTTCATATGATCATGTTGCAATCACCTCTGTTTTGAGAAAAATGTGTCTCCTGAGCAAAACTCACGTTTTCTCCACGAGTAAACGTCAGAAAAGTCATAATGTGACTGCAGCATACGTTTTCACATGATCATGTTGCATTCACCTCTGTTTTGAAATAAATGTGTCTCCTGACCAAAAATGATGTTTTCTCCACGAGAAAACGTCAAAAACGTCATAATGTGACTGCAGTGAAAGTTTTCATATTATCATGTTGCAATCACCTCTGTTTTGAAAAAAATGTGTCTCATGAGCCAATGACGTTTTCTCCACGAGCAAACGTCAGAAAAGTCATAATGTGACTGCAGTGAAAGTTTTCATATGATCATGTTGCAATCATCTCTGTTTTGAAAAAAATGTGTCTCATGAGCCAAAGTGACGTTTTCCTCCACGAGCAAACGTCAAAAAAGTCATAATCTGACTGCAGCATAAGTTTTCATATGATCATGTTGCAATCACCTCTGTTTTGAGAAAAATGTGTCTCCTGAGCAAAACTCACGTTTTCTCCACGAGTAAACGTCAGAAAAGTCATAATGTGACTGCAGTGAAAGTTTTCATATTATCATGTTGCAATCACCTCTGTTTTGAGAAAAATGTCTCCTGAGCCAATCTGACGTTTACTCGTGGAGAAAACGTCAGAAAAGTCATAATGTGACTGCAGTGAAAGTTTTCATATTATCATGTTGCAATCATCTCTGTTTTGAAAAAAATGTGTGTCTCATGAGCCAAAGTGACGTTTTCTCCACGAGCAAACGTCAGAAAAGTCATAATGTGACTGCAGTGAAAGTTTTCATATGATCATGTTGCAATCACCTCTGTTTTGAGAAAAATGTGTCTCCTGAGCAAAGCTCACGTTTTCTCCACGAGTAAACGTCAGAAAAGTCATGATCTGACTGCAGTGAAAGTTTTCATATTATCATGTTGCAATCACCTCCGTTTTGAAAAAAATGTGTCTCCTGAGCCAAAGTGACGTTTTCCTCCACGAGCAAACGTCAAAAATGTCATAATGTGACTCCAAGCATAAGTGTTCAGATGATCATGTTGCAATCACCTCTGTTTTGAAAAAAATGTGTCTCCTGACCAGAAGTGATGTTTTCTCCACGAGCAAACGTCAGAAAAGTCATAATGTGACTGCAGTGAAAGTTTTCAGATGATCATGTTGCATTCACCTCTGTTTTGAGAAAAATGTGTCTCCTGACCAAAAGTGATGGTTTCCCCACGAGAAAACGTCAGAAACGGCATAATGTGACCGCAGCATGACTTTTCAGATGATCATGTTGCATTCACTTCTGTTTTGAGAAATTTGTGTCTCCTGACCAAAAGTGATGGTTTCCCCACGAGCAGACGTCAAAAACGTCATAATGTGACTGCAGCATGAGTTTTCAGATGATCATGTTGCATTCACCTCTGTTTTGAAACAAATGTGTCTCCTGACCAAAAATGATGTTTTCTCCACGAGAAAACGTCACAAAAGTCATAATATGACTGCAGCATGAGGTTTCAGATGATCATGTTGCATTCACCTCTGTTTTGAAATAATGTGTCTCCTGACCAAAAATGATGTTTTGAACACGAGAAAACGTCAAAAAACGTAATAATGTGACTGCAGCATACGTTTTCAGATGATCATGTTGCATTCACCTCTGTTTTGAAGTAAATGTGTCTCCTGACCAAAAATGATGTTTTCTCCGCGAGAAAACATAAAAAAAGGCTTAATGTGACTGCAGCATACGTTTTCACATGATTATGTTGCATTCACCTCTGTTTTGAAATAAATGTGTCTCCTGACCAAAAGTGATGGTTTCCCCACGAGCAGACGTCAAAAACGTCATAATGTGACTGCAGCATACGTTTTCACATGATCATGTTGCATTCACCTCTGTTTTGAAATAAATGTGTCTCCTGACCAAAAATGATGTTTTCCTCCACGAGAAAACGTCAAGAACGTCATAATTTGACTGCAGCATGAGTTTTCAGATGATCATGTTGCATTCACCTCTGTTTTGAAATAAATGTGTCTCCTGACCAAAAATGATGTTTTGTCCACGAGAAAACGTCAGAAAAGTCATAATGTGACTGCAGCATGAGTTTTCAGATGATCATGTTGCATTCACCTCTGTTTTGAAATAAATGTGTCTCCTGACCAAAAGTGATGGTTTCCCCACGAGCAGACGTCAAAAAAGTCATAATGTGACTGCAGCATACGTTTTCACATGATCATGTTGCATTCACCTCTGTTTTGAAATAAATGTGTCTCCTGACCAAAAATGATGTTTTCTCCACGAGAAAACGTCAAAAACGTCATAATGTGACTGCAGTGAAGTTTTCATATGATCATGTAGCAATCACCTCTGTTTCGAGAAAAATGTGTCTCCTGAGCCAAAGTGACGTTTTCTCCACGAGCAAACGTCAAATAAGTCATAATCTGACTGCAGCATAAGTTTTCATATGATCATGTTGCAATCACCTCTGTTTTGAGAAAAATGTGTCTCCTGAGCAAAACTCACGTTTTCTCCACGAGTAAACGTCAGAAAAGTCATGATCTGACTGCAGTGAAAGTTTTCATATGATCATGTTGCAATCACCTCTGTTTTGAGAAAAAAGTGTCTCCTGAGCCAATCTGACGTTTACTCCTGGAGAAAACGTCAGAAAAGTCATAATGTGACTGCAGTGAAAGTTTTCATATTATCATGTTGCAATCACCTCTGTTTTGAAAAAAATGTGTGTCATGAGCCAAAGTGACGTTTTCTCCACGAGCAAACGTCAAAAAAGTCATAATCTGACTGCAGCATAAGTTTTCATATGATCATGTTGCAATCACCTCTGTTTTGAGAAAAAATGTCTCCTGAGGAAAAGTGACGTTTTCTCCACGAGCAAACGTCAAATAAGTCATAATCTGACTGCAGCATAAGTTTTCATATGATCATGTTGCAATCACCTCTGTTTTGAGAAAAATGTGTCTGCTGAGCAAAACTCACGTTTTCTCCACGAGTAAACGTCAGAAAAGTCATGATCTGACTGCAGTGAAAGTTTTCATATGATCATGTTGCAATCACCTCTGTTTTGAGAAAAATGTGTCTCCTGAGCAAAACTCACGTTTTCTCCACGAGTAAACGTCAGAAAAGTCATGATCTGACTGCAGTGAAAGTTTTCATATGATCATGTTGCAATCACCTCTGTTTTGAGAAAAAAGTGTCTCCTGAGCCAATCTGACGTTTACTCGTGGAGAAAACGTCAGAAAAGTCATAATGTGACTGCAGTGAAAGTTTTCATATTATCATGTTGCAATCACCTCTGTTTTGAAAAAAATGTGTGTCATGAGCCAAAGTGACGTTTTCTCCACGAGCAAACGTCAAAAAAGTCATAATCTGACTGCAGTGAAAGTTTTCATATGATCATGTTGCAATCATCTGTTTTGAAAAAAATGTGTCTCATGAGCCAAAGTGACGTTTTCACCACGAGCAAACGTCAAAAAAGTCATAATCTGACTGCAGCATAAGTTTTCATATGATCATGTTGCAATCACCTCTGTTTTGAGAAAAATGTGTCTCCTGAGCAAAACTCACGTTTTCTCCACGAGTAAACGTCAGAAAAGTCATGATCTGACTGCAGTGAAAGTTTTCATATGATCATGTTGCAATCACCTCTGTTTTGAGAAAAAAGTGTCTCCTGAGCCAAAGTGACGTTTTCTCCACGAGCAAACGTCAAAAAAGTCATAATCTGACTGCAGCATAAGTTTTCATATGATCATGTAGCAATCACCTCTGTTTCGAGAAAAATGTGTCTCCTGAGCCAAAGTGACGTTTTCTCCACGAGCAAACGTCAAAAAAGTCATAATCTGACTGCAGCATAAGTTTTCATATGATCATGTTGCAATCACCTCTGTTTTGAGAAAAATGTGTCTCCTGAGCAAAACTCACGTTTTCTCCACGAGTAAACGTCAGAAAAGTCATGATCTGACTGCAGTGAAAGTTTTCATATGATCATGTTGCAATCACCTCTGTTTTGAGAAAAATGTGTCTCCTGAGCAAAACTCACGTTTTCTCCACGAGTAAACGTCAGAAAAGTCATAATGTGACTGCAGTGAAAGTTTTCATATTATCATGTTGCAATCACCTCTGTTTTGAGAAAAAAGTGTCTCCTGAGCCAATCTGACGTTTACTCGTGGAGAAAACGTCAGAAAAGTCATAATGTGACTGCAGTGAAAGTTTTCATATTATCATGTTGCAATCACCTCTGTTTTGAAAAAAATGTGTCTCCTGAGCCAAAGTGACGTTTTCTCCACGAGCAAACGTCAAAAATGTCATAATGTGACTCCAAGCATAAGTGTTCAGATGATCATGTTGCAATCACCTCTGTTTTGAAAAAAATGTGTCTCCTGACCAGAAGTGATGTTTTCTCCACGAGCAAACGTCACAAAAGTCATAATGTGACTGCAGTGAAAGTTTTCAGATGATCATGTTGCATTCACCTCTGTTTTGAGAAAAATGTGTCTCCTGACCAAAAGTGATGGTTTTCCCACGAGAAAACGTCAGAAACGGCATAATGTGACCGCAGCATGAGTTTTCAGATGATCATGTTGCATTCACTTCTGTTTTGAGAAACTTGTGTCTCCTGACCAAAAGTGATGGTTTCCCCACGAGAAAACGTCAGAAACGGCATAATGTGACCGCAGCATGAGTTTTCAGATGATCATGTTGCAATCACCTCTGTTTTGAGAAAAATGTGTCTCCTGAGCCTAAGTGACATTTTCTCCACGAGCAAAAGTCAAAAAAGTCATCATCTGACTGCAGCATAAGTTTTCATATGATCATGTTGCATTTACCTTTTGTGGCAGGGTGGGAGAGAGGTGGAACGGTTGACGACATCGCCACCTAGGGAATTTCACCCCAGGTATTAACCGGAGAATAGGCACACGCAGATAAGGTTCTATTCCAGAGGCAGAGACAGGATTGAGGGTTATGCACTACAATTTTATTATATCCAATACTCAACAAAATATAACTCGGCTGTACAAAAGTTAAACAAAAGGGGTGGACAGGGCTGGGGCCCCACCGGCAGGTAAAACTCAATGAGGGGAGATAAACAAACTAAAAACACCCGTGCTACTGCAAACAAAACTACACACGAGGGGTGATGAAAACGCCCTCCGTTAAATGTGATATGTGTGCGTCCTTACTCATTGTGTCCTGCAGAGGGTAATGTTCACGGTGCGTCATGGACATGACGTCACTACCTATGTACCTGTTCCGGTATAGTTGTGAAACAGAGCGGCAGCTCATTGCATCTCCCTGTCTGATTGATTAAATATGCCTAGAGGAGGCTAAAGATAATTCTGTTATCTGAGCGTTTGAATCTCCACCGCAAGGCACTCCGCTCAACAGGTTATGGGCCCAGGAACGCAGGCTTAGAGCAACGAGTAAGGTAACAGAAGAAATTAACTGTTAGCCAAGAGAAGCTACTAGCTTGGTTTGAGTGAAGACGGCGCTGAGAGTCTCACGTGGAAACTAAAGACAGTGAGGACACGGACATTCTACAAGCTGCGCAGCCCAAATTTTTGGAGATAAAGTGAACTTTGGAAAGAGAACGTTAAAATGGCCACAGCAGGAACGCCCCAGCAGATCATATTCGACGGAACTGAAGATAAGTATGATCTGTGGGAGACAAGATTCCTTAGCCGTCTACACATTCTTAAGTTAAAAGACACCATACTGCGAGTGCCCACGGATGACGCTGCATTAGTTGCAGACCCAGGGAAGAACGCAGACTGCTATGCTCAATTAGTGAATGCACTCGATGATAAGAGCCTGTCTTTGATTAGACATGAAGCTGCTGAAGATGGAAGGAAAGCTCTCAGAATTTTGAGGGAGCACTATTCTGGAAAGAGCAAGCCTAGAATTCTCAACCTGTACACATCCCTGACCACCATTCAAATGGCAGAAGGTGAAACTGTTACTGATTACATGATAAGGGCTGAGAATATTATTTCAGCTCTTCGTGATGCAGGAGAGAACATGAGTGATGGGCTGCTTGTAGCCACTATTCTGAATGGACTGCCAGACTCATTCAAGCCATTGGCTGTCCATGTCACACAGAATGAGGACAACGTGACATTCACAGACTTCAAGAGAAGACTGCGAGTCTATGAGGAGTCTGAGAAGATGAGGGCAACTGGTTCTGCTGACAGTGTGATGAAGACTAGCTCAAAGCAAAGCAGACAAGGCACCAAAATACACAAGAAGGATGGGGATGCCACTCTGACGTGTTACAAGTGTGGACAAAGAGGACACATCAGAAGCAAATGCTGCCAAAAAGTGTGGTGCAGTCACTGCAAGAGCAACACACATGCAGAGTCCCTATGCAGGAAAAAGGAAAAGCAGATGGAGCCAGGAAAGTTGCCGAAGAAAAAGAAAGGGATGACGAGGACCAGTGCTTCACGGCCAAGCATACCAACAGCGAGAGACCATCAGCCAACGTAAAGAAGAAGGGGATCATGGTGGACGCTGGAGCAACGTCTCACATTGTGAATGACATCACCAAGTTCCAGAGCTTCGACAGCTCATTCCAGCCCGACACCCATTCAATCGAGCTGGCAGATGGAACAAAGTGCAGCGGGATGGCTCAACGCAGAGGGACGGCGCTGATCTACCTACTAGACACCGATGGACGTCAGCACAGAGCCTGGCTGAAAGACGCACTGTATATGCCAACCTATCCACATGACATCTTCTCAGTGGCAAGAGGGACAAATGGTGGAGCTACAGTCACTTTCAAGAAAGGGGACAGTCACATGATCACCAAGCGTAACCACAGGTTTGATTTTCATGAAAGTGGTAACCTGTTTTACTTGCCAACAGTTGAAAAGAATGTTAATGGTGATAAATGTAATGTGTGCCACGACATGCAGACTTGGCATGAAATTCTTGGGCATTGCAATTATGAGGATGTGCAAAAATTACAGGATGTGCTAAGAGGCATGGAGATAAAAGGCAGTGCAACGAGGCCAGCACAACTTTGTGAAATTTGTACAAAAGGAAAATTCACACAGACAAGGAACAGAGAGCCAGACAGAAAGGCTACAGAACCTTTACAACTGGTTCACACTGATTTAGCGGGTCCTATGAGAACCCCAAGCATAGAGGGTCACAAATATGCTATGTCTTTTACCGACGACTACTCAGGTGCTATAACAGTGTACTTCCTGAAATCCAAAAGTGATGCTACACATGCCACAGAGAGATTCTTAGCAGACTCAGCACCTTATGGGAAAATAAAATGTCTGCGGTCAGATAATGGAAAAGAGTATACTAATAGGGAATTCAAAGCACTGTTAACAAAAAATGGCATTAGGCACGAGACATCCGCACCATACTCGCCTCACCAAAATGGCACGGCCGAGAGGGGGTGGAGAACTCTCTCTGAGATGGGCAGATGTATGCTGTTAGACAGCAAGTTACCAGACAAGCTATGGAATTATGCTGTACAGACAGCAGCCTACATAAGGAACCGGTGTTACAGTAGACGCACAAAGAAAACACCATATGAAATGCTAACAGGCACGAAACCAAGCATGTCAAAACTTCAGAAATTTGGATCTATGTGTTTTGCCTACAACCCACAAGAGAAAGGGAAAATGGATTCAAGAAGTGTGCAGGGTCTTTTTATTGGTTACGATAAGAATAGCCCATCTTATCTTGTGTACTATAAAGACACTGAAAAGGTTCAAAAGCACAGGCTGGTAAAATTCACAAACAAGACAGACAATGACAAAGAAATGCAGACACACGGGCCACACATCGAATATCATGACAGAGAGGTGTATCCCAAGGTACTTGACATTATGGAAAATGATGACAAAATGGGAAATGCATCAAGTCAAAGTGTTCAAGGTGATGTTTCTGAAGTTGAACTGCCAAGCACTGAGCATGTAACTAGGAAGAATCAACCTAGAACTAGGAGAAAGCCAGTGTGCTTGCAAGATTATGAGACTGAGGATACAAACTGGTAACATGTGTGGACTCCTGTTATAGAGCTGTCTGTGACATACCACAAAACTACCAAGATGCTATAAGGTCTACCAAGTCACAGCAATGGATAAATGCAATGAATGATGAAATTCAGTCACTTGAGGAGAATACATTCAAAATCACCCAGTTGCCACCAGGCAAAAAGGCAGTGGGGGGTAGATGGGTGTATACCCTCAAGAGTGATACTGATGGGTCTGACAAGTATAAGGCCAGATTTGTTGCAAAAGGTTATAGCCAAAAACAAGGTATCGACTATTAGGAAACTTTCTCGCCTACAGCTGACATGACCACTGTTCGAGTTGTGTTGCAAAAGGCAGTGCAGGAAGATTTAGTTTTACATCAAATGGATGTGAAAACTGCATACCTACACGCACCCATTGATTGAGAGGTTTATTTGGAACAGCCTGAAGGTTATGAGAAAAAGTCCAAATCAGGAGAAAAACTGGTATGCAAATTGCAGAAGTCACTGTATGGTCTTAAGCAGTCAGGCAGGAACTGGAATACTCTGTTACATGCATATCTTACTGAAAATGGTTTCGAACAAAATCCTGCTGACAACTGTCTGTACACAAGGGAAAAACAAGATGAAAAAGTGATTCTGATCATATGGGTTGATGATCTGATTATCGCTGCAAACACTGAAGAAGTTGTGAAAAGTGTCAAAATGATGTTCACTGAGAGATTTAAAATGAAAGACCTGGGGAAACTGAACAATTTTCTGGGAATAGATTTTAAACAATCAGATGGTCAAGTCACAATGACACAAGAGAGGTATGCCAACAAGATCCTATCAAGGTTTGGTATGCAAGATTGTAAGCCTCGAGAGACCCCATGTGAGTCTAAACTTGAATACACTGATGGTGCTAAGAAATTGGAGAATCCAAGGATGTATAGAGAGGCAGTGGGAAGTTTGATCTACCTGGCAACATGCACTCGACCAGATTTAAGTTTCGTGGTCAGCAAACTTTCCCAGCATTTCTCAGAGCCAAGTGAAGAGCACTGGAACACTGTGAAGCACGTGTTCAGGTATTTAAAGGGTACAACAAACCATGGATTGTGTTTCAAAAAGGATGACACGGAGGCACTAGGTCTAATGGTCCATAGTGATGCTGACTGGGCAGCGGATGTCACAGACCGACGTAGCACCACAGGTTACTGTGCCAGTCTTAGTCAGAAAAGCTCTCTCATTTCATGGAAGAGCAGAAAACAACCAACAGTAGCACTATCTACCTGTGAGGCAGAATATATGGCCTTAGCCTCAGCTATACAGGAGTGTATGTACTTACAACAACTACTCAAGGGAATTGATAAATATCAGTATGCCCAAACCAAGGTGTTCGATGACAACCAAGGAGCTATTGCACTGGCCAGGAACCCAGTTAACCGGCAAAGGTGTAAACATATTGATATAAAATATCATTTCATTCGTGAAACTGTGAATAGTGGGAGGATCTGTTTAAAGTATTGTTCCACTGACAACATGGTTGCTGACTTGATGACAAAACCAGCCACAAAGCTAAAACTCCATAAGTTTGCACAGTATTTGTTTGGCATATAAAGTGCAAGAAGAATGTGCCAATATGTTTTTATTTACTTTTGCACTGAATACCAAAGGGAGAATATTTTTGTTTATTTTCTACCACTGAGTGTACCACAATAAGCAAAGGTCGAGTGGGGGTGTTAAATGTGATATGTGTGCGTCCTTACTCATTGTGTCCTGCAGAGGGTAATGTTCACGGTGCGTCATGGACATGACGTCACTACCTATGTACCTGTTCCGGTATAGTTGTGAAACAGAGCGGCAGCTCATTGCATCTCCCTGTCTGATTGATTAAATATGCCTAGAGGAGGCTAAAGATAATTCTGTAATCTGAGAGTTTGAATCTCCACCGCAAGGCACTCCGCTAAACACCCTCCACCAGGGGTTGGGTCCCCGCTGTGGCCCACAGCACCTGTCCACAAGAAAAAGAACAATTAAATTTCCTGCGGTAACAATTAGACGCGATGAGCACACACGCACCTCACACAGACAGGCAAATAAATTGTGACCAAAAAGAACACAACATCAAACAAGAAACGAAAAGAAACGTAACCTAATGTGGCAGGGCGTGGCCTACCCTCCGAACAGGTGTCCTATGGAGGTAGTGCCTTAATTGGTGGGTGGGGAGAAAAGGTTTATATAAGGCACTGCCTCCAGCTGATCTTAGTTGTTTTTCCCCGTTCGACGGTACGGCGGGGTAGCGGCTTATCTGGGCGGTTCGACCGACAAACTGTTTCACAGTGCGAGCATGCTGTCTGGCAGCGCCAAGAAGGTTGGTGCTTCCTCCCGCCATCCTTCCACCTAGAGCGCTTTGCCGTGAGGGCACGCGCGCTAGTTTACCCTGGGCAGGTAAGGCGCAGCAATGCGCGTCACTGACTTCCCCGCACTCGGTCGATAAAGGTTAATGGCGCTGTCCTTGTTGCAGTTGACTTCCGGCTGGCGTCGGTGGGTCGCGTTGCCCCAGCGGGAACCCTTCACGGAGTGGTGGCGCCACCAAACAGTCGGCACGGACTACCTCGCGTACTGGACCCACTGCTGCTTTGGCTCCGTCCCGTTTGCGGGACTCTCTCCTGTTCGCTCTCGCGCTCTCTCTCTCTCGCCCCCCCCCCCCCTTCGCTCGGGGGACGCGCGCTGAGACGTAGTGGTGCTGCCGAGGCGACCACGGAGCTATTACTTTTAATTTTAGACTCTTAACAGTACGTAAATTGTATCAATTTACATTTACTTTTGTTGGTTTTGTTGCTTTTTGTGTCTTGGTTGACGTTGTTTTCTTTGGACGACCTGGTCGCCATTTATTCGCTTGTCTGTGTGAGGTGTGTGTGCGTGTGCGCTCGACGCGTCTGATTATCATTGTAAATTTAATTGTCCTCTTTTCTTTGTGGACAGGTGCTGCGGGCCACGGCGGGGACCAACCCCTGGTGGAGGGCGTTTTTATCACACCTTTCGTGTGTAGTTTTGTTTGTAGTAGCACGGGTTTTTTAGTTTGCTTTTTCCCCTAATTGAGTTTCACCTGCCGGTGGGGCCCCAGCCCTGTCCACCCCCTTTTGTTTGTTTGTACAGCCGAGTTATTTTGGTGTTAAGTTGGATTTAATAAAATTGTACTGCCTAACCCTCAATCCTGTGTGGCAGCATGGAGTTCATGCGCTGCTGATTAGCTTAATTGTTCGGGCAGTTGCAGCTGTGGCGTTCCCCTTAAAAGGAGACTGTGCTGCACTGGCTGCTCTTGTTGTCGAGCTTTTGGGTGCCACACCACAGTTTACTTGGTCCTCCTCATTGATTGCTGTGCGATCGGGCTGTGCTATCCCGTGCGCACCTGGGACTGCTGTCATCAGAGCTGGGGAGCCGTGGGTGTCTTTGGTTCGTCGGCTGTTTGGCCCTGCTTGCGGGAACGCTGTGGTGGCTCGGTGTGCGTCTCCATTTTAGAGATTTCTTTCCCTCACCTGACGGTACGTAGCGGCTGCTTTTAGCCTCACCATATGGGGAATTGTCAGCAACTTAAAATTGCTTTCTCTTTTAACAGAAATTGTTACAGGTGCCGGCTCTCGTGCGCTTTCCTCCCGTTGCCCGGCTGCTGTTTTGCCCTCCGCATCGCGTGTATCGCGTATGCTCCCGACTGTCACCCCTGTGTACCTCTGCGAGGTATCATCGTGTGGGGTCCAATCTAAAGTGCGAGTGTGAGTGAACTGCGCCTCTAGGAGGACTAGGATTGCCTTTATTTTGGGTTTAATGTTTTGTTGCGGGGGTTATTTTGCATGTTTATTTGGGGTTGATTTGTGATTATTGTTTGTGTGGGTTATTTTGCATGTTTATTTGGGTTTGACTAAGTGTGCTTTTTGCTCGTGTGGGTTATTTTGCATGTTATTTGGATTTGATTAATTGTGTTATTTGTGTGGGTTATTTTTGTATGTTTATTTGGGTTCTATTATTGTGTACGTTTTTCTGTTATTTTCTAAGTGGTGCCGATCCTACCCTGTGGGGTGCAGGTGTTTTAAAGATAATTGTAAAAATCTCGAATATGAACTTGAATGGGTGTGTGAGTATTTTAGCAATTGTTGTTAGCAGATATCCGGAAATAAAGGTATTAATTTTGAACATTGGACCAGTCTCTTACCCTCATTAGAAACACTTGTGCGGCCTTGATAATTCTCCAGGTGGAATTCCTGGGGTGGCGTTGTCAACTTAGGAAAGAGATACCGAGCCCCGTCTGGGCCCCCGCCACACCTGTCTCTGCCTCTGGAACCGAACCGTATCTGCGCGTGCCTGTTTCCGGTTAATTCCTGGGGTGAAATTCCCCAGGTGGCGTTGTCATCCACCGTTCCACCTCCCTCCACCCCGCCACACTAAAAAGAGTAAATATCAGTTGATACAATTTACACACACTGTTAAGAGTCTAAAATGAAGGCAATAGCTCCGTGGTTGCCTCGGCGGCACCACTACGTCTCAGCGCCGTTTCTCCGAGCGACGGGGAGCGAGGGAGAGAGTGCGAGAGGGAGCGAGAGCAAACAGGAGAGAGCTCCTAAAGCGGGACTGAGCCAAAGCAGCAGTGGGTCCAGTAAGCGAGGTAGTCTGTGCCGACTGTATTTGGTGGCGCCACCACTCCGTGAGGGGTTCCCGTTGGGGCAACGCGACCCACCGACACCAGCCGGCAGCCAACTGCAGCGAGAACAGCCCCATTACCATTTATCTAGGAACTGCATAAGTGGGCGAGTCAGTGACGCGCATTGCTGCGCCTTACCTGCCCAGTGCAAACTAGCGCATGCGCCCTTACGGCAAAGCGCCCTAGACGGAAGGATGGCGGGAGGAAGCACCGACCTTCTTGGCGCTGCCAGACAGCATGCTCGTTCTGTGAAACAGTTTCAGTTGGTCGAACTGCCCGGATAAGCTGCAACCCCGCCGTACTATTTTTAGAAAAATGTGTCTCCTGAGCCAAACTGACGTTTTCTCCACGAGCAAACATTAAAAAAAGTCATAGGTTTGTAGCATAGGTTTTCATATGATCATGTTGCAATCACTTCTATTTTGAGAAAAATGTGTCTCCTGAGCCAGTGACGTTTTCTCCACGAGCAAACGTCCAAAAAGTCATGTGACTCCAAGCATAAGTCTTCAGATGATTATGTTGCATTTACCTCTGTTTTGAGAAACATGTGTCTCCTGAGCCAAACTGACATTTTCTCCACGAGCAAACGTCAGAAAAGTCATAATGTGACTGCAGTAAAAGTTTTATTATTATCATGTTGCAATCACCTCGGTTTTGAGAAAAATGTGTCTCCTTAGCCAAAGTGACATTTTCTCGAGTGTAGCGCCTCTCTAGTGTATTTTACTATTTGAGAGGTGGCTAACCTGAGCTCTTTCTAAAATATGAAATAATGAATAAGGTTTCTGCAATGAACTTAAACCAAGGAATTCAAAGACCAACACAGTTTTAGCGGAAAATAAAAAATAAAAGATTTACTCAACAAATAGATTCAAGAAAATAAACATTTGTAAACAGGCTTCGTTCACATATGTCAAATATGCACAATAAACAGTTACTGTGGGGCCCCCAATAAAGAAAATAGCCGGCAATACTTAAGTTACCGTAGCAGGCCTGGTTGCAGCTCGGGTACGTGGTAGGCTCCAACGTGTAACTGTGCCTCAGGTGTTACCTCAGGTGAGAAGAATAACTGCTGAAACAGGGGAAGGGATGCTCCAAAGGAAGGCAGGAAACTCCGGACTCAGCTCCACATCAGGTCACTCCACCGCGGACGACGATCCACCTCTGCTCGGCTCCACCAGGTTGCTAGCCGCTAGCTCGTTAGCCAAGTTCAGAGTTAGCAGCCACTTAGTCAGCAGCTACGTGCACTCTCCTCTTCGTCCGTTTGTCGTATCGAGTTCTCCACTCAACACTTACTTGGAAGTCATCACTCAGTCTTCAAAAAGAGTTCTGGTCGAACACTAGAATGACTATAATGACGAACTTCTATTACACTTGATCAACTTTTCCGTTTTTCCACACTCTCTCCTCTCCTCCGACTCTTCTCTCTTTTTTCGCTGTTCCGCTCCTCCCTCACACCTGCGTATCAGCTTTTCAAAATAAAATACATTTTGTTCCACTTGTCTATTTCTTCTGTTTCCCGGGGACATTATAACATATACATTCACGGATAACGCATCAAACATGTAATATGCATCTTGGAAAACACATATACTACACAGAACTCACCCCCTACCGCTAAATCACTCCATCATACTTTTAATCTGAAGTGGCCTTTTAATTACTTTACTTTACTTACTTTAATTAACTTATTTATCATGAACTGTTTCTTTTTAGCTCTAGCTGCTATTTATTTCTTTATTTATTTTAACTGATGTCTTTTCTTTTTAACATGCCTGGTTTTACCCAGGGCTACACGAGCAAACGTCACAAAAGTCATAATGTGATACCAGCATAAGTTTTCTCATGATCATGTTGCATTCACCTTTGTTCTGAGAAAAATGTGTCTCCCAACACAAAGTGAAGTTTTCTCCACGCGCAAAGGTCAGAAAACTCATAATCTGACTGCAGCATAAATTTTCATATGATCATGTTGCATTTACTTCTGTTTTGAGAAAAATGTGTCTCCTGAGCCAAAGTGACATTTTCTCCACGAGCAAACATCAAAAAAGTCATAATGTGATACCAGCATAAGTTTTCTTATGATCTTGTTGCATTCTCCTTTGTTCTGAGAGAAATGTGTCTCCTGAGCCATCGTGACATTTTCTCCACGAATAAACGTCAAAAAAAGTCATAATGTATTACCAGCATATGTTTTCAAATGTTCTTGTTGCATTCACCTTTGTTCTGAGAAAATGTGTCTCCTGACCTAAAGTGACGTTTTTTCCACAAGCAAACGTCAAAAAAAGAGGCCAAAGTGGGTTTTTGTAAAATTGGTGGCCAAGAAATGAGTTTCTAAATTAATATTTCACTCTTTAAAACAAATGGCAACAATAATATTGTAATGATTTAACTCTTAAACCAGGATTCTAGAATTGACAGCATAATCACTAGATTAATTTAAATGTTTGACTGAAATAACTTTTACTATTATGATCCTGTGATTTTTCCTGTTTTGTTGTTGCAGTTTGTTTCTACCATCGGGGGTGTTTCACCTTTTTTTCCCTGCACGCGCTGGCTGCTGCAACACCTGTGGCAGATCAGTTTGATTAGGAGTCTTTTTAAGCAGCTTACACCAGCTGATCAGTGTCACATAGTTTTACCTGTGTTGTCGGCAATTGAGCGTCTTGAGACTTTAGTACTTACTGTTGGATTAATCCTGTCTTTTCTTCTTCTGTAGTCTCCATGTTGAAGAGCACCCGTGTACCATTGGACTTTGTAAATATTGTAAAACACTTCACTTGGCGATTTCCTGCCTCCTGTATACATTCTGGGTTCAGTCTTTGTAAAAGTGACCCTGACATCATAAATCTGTAGAAGTACAATATTTATTTCAAGGCATCAGAAACTGGAAATACACAAGCATAACAGAATTCTACAATATGTATATTCATGCAAATGACACCTTTTCTTTATTAAGGTGGTAATTTTGATTTTCTTTTTAAAAAAAAAAAAAAATTCCAGCAGGTCTTTGATAATTGATTCAGCTACCTGTGAAAAGGTCATGAGGTGATGCTCCTGATGAGTCTGGCCCTCTCCCCCCTCTTTTTTCCCCCTTAAAATTACTCAATTTTCAGATTAACAGGTCACCATTTGATTTACTCTTGCAGTGGTATCCTTGTGGAGACACAAGGATTAATCATATGTTATTATTCACGTCGGAGCCAACGACACCCGGCTTCGTCAGTCAGAGGTCACCAAAATTAACTTGGAGTCGGTGTGCAACTACGCAAAAACGATGTCAGACTCCATAGCATTCTCTGGTCCCCTCCCCAATCTGGCCAGCGATGAGATGTTTAGCCGCATGTCGTCGCTTCGTCGCTGGCAGTCACGGTGGTGCCCCGAAAACCAGGTGGTTTTTATAGACAATTGGAGCACTTTTTGGGGAAAACCTGGTCTGATTAGGAGAGACGGTGTCCATCCCACACGGGATGGTGCCTCTCTCATTTCTAGTAATTTGGCTAATTTTATTAGACCCAAAGTGACCTGACAATCCAGGGTCCAGACCAGGATGCAGAGTTGTAGTCTTACACACCTCTCTGCTGCTTCCATAGAACCCTCATCCACCAAAAATAACATATTTAACATTATAAAGGTAGTCTCTGTTCCACGGTTAAAAGTTCACCAAGCACAGAGCAGGGGAGCGGTCAATCACCATAAACTTATTAAAATTAATACTGAAGCACAAGTTGGAGAAACTAATATCACAATTAAGTGTGGACTGTTAAATATTAGATCTCTTTTGTGTAAATCCCTGTTAGTGCACGACCTGATAGCGGATCATCACATTGATCTTATTTTGTCTTACTGAGACCTGGCTTCAGGAGGAGGATTATGTTATCTTAAATGAATCTACTCCTCCTACCCATCTTAATTAGCATATTCCTTGTGTTACTGGTCGAGGAGGGGGAGAGGCAGCAATCTATCACTCCAAGTTATTAATTAATCCTAGACCAAAATATGGCTCCAGTTCATTTGAAAGCCTGACTCTTGGCATCAGTCATCTGAACTGGAAGGCAGAAAAGCCACTTCTGTTTGTAGTTGTATATTGGCCCCCTGCTGGGCCACATTCAGAGTTCCTGTCTGAGTTCTCTGATTTCTTATCTGACTTGGTCCTTAGAACGGACAAAGTCATTATCATTGGAGACTTTAATATCCATGTAGATGTTCTAAATGACAGCTTTAGAAATTGCTTCATTTCATTACTTGAGTCAGTTGGTTTCCTCAGCAGATAAACCAACCAACTCATAGCTTCAATCACACCCTAGATCTAGTTCTGAATTATGGTGTTGAGGTAGAACATGTGTCAGTGTTCCCTCAGAACCCACTCCTGTCAGACCATTCTTTGATCACTTTCACATTTATGATTAAGGATTATTCTATGCTCAGAACAAAAGTCTTACTATAGCAGATGTCTTTCAGATAATGCTGTAGCTAAATTTAAGGAAGTGATCCCTGTGCTAATCTCAGGACCACTGTGCGTTTCCCCAGGGATAAATCATTATAATCTTAGTCCTGCTGAGGTTGACTCTATTGCTGAAGGTGCAGCAACCTTACTGAGAATTCTGTTGCCCCCCTGAAAAAGAAAATGGTAAATCAGAGTAGGTGTGCCCCCTGGTATAATTCACATATCAGGACCCTCAAGCAGAAAGTGCGAAGACTGACCCGCTGTATAGTGTATTTTTGTGTGTGGTTCTGTGCTCTGTGCCTCTCCTCTCCTCTCCTCTCCTCTCCTCTCTCTCCTCTCCCTCCTCTCTCCTCTTCATCTTCCTCTCCTCTCCCCTCTCCTCTTCTCTTCTTCTCCTCTCCTCTCCTCTTCTCTCTCTCCTCTCTCTCTACCCAGCCGGCCATCAGCAGGAGGGTCCCCCTACAAGCAGCTCTTTATAATTAATCCCAGATTGTGATTTGACAACCTAAATATGTTCAAATTGTAACGTGAGTGTAAATCTGTCTTTGTGCTTGAACTTGGACTTGCAGGAGTGATAGCAAGTGCAGGTGTTTACAGAAAAAGTGGAAAAATCTGACCAATTTCCATGTTGCTCTGACTGCACCGTGGCTGACTCATCTCACTCCGTCTCCTGCAATCCTAAACCAAATTTGCTCTGGGACTAAAAGCATTTGTCCCTGCCATCACGGTACTCCTAAACGTCATACAACATGTCCTCACTTGCTGTAGTACTGACAACTGCAGGTATAATGATCCACTACAGACTTTCTGCATTATCGTGTATCCATGGTGTTCATTGATAATGGACACTGCTGTCTGCGGAAACATATGCTCCACTTTTTGTAAGAGAGATAGTTTGATCATTTTCACTGATTCTCATTCAGTTTGTGGAAAGGTTTTTTGTATTTTTTTGCTCTTGGTGTGTCAATGCCAATGAGTACACTGTCTCTACATATAAGAAGGGAAAAATAATATATATCAAAGTCATGGTAATTAAAATGCAGAAGGGCAATAACAGAATGTCAGGGTCATCTAATGTATAGGTTTAAATCTTAGTTATGCTGCTATAAGCATATCACCTGACAGGATTCTGTCACCCTGCTGGTTCATGGCTGCCTATCCTCTCCTGTTTAATTTGAGTTTTTTTCCTTGCCACTGCTTGTTGGGGGTCAGGCCATGGGTTTCTGTAAAGCACCTATAGACAATTTTGATTGTAAGAGATGCCATATAAATAAAGATAAAATGAAATTAAATCAGTTGAAAACCAAATTAAGTATTCATGATATAATTATCACTACTACTGAAGAAATAGCACAATAACCAAAAATAAGACGATGCTTGCAAAATATAGATGTCTGTCTTCTTTTCATTCGCTGTACGTATTTATTTTTCCCTTCCTCCCCACATAAAATATTGTTTGATTTATTTTTATAATACTGTGTTTTTAATTCGGCTTTCAGACAACTACGTTACCTGGTGCTCACTAAAACTGTCACACCCTGCTCCAGCCCATGGACTCAGTTCTTTTCCACTCCCCTGCTCACACCACACCCTCTGATCACACACCTGTCCTCACTCACTGATCACACACCTGCCCTCACTCACTGATCACACACCTGCCTTCACTCATCAATCAGTTCACCTACCAGTATATATTCTCCAGCCTCACACTCACTTGGTGCCAGATTGTCTCTGCTATGCATGACCTTCCAGCGTTTACCTGCCTGTCTTCCCGGAATCGACCCTGCCTGTTCTACCTAACCCCCGGTAAATTAACTCTGTCTTCCGTTTTGACCACGAGCTCAGCCAGTCTCCCTCTGGATTGTTTGCCTGATTCTGCCTGCCTCCCGGTTACTGACTTTTTGCCTGCCTCTACCAAGTCCACTGCCCCGCCCTTGAACTGTTCTTTGTTTGCCAGATTGCAGTTAATAAACCAGTTGACTGATCATCAGTTTATTGCCTGTTTTGTATTGCACTTGGGTCCATACCATACCCGTCACAAAAACAAAACAAGTCTGAAATAGGGACAACCCTCTGACTGCAGTATGCACATCTGGGCCGCACCTCAACACAGCCTCATGACTTATATACACTCCAAATGTCTGTTTTGTTTTAAAATATAATTTAGAAGGTTCTACATCTTCTGGGTGATCAGATTTTTGATTTAATCTCGAATGGGGGGGGAAATCTATTTCCTGAACTATGCCATATTTTGCAAAGCGTCTCCGGCTATTATATTTGCGCAAATTTTCCACAAGATCTCGTGAGAATTTATTTTAGTTGTAGATATACACAAATAATTCTGTTCCTGTTACTTAGCAACAAGCATTTTTTGCTGACACACAAATAATACATTAAAATGGGACTAAAGATATATAAGAATA
Source organism: Takifugu flavidus (assembly GCF_003711565.1). Taxonomy (NCBI): domain Eukaryota; kingdom Metazoa; phylum Chordata; class Actinopteri; order Tetraodontiformes; family Tetraodontidae; genus Takifugu; species Takifugu flavidus. The sequence continues at coordinate 4,567,384 of NC_079533.1, forward strand.
ACATTTAAGTTATTAACATTTAAGCTTTTGCAAGTAAATTAATTTATAACGTTCTAAGCAGAGGAGCTCGGAGCAGAGCTGCTGCTCCTCCACGTTGAGATGAGCCAGATGAGGTGGCTTGGGCATCTAGTTAGGATGCCTCCTGGACGCCTCCCTGATGAGGTGTTCAGGGCATGTCCCTCTGGTAGGAGGCCCCCGGGAAGACCCAGGACACGTTCGAGACTGTCTCTCGACTGGTCTGGGAATGCCTGGGGATCCCCCCGAACGAGCTGGAAGAAGTAGCTGGGGAGAGGGAAGTCTGGGCGTCTCTGCTTAGGCTGCTGCCCCCGCGACCCGACCCCGGATAAGCGGTAGAGGATGGTATGGTACGTTCTAAGCATTTATTTATATATATATCTATATAGATATATAGATATATATATATCTATATAGATATATCTATATCTAGACATAGATATAGATCTATATCTATATCTAGATATAGATATAGATATAGATAAAATATTGATAAAATGATCAAACTATCTCTCTATTACTTTCAGATGAGTCAGATGAGTTTTTTTTCTTCAGATGAGTCAAGATCATATCGACAACAGAAAATGTAAAATAGTGCAATACACACATCTCCCACTAGATGTCAGGAGAGATTAATGTGAGGATTTAATTCAAATTTGAGAGAATTTCCCCAGAATCTACCCACTCTGTCTAAAATGACGTCAGTTCTCCTCCCATCGCTCCAGTAGAGGCAAAGCTCGTTTATGATATGGATGATGAAACATTAATTCCCAAAACTTAAATAGCAGCTCAAATATTAAACTACTTTGTACTTTACATTCAGTAACGGACATCCAATAGGGTTAAACAAATGTGACACTTTTTGAGATATAAAATATATTACAATTATATGAAAACCTTAGAAATTTTTTAAAGAAGTGATTAATCCACTGTTCTCGCACAATGTGAGGGAAATATACCGGTTTTAGTGCAATCAAAATATTTACTGTTATTACTGTAGATAAAAGACAGGGTCTATAGAATTGAACACAGTGATCGCTCACTTAAAATCACGTTATCGACCTGAACAAATAATAGATTTTGACACATATATGTGAGTCCTCTTGTGTTTTGCAACGGTTGACAAAGAGTGGCCCACCCCTTACTCCGCCATATTCAATTCCTGTTATCTGATTGGACAAGAGGAGCCGTCACTCAAAGGATTAGCCATGCTGGGTTAGGTTGTTTAGTGTGCGACGCTACGCTCAGAGTGGGTCTGTTGGTGGAGACGCAGTCTAAAACCGCCCAGTGAAGACGCCACATTCACTGGGCCAGTTTTCTTTTTAACAGCCTCCCTCCTTGCTCGCCGCTATCCCGGTTCACGATGCCTTAGCTGAGAGGAGCGTAGCTCATGTTCGCCCGAGGAAGTGATTTCTTTTAATCCCGCCCACAGCACTTAACTCGCTTGACAATTTTTGTGACGATTTAGGGTGATCGGGCCCTATTGGACCGTGGAGGGTTTGTGTCAGCGAAAGAGTTTTAATCGTAAAAGAAGAAAAATCAAAGGTTGTACATGCAAATTCTCTTCCCCGGCCCAGTGTTTACATGTCATAATTGGATTTTGCATCAATCCGAGGCAGCGGAACGGCCATAAGTGGCGGAACCACCAGTAGCACTAGAAAAACCTCGGACTTCCATCGCAGCTGCATTCGATTCCCCCCTCTCTCCTTTGGAGTGTGTTTGTGCAGCAGCTGATGCTGGTGTGGGTGGTTCTGGAGGTGTGAACGAAAATGGGGTTACCTGCGCTGGAGTTCAGCGACTGCTACCTGGACAGCCCCCAGTTCAGGGACAGGCTCAAATCCCATGAAGTGGAACTGGAAAAGACCAACAAGTTCATTAAGGAGCTCATTAAAGACGGAAAGGCGTTGATCCAGGCTTTAAAATGTAAGTAGAACCCTCATACTATGTTTATAATATTTAAGATCGCTGTGCTTTCGCCAGCAGGCCTTCATGTCTGTATCCTATGGAAGACTAATCAGAATTGTGCACTTGCCTCTGTTTGTCTGGGTCCTCCTGATAAGGCACGAAGTCTTGATTGTTAATAAGAGTCAAGAAGAGAGGTTTATGTTACACTGCAGTTTTGAACAGAAACATGGTTACACGTGTGGGTGGTGAGGCCAGATGATGGTGTGTTTAGGTGACATTTTAATGAGCCAGTCAGGATAAGAGATGGGCCAGGTGTTAAAATTCTACATTCATACACTGCTATCAATCTTAAAGAAATAAGACATTAAAATCTTTATGGAACTGAACTCTTAGATATAAAAGACAGAAACCAAAAAGGGGACTCTGAACTACTATTGGCAACACTCTTGTCCCAATGGGCACATCCTGAAAAGTCCAGGACCAGACCAGCCTCCCATGTCACCTGAATATTCTACCCCTGTAGGAACATTCCGGCTCTGTCACCACAATTATTTTTTTTAGCTGATGCATGAATGTAAAGACAATTCTGTTTTTGCCTGTTGGTGAGATCTAGAAAGCAAACCTGATTGTCTCTCTTGAATACTGCTGCTCTGTAACTGGTTTTTGCTGCATCTTTCATTGTAACTCTGCCTCCCCTAGCTTTTCTTGTGGTCCAGGGAGGATGTTTGACCCTATTTAAACCCAGTAATTGCTGATGGAGAAGGAGACCCAAAATCTTCTTAGAGCTTTTACATCTGTATTTGTTTCCTTTTCATGATCAAATCCATGTTAGACCAGACACAGAAAATGATGAGCCACCATGTGTCACTTTATTTGGGACTTTTATGCTGGGAGACATTATTTAATCACCAGCTTTATGTTCCATTGGCTTGTAAAAGTAAACTCATGTTTTGACACATCATTGAGCTAAAGTTGGCATGGTTTTTGCAAGTAATAAAATAGATGAGTAATTTTAACACATTTTAAAGTTGACTTTTTTTAAAGTATTTTTTATTAATTTCACAAGCTCTTTGCTGTTGAAGAAGTAAAACAACAAACCAAAGAGGCACCCACCTTCCTCTTTGGGAAGTAATTTATGCCTAAACTTTAAAACATGGTCCCAAACTTAAATTACTCCCTGAAGTTAGAATTAGAATCAGGTTTATTGCCATTGTTCATGTAATACACAGTATTACACAAGCTAGGAATTTGTCCTGGTGTGACGCTGCGACATTCAACATAAAAAAGACAACATTAGAATAAGATAAATAAAATAAGACATATGTACAGTGTATATATATAAATAGTAAGAAATAGTGCAGGTCAATGCAGGAGTAATGTGCAGGAGTAAGTTCTGGTAGAGCATAAATGTCCTTTTGGATTTTGTTTTTTTTTTTTTTTTTTTTGCTGAAACCTACAGTCTGCCTAAACCCTAAAAATCCCACACATATTCAGACATACGTTTCCCTTTGCATGCTGCCTGGTACTCGTTAAAAGCCTTCCTTCCATTAGCACTATCTTGATAACAGCCTTGCTTTCAGGCAGTTTTTTCAGACTTTAAATTGAACCTTTAGCTACCCCCAGCAATCTCACAAACAACCTCAGGCTGTGTCTGAATGTCCCAAAGAAAAATACATTTTCAATGCATCTACAGTAATTAGCATGCTTGCTCAATCTCAAAAGATCATCAAATGTAAATGCTAATGTATTTTCCCAGCACAGATTTGTTGCAGAAAAAGAAACCAATCACAGCCCAGCCAGCCACTTTATTAGATTAGTTGAGTCTTTAATATGGTTGTTGCTGGACTCCAGTTGTACTGAAACTGGTATCAATGGTTTAGCTAGGGGACCTATTCATTAACAGTATCTGACAATGATACAGTGGTACTTTGTGTCCTTATCATCAGGACAATGTGGAACTTATTTCTGCCCCTACCAGCGATGTATGCATGAAGGAGCTTCTCTCGTGCAACAACTCAGGGCGAAAGCCTGATTTTTGTTCCCTCTCCAGACAGCTCGCACACTAGTTTCAGACAGGTGACTGTTTTAGAAATGTGATTAGGTAGAAAAGCGAGTGGACAGAGGAATTGAAATCAGAACAATGAAGGGCAAAGCTGTGTTTGCTTATTGGTTGGTTTTAAAAATAAAATCCAAATGAGTGACCAATGATTGTGGCTCAGTCTGCATGTGAGTGGTTTTAGCACAACTGCCTCTTGAGTTTGAAGAAATGACACCTTCTGCATCTTTAGCTTGTCTTGCTTATTCAATGATGACATATCTGCCTGCTTGATCAAAGAGCAAATTCTAAGTGTGTTTTGTAGAACTGTTAGAACTGTGAGCCCTTCCAAAGTTTCAAGAATACGATGATTTTGTCTCTATTGAAGATGGAATAAAATAATGTTTTTGCAGTGGAGCTTCTTGTTTCAGCAGTGTGTTTTGCTGCCTTTTTAAAAGCAGAAATTTGCTTTGTATAATCTTAAACTATGACTAAACTCAATGATGTCTGAATTTTTCACAAAAGGTCTCTCTGCTCTTTCACCATAGCTATCTGAGGTCTACTGTTCGGCCATAAAGGCAACATTTCATGACAAGAATGCTCTGCTTCTAAACTCAAGCCATATTCACTTAAAAGCTAGTGGTTTCTGATGCAGATTGTTTATTTTGAGCTTGTCTTATGTGAAACATCACCCAGCAGTAACAAAGCAGACTTTTACTATTTCTAAGAGTGTTCCTAGCCCACAGGGTGCATTCAGCTGTCAGTCAAATTTCCAAAGTTGTAGGGGCCTACAGTAGAGAAAAGCTGTGGCTCTGCAGAAAATAAACCTCACAGAACAGCTGTCTATCTGTCCAGACATGCAGCAGGTGTCAAATTAGCAGAAACATTTTAGCTGGGGTAGCGTGAACAGTTGCACTCACGGGATATGTGAATATTAAGAAAAACACTCTGATCTAAATGCAAATTTACCTTTACTTTCTTATAAGAGACATTAGATTTAATGTTGGTGCAAAAGTGAGAACAGGTTGTAGAGGGCAGGAAGGAGAATTTTAGCTCTGTAGAGAATGCTTTCTGTTTGCTGGGTTTGGATGCCATGCATGAGTGTTTACTTTAAAGGTTCTGCAGATGTGAAAATTGGGCTCTGTTCTCACTTCCACGCAGGCCGGAAAGACTCTTGGTTTTGTCATGACCCCTAGGTTTAACAATTACAATCACAACTGCAGTGTGTATGTAAGGCAGTTATGGATAGTTATTACAAATAATATTTAACTTTCATGTTTATTTGAAGGACAGGCAGATTCTGACCTAACTGAGTTCTAAATTTGGGTTTTGCTCCACTTATAAACACTTCTTCGATCCTTGTTAAGCTTAAAATGTATTTCTTTGAACTCATTTGCTCGAAGGCCCGAAGTCTTTTCAATTTATATCAAGGTGAGTGAAGAGACAATGCTTGAAAACTTTTTTAGAATCACAAAGGCTGTTCAGTTTTTGTATTCAAATTCTCCATGCTTGGAATATTTGCCCATCTGCCATTAGTTATCTCTCATTTTGATAAAGAATCAAAACCAGGCAGAAATTAACTTGTGAAATGGTGTGTCCATGTGTTATATAATATTTATAATAGCCCCAATTGATAGATATTGATGATAGATAATGACAGTTATTGATGCTAATGATCATGACACACATTAAAAGGTATATTTCCTAATGGCTGTGACCTTCAGTCAGACATTTACAATTTAAGTTATGGTAATCTAGTTCTGAGAAAGCTGCAGTGGAACAGATGCATTTGATTATTGAAAACGGAGAGAAACCTGCAGACCTAGTTTAATCAAGCCTGCTGAAAAGCTGACAGAACGTGTGTTCATCTTTGTCCTTTAAGAGTGCTTTTTGGAAACCACAATCGAAGACACCCAGCTAGCATGTACAGAACACTCTGACCATGGGCTGATGCCAGATAGCATCAAATTATAAACCATACATGCAATTTAGAGTGAAGGCACAAATTGTGCCGTACAGCCTCGTCTTTGATCAAATTTCTTTATATTGAAATATATTGGTTTCGGGAAATCAATGACTGACTAAATTATCTGGGAGAAAGAGGTAACGCATAACACTATTGCCCGATGGCTGCAAGACCTACAGACTGAACACAGCCAACTCCCAGAACAAGACCCAGTAGTCATCACCTTAGCAGACATCCAAACAAGAGTGTCCAAAGTGAAGAGCTTGACGGCACCAGGTCCTGATAAGATCCACGCCTATTGTACCCCAGAAGGGCACAATACCGTCCAACTACCGGCCCATAACCTGCCTCAGCACCACATGGAAGCTCCTATCAGGCATCATAGCGGCTAAGATCAGCAGGCACATGGATCAATACATAAGCAGAGCACAGAAAGGCATAGGGAACAACACCAGAGGTGCCAAGCACCAGCTACTGGTTGACAGGGCAATCGCCCAGGACTGTAGGATGCGGCACACCAACTTGTGCACTGCCTGGATTGATTACAAGAAAGCCTATGACTCAAAGCCAATTGCGCAGGTGAGCATCAGATGTGGCATATATCAAGGAGATGCTCTGCCCCCCTGCTGTTCTGCATAGGCCTAAACCCCCTCAGCCAGATCATCACCAAGAGTGGCTATGGGTACCAGTTTCAAAGTGGAACAACCGTCAGCCACCTCCTCTACATGGACGACATCAAGCGGTATGCCAAGAACGAGCATGACATCGACTCCCTGATTCACCTCACTAGGATCTACAGCAAAGACATCGGGATGTCATTCGGGCTAGACAAATGTGGGCGGATGATATCTAGAAGGGGAAAGGTGATCGCAACTGACGGGGTTGAACTACCTGAAGGGAACATCACAGATGTGCAGGACAGTTACAAATACCTGGGGATCCCACAGGCAAATGGTAACCAAGAGGAGGCAGCTAGGAGGTCAGCCACAGCCAAATACCTGCAGAGGTTAAGACAGGTCCTGAAAAGTCAGCTGAATGGTAAGCACAAGATCCAGGCCATAAACACCTATGCCCTGCCAATAATCAGATACCCTGCTGGCATAATACCCTGGCCACTGGAAGAGATACAAGCCACTGACATCAAGACAAGGAAGCTCCTCACCATGCACGGAGGGTTTCACCCTAAGTCCAGTGTCCTGAGGTTGTACACAAAGCGAAAGGAAGGGGGCCGAGGACTAGTAAGTGTCGGAACTACTGTCCAGGAGGAAACAACAAGCCTCCAAGAATACATCAAGACGATGGCCCCCACTGACCCACTGCTGAGTGAATGCCTCAGGCAACAAAAGCCCACCAAGGAGGAGGAACCTGAGGGGGCTATCATGGAAGGACAAGCCCATGCATGGAATGTACCACCGACAAATTGAGGAAGTGGCTGATATCGAGAAAACATACCAGTGGCTGACAAAGGCCGGGCTGAAAGACAGCACAGAGGCACTAATCATGGCTGCACAAGAACAGGCCCTGAGCACCAGAGCAATAGAGGCCATGGTCTGCCATACCAGACAAGACCCCAGGTGCAGACTGTGTGGAGATGCCCCTGAGACAGTCCAGCACATCACAGCAGGTTGCAAGATGCTGGCAGGCAAGGCATACATGGAACGGCATAACCAGGTGGCTGGCATAGTGTACAGGAACATCTGCACTGAGTATGGGCTGGAGGTCCCAGGGACCAGGTGGGAGACACCCCCGAAAGTGGTGGAGAACGAGCAGGCTAACCCTACTGTATGAGGAGGGAACACCATGGACATGAGCAAACGGGTATCTATCAGATAAATATGATCTAAACCAGTCTAGTGCTGTCCCTTTAATCCCAATCACATGTTCCAGTCTATGTAACAGGATGCTGTGATCAACTGTATCAAAAACAGCACTGAGACCCAGCAGAACCACCACAGAGACCAGTCCATGATCTGAAGCTATGAGAAGATCATTAGTAACTTTAAGAAGTGCTGTTTCTGTGCTGTGATGAGCTCTAAAGCCTGACTGAAACATCTCAAACAGGCTGTTCCTCTGCAGGTGCTCCAGTAACTGAGTCACCACCACCTTCTCAAGAACTTTAGAGATAAAAGGAAGGTTGGATATTGGCCTATAATTTGCTAATACGTCAGGATCCGGTGATGGTTTTTTAAGCAACGGCTTAATCACTGCCACCTTGTAGGACCGGGGTACATAACCTGACACTAAAGAACCATTGATCTGGTCCATGATAGAACTGCCTATCAATGGTAAAACATCCTTCAACAGGTGTGTTGGGATGGGATGTATCCAGTGGCCAGGATATTATGTCAGCAGGGTATCTGGTTACTGGCAGGGCGTAGATGTTAACGGCCAGGAGTTTATTCTCACATTCAGCTGACTTTTCATGGCCTGCCTTAACCTCTGTAGTTATTTGGCTGTGGCTGACCTCCTAGCTGCCTCCTCATGGTTACCATTTGCCTGTGGGATTCCCAGGTATTTGTAACTGAATTGCAGATGTGTTATGTTCCCTTCATGTAGTTCAACCCCATCATTTGCGATCACCTCTCTTCTTCTAGATGTCATCTGCCCACATTTATCTAGTCCGAATGCCATCCCGATGTCTTTGCTGTAGATCCTAGTGAAGTGAATCAGGGAGTCAATGTCATGCTCATTCTTGGCATACAGCTTGATGTCATCCATGTAGAGGAGGTGGCTGATGATGGTTCCACTTCGGAACTGGTACCCATAGCGATTCTTAGTGATGATCTGGTTGAGGGGGTTTAGGCCTCTGCAGAACAGCAGGACGGACAGGGCATCTCCTTGATATATGCCGCATCTGATGTTAACCCACGCAATTGGCTTTAAGATGGCATCCAGAGTTCCACAGCTTCATTGTGTTCTGGATGAACTCTCTTAGTGCCCTGTTGATGTTATACAGCTTAAGGCTCTTCAGTATCCATGTGTGTGGAATTGAGTCATAGGCTTTATTGTAGTCAATCCAGGCAGTGCACAGGTTAGTGTGCCGTGTCCTACAGTCATGGGCGATTGCCTTGTCGACCAGAAGCTAGTGCTGGGCACTTCTGGTGTTGTTGCCAATGCCTTTCTGTGCTCTGCTAATGTATTGATCCATGTGCCTAATGATCTTAGCTGCTATGATGCCTGATAGGAGCTTTATTGTGGTGCTGAGGCAGGTTATGGGTCAGTAGTTGGATGGTATTGTAATCTTTGGGGGGTCCTTCCTTATGACGACTGTCCGGCCCTGGGTTAGCCACTCTGGGTGGTTCCCCGATGTTAACAGCTGGTTCGTCTGTGCTGTCAGGCGTTCATGCAGTGCAGACAGCTTCTTAAGCCAATAGGCGTGAATCCTATCAGGCCCTGGTGCTGTCCAGCTCTTCATTTAGGACATTCTTGTTCTGGAAGTTGGCTGGAAAATATTTGCTTGACATGATATATGTGGCTCTCCATGGCGAGGCTTGTCTGTATTTGTTTTGTGAATACCATCGAGGTAGATGTTTTTGAGACGGAGCACTTGCCCGGGGAGAAAAGAGTGACATGCAACAGCTCGAAGGGGAATTATATAATAATTTCACGGCCTTACATTTGGTAGTTTATTTATGATGGTTGTTTTTTCTGTCCTGTTTTTCTCATCTGGCTGTTTGTCTGTGTCACACTGATTCAAACAGACAGACCTCTGAGCAGCAGCCGGCCTGGCTGTGCATCCCCCAGGCTGTTCTTATCCAGTGTGACAAAGAAAGGGAGAATTAGGTTGACTGTAAAGCGGGATAAAAGGGACAGGGAGGCAAAGAGGGTCATAGCACCAACACTGAGAGCTAAAATCTGACACACTTTGGCCCTTGGAGGAAAATTTGTGTGAGCTCTCAGTAAGCTCTCAAATTAATAGAATTGTCCTGCTAACCTGATAATATGCTGACCACACACACGAGGCAGAGAAGGAGGGATTATTGAGGGAAGATGAGAGGCACAAGGATGAGGAAAGGGAGATTATAACCTGCAGATACACCTACTGTGTGAGGTCTGTCTGGATGAAGGTTGAGGTTTCAGTGCTCTGGGTAGCATGTATGTTGGCGGTGGGTACTGGTGGAATGCTCAGATAATTTTGATTTGAATGCATATATGTCCTGCCTCTAGAAAGAAAGGACAGAAGGAGGGAGAATTAGCTGGCTGGAGGGAGATGTTCAGAGCCAGACTAAAGCAATTTCTTCTGCTCCTTTAGAAGGTGGATGACTTTAAGCATCAATACAATAAAATTATTTTCTGCTGCAGATGCACTTTAAGCCATCACCATCAGGGGGGAGGGGTGTAGGATGCAGTGGCATATGGATTGATGTATGTGTTTTCTCAATGGATAATGGTAATGTTACCATGTGGTTGGCAGAGCCAGTGTGTGTAAAAAAACAAAACAATAAAATCTTTGGATTTTAGTGTTTCCTGTCTTTAAGTAACCATGTGTTGCTTCCTCCTCACTTTGTGGGTTTAAGATTGGGATTCTGCAAAGCACCTGGAGACATTTTTAATTGTAACAGGCGCTATATAAATAAAGATTGATTTATTAATTGAACAGGAATAATATTGATGTTTCCTTTCTCATTTAAAATTACTATAAAGTATTGTTTTAAATATAACACAGAGGAGCAAGCTCTATTTTAAAAAACATAACCTCATATAAAAACCTCATTATAATTAATCATCAAATAAAAACCTGTAAATACAATGACAAAATTACATATCCTGAATGAGGAGCATGGCAAAGAGCCCAAGCCTTTGACCCTGCCTTCAAACCCAAATCCCCATTAAGCAAACATTTGTATGACAATGAAAAGACCAGTTCTCCCACTGTTGAAATTTATTTTTGAAAACATTCATTTTTATCATGTGTACTTTAAATCTGTTGGCCTCCTATGACACATTCCAGTCTTGTCCTCCAGTAAAAGCTGAGATGTGTGAAGCAATCAATTCAGCATTTATTTGAAAATCTGAAACACAGAATATGAGGCAAACATTGAACTGGCCGAAGCTCATATGTCATCTTCCTGTTTTTGTTTGGCACTTCCTTTTGCAAATTTCCTTAAATTTCTATGTTTATATATATATAAATATATAAACATAAGGTAGAAAGGAACCAGACAACATTAAGATGCTATATGTTTTACAAATGAGCATGTAGCACTCAGCTAGGAGAGAGTGCCTTCTCCTTGCTAAACACCTCACAGAGGTCGTGGTATTGCTCGGGCACCCCTGAGAGGTCTGGGGGTGTTGGTGGGGAGCATGGAGCGGCTGAATGCCCTCCGGGAGTCAGTGAGTCAGAGAGTGACAGTGTGAGCTCCAACTCACCACCTTACCCTGTATCCAGTCCATTTGGGGGTTGTGGCGGCGCAACTGGGGTAACTCAGGAACATCAGGAAGCCGGTATCACCAAGAAGATCGGTGCCGAGTGGTTCTCCGAAGTAACGAGCGTGACAGGAAACGTCTTGTGGGTGACCCAGGCGATGATCCTGCCATCCAAGGCCGTGGCGGTGAATGGCGATGGCAGGATTTCCAGCACACAGCCCGCCTGCATCGCCAATTCCTGATCTAGCAGACTGTCCTGGGCTCCAGAATCGACCAGGGCCTGGAGAGGGAGAACTCGACCTCCAACACACAGGGGCAACAGTTGATCCAAGGGCGAGGGTTTGTCCACACTTGACTTCTGGCCCACCAGTACCCCCACAGCTACTGACAGGCCCGCCCTTTTGGCCGAACCGGACAACCCGAAATGACTTGACCAGGTTGGCCGCAATACGAGCACCCCCACCGATCCTGTGGTGGCGCTCCTCTGGTATTAGCCTGGTACGCCCAAGCTGCATTGGCTGCTCTGCATCAATCAGCATGCCTGAGGGCACGGTGTAGCCAACCTGGACCAGGCTGGAAGGCCCCAGGTGGGCAAGGGAAAGAACTGGGGCCGCAGATGGAAAGGCAGGATGGTTTGGAGTGGGGGAATCTCGCATCTGGCGTCTCGCCCTCAGGTGATTGTCCAAAGAAATGGCCATTAGACGAGGGAGTGCAGGTCCTGGGATTGCTGCCGGAGCAGGATTTAGTCCTGCAGGCATTCGCTCAGCCTTTGCAGGAAGACTCCCCGAAGCGGTGGCTTCTGCCACCAAGGTCTGCCACCAAGTCTGCCACCAGAGTCTGCCACCAAGGTCCAGAACTCCACCGAGAAGTCCTCTACGGCGCGGTTTCCCTGGCAGAGGGACAGGAAGCGGGTGATCGCATCCCCGAAGTGGTCTAGGTGTTTGAAGACCACCTTCAAGCTTCCCTCCAACTCAACTTAGGACATGGTTTCCAGGCGGCTGTGGGAACTGACAGCCTCCGCCCATAGATTAGACACTTTGGGGAAATTGTTTGTGGAAAAAAATGTGCCTTCTGTTGAAACACTAACTGGCACTGGAGAAACCCCTGACATTTGTTCAGGTCCCCATGGAACAGTTTCGGGTTGCAGATGTGAATGCTGGGAATCCGCGGGGATGTGCTAGTGGCACAACGAGGGAGAATCTGGAAGCCGCTCAGCCCAGCCTGGAAATAAACAGACAAGGGAAACGCAGGTGAGACACAGACAGGGAGGGAGAGAGGGAAACATTCAGGAACTCCTAACAATCTGCACATTAATGCGACAAGACAACAAAATGGTTAAAACAGTCAGGTTCAATGAAATTATCTTTAGGGTTTCAAAACTATTTTAAAATCAATTCCAAGATTCAAAACAGCTAATCAGAGATTAATTAAACAAATGTTCCTGACTCCTTTGTAGGTTTTTTTAAATGATAGCACTCTTAAACACATAACAATTATAAATATCTCGGCACCATTGCTGTCCTGACTCAGCTCAGCAAAGAAGGCTGGCATTCAGTCAGAGGCCTGGAAACCACACAGCATTTTATCTAAGGGTTCATATGAGACACGAGATGGGTTGGCACACTGTGGAGCTGGCACCCAAAATCTAGCTATTAACCATGTAATGTGCTGTAAGAATGACACAGTGGACATAAGAACTGTGTATATGTCTGCCATCAGGGCTGTTTTCCTCCTTGATTTGATTGGTTTGACAAAAGTATCTGGATGGCTTTTAAAGAATAGTTCATGGAAGATCTTGTTAAATTAGTAGAAGCCCAACCAGCCCAACCATTTGAGGACATGTAAAATAACTTAAGTGAGTTGTCATCATCTACATGATGTTATAGGAAATAATCAGCACCTTTTGTTACACTTGGCCTATTTTATTTTTACATTTGGCCTACAGGTAAATCATAAAATTTAATAAAGAACTAGATTTATTATAATGACAACAAAAGAAAGAAAAGACAAATAGAATGTAATTATTTTATTCACAGCATAGATGGTGTAGTGGTCCAAAGAGGGTCTTAATTTCAGTCCAATCTTTAAATAAGGTGAGAATTTCTAAGGTTTTCTTTTCTGTGCTGTTGTGTAAAGGTCAGAGTTATGTCAGTTAGGGCTGGGGAAATTTGTTGATTTAATTTACACTGTATTTAGATTTATACAAGAAATGCGCAGTGGTGTGACTGAATGAAAAAATAATCTCTAGATTAATCAACAAAAAATATTGTTATATGCAGCCGTAGTGTAAGGTTATGAGGAAGAGCTGGAATAAGAATGACTGTAATGTCATCAGTATGTAGCTAGTCATGTGCACAGAAGGGTTTTCTATTTCTGCTTGGTAATACCAAAAGTGAACTCCCGTGGCAGAGTCAGCTCTCTGTTTTGTCTTTGATATTGACTCATGAGAAATTAAAAATGAGTGTTGCATCAACAAGATCTTCCGGACATCAATAATACTGGTATTTCTGCAGTTTCTGTTAGAATGTACCCAAATTCTTGTTCAAGCAATGATGGAGATTAGAATATGAAAACACACAGGATACTTGGGTTCTTTGGTTCTCTGGTGCATCTCTGGTGCATACCATAAATTTGGAATCTAACCGATGTTTATAGGGAGGCCCAGGTGGTACTCTACCTTTCCCAGATCCTCACACATGTGTCGAACTCAGTCCTCGAAGGCCACGATCCTGCCGGGTTTTCTGTCCTACCAGGCTGAAAATGCATTCAGTGGGATAGAAAACCCGGCAGGATCGTGGCCTTCGAGGACTGAGTTTGACATGCCTGCTCCAGGAGATCACCAAAATGTTCCAGGGTTCATTTTAATTGCCAGTGTTTTAAACATTATTAGACAGAAACCTGAACAATCATGACACTAAAGTACTGCATTATACAGAGTGAGTAGTTCGCAAAGGTTGACCCATCTGTATTGTGAAGCACCACAGAGCTCAGCTAAATAAAAATTGTTTTGCAAGTCCCAACAGACTGAGATGGACAGAGTTCCAGTAAAGCTTCCACTTTAGCTGATGAAAAGAAAGGTATTTAAAATCCATCCTTTTGATTCATTGTTTGTGTATCACAACCCCAAGATCCCCGAACAACAACTTTATTTTAAATGATACTGGAGACATGGAGATTTTTGTGGCTTACATTCACTTGCTATAGTGAAAGAATTCAGCATTTTTCTCCAAATTCTGAAGTCTTATTCAGCCGAAGCTGCCTGGCTCTGGCCCTGGGTGCTTCACTCCAAGTCAGATTAGCCCGGATTCCTGTTGTGGTTCTTTGCTGAGGCAGCCAAAAGTTTGCAGAATGATTTCACAGAAGGAAAACCTCCCTAATTGTCAGGTTTGGCTGTGTCATCAGCAGGTGTGATTGAGTGCAATAATAGCAGCAAGAAGAGGGCAAGAGGGGGTTGAAAAGGAAGGGTGAATGAGTGGCGTGAAATTAAGGTCCAAAAAAAATAGTTCAGCCTTCCGTCAGAGGCTGTGACATCTTGATTTTCCTGTTTCTGCAGTTGTTTATTAACCCATTTCCTTCTGTCTCTGGAGAGCTGTTTTCCCCTGAGCTCTTTCCCAAAAGTCATCGCTCATTCTCCATAACCGTCCTCTTGATAGTCAGGACTTTGCACTTTTTTCCTGGACTTTATTTAGCTGTTGGTAATCACTTTATTGCACCCTGACCACAATTCACCCAGTTTCTGATGATCAAATTGGTTTTAAAAGTCCACAAAAAGCCATGATATATATTATTCTCTGCTTTATAATCTGTGTTGAGTCTGGTTAAAATTGTTAATACTGTTTTTTAATTCCTTCCATGAGCTCTGGCCTTTTGATCAACACTCTGTATCTCGACTGGCATGGAGATACAGTGGGGCGCGTGCACACGCGTTTTAAAGATCAGGTCCAATTTAATGATGGTTCAGTCCTTTCTCTTGTATTTATAGTCAACATTTACAATACACACACACTGTCTAGCTTAGTTTTCTTCAATTATAAATAAGAGGACCGTTTTTGTGTGTAAAAGATTCAGTGTGCGTGTTTAGGTCTATTTTTTTTTTAAATCCAATGCTGTGTCATTCCTTAGCTCATGCTTGTGTTTGTGGATCCAAATGTTGGCCAGTGACCATCCCCAGTTCCTGTGTGGATGCTTCATTGCAGCTAATGTTTACAGTCCAAAGAGATGATGGTAGCAAAATCACCAAGATCTTCCCAACATTATAATGTAAATATGAACACATAAGCTTGTCCCCTGTTGCTTATGATGCCCTGCATTCAACACGAGTACAAATGTTTATGACAGTTAAAGCTATTGGACGCCAATGAGGCCCCGAGGTTTGTCACTTCCTTGAAAAAACAAATGAGATATCTGTCTTGATAGGTAAGTGGCAGGTGTAAGTCTGTTTAATAATCCGGGAAAATGTTTTTTTAAAATCTGCCCCCCTAGAGGACAAAATTATGATTTCAATATTACTTCATTTTCTCCCACACTGCCTTGTGTGGTTCAGCATGTGTTAAAGATAAATGTGCCCGTAAACGTCAATTGTATGGCTTAGCTGTCAAGGTATGGCTTAGCTGTCTTATCCCTGTTCATCCACTAGAAATATTTATACAAGTGGATGTAATTACAGCATCTTACATTCAGAGGCTGTGGCAGTAGTTGTAGACATTTTGATGCAATTGGCAACATGTGGAGGGTACCTTCCAACCTCGTTCCAACCCTTCTCCATTCCCTTCCAAAAGCATAACAACATATGGATAGTTGGACTGATTGTATCGATGGTTTTCCACTGTTCTCCAGCTGTGATGGTGAATCATGTTACATGTAAATGATGGACCTAAAATGTATGTTAGTAACAAGATCTATGTCCATGTCCAGATTGCTTCATCCATTCACGTTTCATTCCAGACATAAAGTTGATACTATAAAATATACACTGCTCAAAAAAATTAGAGGAACACTTTTTAATCAGAGTATAGCAACCATTAGTCAAACTTCTGGGATATTGATCTGGTCAGTTAAGTAGCAGAGGGGGTTGTTAATCAGTTTCTGCTGCTCTGTTGTTAATGAAATCAACAAAAGGTGCATCAGGGGGGCAACAATGAGATGGCCCCCAAAACAGGAATGGCTTTCCAGGTTGAGACCACTGATACTTTTTTTCCTCCTCATCTCTTTTGGCTTATTTTTTACTGACTGGCTTTCTACTGCTGTAGTTATCCATTTGGCTTTGATCAGCATCTCTGTTGATAGCATGGTGCGGTACCTGGACGCTATAGAGCAGGGGTCACCAACCTTTTTGAAACCGAGAGCTACTTCCTGGGTACTGAATAATGTGAAGGGCTACCAGTTTGATACACACTTCTGAAATAGCCAATTTGCCCAATTTATCTTTAACTAAATGTCATTATTAATAGTGAATGATATTCATCTCTGCAAAGACACTGATCATGTTAATGATTTCTCACAATGAATATCAACAATGATTTAACAAGATCGGGAACAGATCAATATCAATATGCAACCCTTAATTTCTATATTTTGTCTTAGTGCAAGTGTTTTTCAAATTGGAAAAAAAATGTTCAAAAACATTTTAAAATGATCACTTCTACAACAGTCCTAGGAAATCACAATGTCCCATTTTTACTAGCCACTAACATTTTTTAACAAATCATGAATTACTTTGCACCACATTTGTACAAATAATAAATCATGTAAAATACAAAAATAAACTTTTAAAATAAATCTGATTACGTTTTGAACTTCACACTTAAGTATGCAGAATTTTTTACATTAACATTTTAACATAAACAATTGTTACTTTTTACAAACACATTTAACAAATTATGAACTAGACACCAAATCTGGTATCCATTCCTTTGCCAGTTGGTGGGAAGCCTGGCATTGCATGCTGTTTACCAGTGTGTTGTACTCTGGTGGGAAACTTGACAGTGCAACTCTGAGTGAGTCTGGCAGATGTGCATCAGTGAGGCGTGTTCTGTGTTTGTTCTTGATGAAGTTCATGTCAGAAAAGGCTGATTCACAAAGATAGGTTGAACCAAAAAGGCTTGCAACCTTCATAGCTGCTGTACATACACCACTGTACTTTTCTGTGTCAACAAGGCACTAAAAGTTTGGTGCAGCCTGATAGGCTTTGAGGTGCAGGTCATTTTGCAATGTTACAATTTCAATTTGCGCCTGACCTGACAGTACTTTTCTATGCTTTTGTCAAAAGCCTCACATGCAGAAGCATTGTCTTTCAGCACCATCTGCACAGAGGGAAAGTGCAGCACCTTTTTTGTCTGTAAATGCATAGAGAAAATGTTCATCTTGGCTTTAAATGCATTTACAGCACTTATCATATCAGCAACAGTCTTACCTTTGCCTTGCAGCTCGCAGTTCAAACTGTTCAGTTTCCCAGTAATGTCCGTTAAAAATGCAAGGTCAAGTGTCAAGTCAGTGTCCTCCAGCAGCGTGGTGTCTTCCCCTCTGGACTGCATGAACTCTTTTATTTCACTCAAAAGTGACAAAAAACGAAGCAAAATCCGTCCCCTGCTGAGCAATCGGATTTCTGTGTGTAGTAGCAGGTCACCATATTCAGTTGACAGCTCCTCCAACAGTACCTTGAATGTTCTGTGTTGTTTAGCTCTGGAGCGGATGCTGTTTATGATCTTCACCACAGGAATCATCACGTGCTCAAAGCCGATCACTTTTGCGCATAAGGCCTGCTGGTGAATGATGCAGTGGTAATGCAGAAAGTTTGGGAACTCTGTGTCACCTTTACAATGAACAATGGATCCTGTGTGTCGGCCGCTCATAGCAGGAGCCCCGTCTGTAGTCACTGATACCAGCTTTTCCAGCGGCACTTTTTTCTCCACCAAAAACTCCTTCACCGCATTATATATGTCAACTCCCCTCGTAGTTGTCTTTAGGGGCAGTAGTGTGAGAAGTTCTTCTTTTGCGGAGAAATCATCAAACACCTTCCTCATAAAGATCATCAGCTGCGCCGTACTGCTGCTGTCCACCGACTCGTCACACTGGATGCTAAACCACCTGCACCTCGCCAGATCACGGTCCAGCTGGTCGGCCAAGTTCCCGGACATCGCAGATACTCTTCTTACCGTATCTGCCCCCAGTTGAACATCGGAGAGATTGGAGATCACGTCGGTTCCGTATTTCTCGTTTTCAAGTACAGTTTTAGCAATTAACATCATTGCTTCTTTAACTACCTCCCCGTCTGAAAATGCCTTCTTCTTTTTAATCAAGAATTGTGTAGCTCTAAATGAGGCTTCGGTTGCTTTTTGGGAGGCTTTAACTGGCCTTGTGAAAAAAGCTTGCTGTTTGCACAAAGCTGCCTTTAACTCTCGGGCTTTTTCTGCTCGCAGTTTACTGCCCTGTGGATATTTAGCATGGTAGCTTGTGTGACACATCGTGAAATGTCTCTCCACATTGTGCCGCTTTTGGTGCCTTTGCCGTCGACCTCCCATTCGTTGTGAAAATGATGTCTTTTTTTTTTCTGCCATCTTTTTATGGGCCAGTCTCCTCGTTTTCGCTGCGCCCGCTAGGTTGTTTGGTCGTAGCAATCTGCGAAGACGCTACATTTTGGTCACGCGCATCATACTGACCTTTGAACTATTTTTTAATTTTTAAAATATATATATTGTTATTTCCAGTTTATGTGTAAGTGTGATTTAAACAAGAATAGCATACAAAATAAATTAGATGCAGCTGTGAGGATGAAGTTTTGATCACCCGCGCTGTTCGTTCACTAGACTCAGAGTAACCACGCAAACAACTGGAGTCCTTTGCAAAAGGGGGAGCCGAGCAGCAGTTCAAGCTTCCTCTGTCAACTCCGTCCGTCTGCTGCTCGCTCACCTCTTTTATTGGTGCAAACAGAATGGGTGTCTAAACAGGATCTCATAATTCATTGTCTTCTGACATCTTTACAAACTTCTCTAATCCTGACCAACAGGATACGTCTGAGTGCTGAGCTTGATAGTAAGCAGCTTCAGCACTTTTACGACACTCTCATGTTCTTCCTTTCCTATCAACATTCCTCAAACACTCAAAGTCTACATACATTAGCATTTAAAGATAATACTAATAACAACAATAACAATAATCCTTCTCACATTTCCCTCCTGTTTATCGTTAAATGCGTCTAGATTCTCATCATCAGTATTACATCTTTACATTTTCATGAAATTTCAATGCATTACGTCATTTTCCTAGAAACACATTCTTACACTCAGAATTCAACATGTGTACAGCTTAAGACATCTTGAACATTTCTTTTACATCTTGTATTACATTGATCCATTCTTCTTCCGATTCCTCTTCATCGTCGTCCAGTAGAGATTGTTCTTCCACCTGCAGCAAAGTACTAGTAACAACTGATCCCACGAACCGGCCAATGCAACCCCGGACAAGAGGTACTACACAACAAGCTAGTATGGCTAATACTAGCAGTACTATCCCTATCATTATTCCTATCTTGAACAGTAGTTCCCTCCACCCCACAGCATTTTTGTAAGCCAATCTGGTGGGGGACTACCATCATTAAGCATAGCTCTCTGTAGCTTAGTTAAATTTCTCAATGCGCTATCTATCAGGTGACCATCCGCATCATTTTCTGGGATGAACGTACAACAGTAATCTCCTACCATTGCACAAACTCCTCCCTGGGGGGCCGTTATCAGATCTAAGGCCATCCTATTCTGCATGGTCATCAGTCTTAGCGCTGTCATTCTTCCTTGACTCCTGCGAGAGCAACTTTTGTCAAATTAGTAAACACTTTCAGCCTATAATCAACCGTTTCCAATCTCAATATGTTCTTTGCCACCCTCCTACCACGGAAAAAGGCTAATGGAGACCTTTTGTCCATCTGTCCAGTGTTTAAACTCTTGTGGTACATCTGTGCCCCACACTGAGTCGTGTGGTTTGAACTCGTATTCATTCAAATCTCGTTTAAAACGCTTCTGTGCTATGTTCTCGGTGTTGTTGGCATAGATTATAATTGTGTGATCCTTGAGATGTACAGGAGCACACACTCCTGACCAGTTTGCTGGTAGGTGTGCATACGCATTGTGTCCACATAACCACCATCCCTTATCCACTAATTGCGTACCTTTATCTTCTGGCGTGAATGTGGGATAGTTACATGTACAGTTATAACCTTCTGGACACATCTGTGTTGATTCATCTAAGGTAAAGTAACCACATAAGTGCCGGGGGTCACCAATACACTCCTGTTCGCATTGCTCAGAACTTTTATGTTGCTGTAGACACGTTTCCCGATAATACCGACCAGTTATATAGTTTAACTTCACATCATCACTGATTCCCAGTGTGCATGACGTATAAACAACTTTACAGACATCCTTGTGTAATGACCCCAAGTCTCTACCACCACTCCGTGCATAACAGTATGTGGGATTTATCGCACCTAGCACAGGGAATCTGAATCTATTGGCTTTCCCTGCCATTGTCCGTAGTGGCTTTTGGGTGCAATTACTGCGAGTGAACCACGTTCCATCCAACAACTTGATTGTGAAGTTCGGGTCACGGCTTAGCCCTATGTGGACAAAGCACTGTCCTTCACTCCCTGTCATTGGTTCAGCAGTTATTCGCGGTGTATGCACAGAAACTGGTAGCATAGAACAAACATAACAACGAGAATGATTCTGTGTCTGAGCTGTGAAATTAGCATAGCGCCACCATGTATTCAAACCATAAATGTGTGGGGATTCTGGATCTTGTTCTAACCATGAATGTCCTAAGTGGCTAACTACGGCGCGTTTAGCGCGCGCGTAGCTCTCATCCTGTCTCAGAGCATCTTTCTGTCCCTGATTACCTCCCTCCTGTCGGAAGTTCCAAAGGCCAAAACTCACGAGTCCTGCCGTCACAGCACTCACCACAATCAGGAAGAACAACTTCATTTCCTTTTAGAGCTTCTTCACAGGTTCCGACGGGGTTCAGCCGTTGCTGGACCTATACAGGCCGTCAGCCGTTTGGACAGTCCGCCACTGCTCCCTCGCCTTCACCTGGAAGAATTTTCTGTTTCTTACAATGGGAAAGGTGTATCCACGACAGTTTCCCGTCCACTCGAACTGCAGTCTTTGTGGTCAGCTGTACTTGATAAGGACCTTCCCATCTAGGCGTGTTCCCCTCTTCTTCGCACGAACTTCTTCACCCCACCCACACGTAGTCGCCCGGTTGAATGGGTTCCTGGGGGGTGGAATCTGTGGAAGACACAGGACTAGGCAGAACATTTACAGTATTCACACTTCGGTTGAGTAACACTTTTTTCAGATAATCTGCTATTGTTTCCTCAACATGTTCTAACTCATTTGTTGTTGCAAAGTATGGTAGGCAATAAGGCCGCCCATATAATGCTTCAAAAGGTGTGATGCCTGTTTTCTTGTGTGGTGTATGTGCATCCATAATTTCACCAGGTCGAGACAAAACATCCAGTTCTTTCCTGTCTCGTCCATACACTTCTTCAGTCTGTTCTTAATAGTACCGTTGACTCTTTCAACCAATCCTGCACTCTGAGGGTGGTATGTGCAGTGATTCTTCAAATCAATTTCCAAAGTTATTCCTACAGTTTTCACTACCTCATTTACAAAATGGCTTCCATTGTCGCTCCAGATGACCTTCGGGATGCCAAACCTGGGAATGATTTCTCGACATAAAACGTTTGCCACTGTCAGTGCATCTGCTTTTGCTGTGGGGAAAATTTCCACCCACCTAGTAAATCCATCTAACACTACTAGACAATATTGTTTACCTTCACATGGTGTTAGCTGAATAAAATCTAGAAAAACTGTGTGAAATGGATGATTTGGCAATGGTGTAGTGCCTGCAGGGGCCTTAAGGGCTCCCTGTGGGCTGTGTTTTACACAAATAGCACATTGTGAACAACATTTTTTTAAGTATGTATGAAGTCCTATAGTGTAATAATGTTCATTAACCATCTGTACCATGCCTCCTGTTGAGACATGGCATGGCCCATGGCTCACTAATGCTGCCCATTTATGCATATTCCGGGGAAGGATTGGTTTGTTTCCTATGGTTATCCTTTATCATCCAGTTTGGCTCCTCGCTTCTTCCACGTGGCCTTTTCCTTTTCTGGAGCACTTTGTTGCATTTCTTTCAGAATATCATTATCTGCAGGTTCTAGGCTAAATGATTCTTCCTCACCATTATCAAGAAGTGTGTTGTTATTTGCTGCAGCCTTTGCGGCTTTGTCAGCAAAGGCATTGCCTTGTGAGACTGCGTCTGTGTTGTTAGTATGTGCAGTGCATTTACATACAGCTATTTTACGTGGCTGCTGTATTGCAGCTAATAACTTTCTTAGCAGTTCTGCATGCATGACCGGTTTGCCCGTCGAAGTTTTCATCCCTCTCAAATTCCATTGTTGAGCAAACACAAACAACGTGGAAAATGCATATTGACTATCTGTGTAAATGGTAACATCTTGTCCTTTGCTTAATTCACAAGCACGTGTGAGTGCGACAAGTTCTGCAGCTTGAGCAGAATAGGAGGAGGGAAGTGATTTCGCCTCCACCACCTCAGTTGCTGTGACTACTGCATAGGCAGTTCTAGTGCGTCCACAGTCATCCTTTCTCGATGATCCATCCACAAAGAGTATCCGTCCTGTAGTCAACGCGACATCACTAAGATCTGGTCGCGGCAGGACCGTAATGGAGACCTCATCCAGGCAGTTGTGCTGGTGTCCCTCTTCTGCTGCGTGGGTAGCAGCGTCGCTGGGTTTAAGGTTGTGCAGCGACGAATCGTCAGATTCGGCTGAGACAGCAACACTGCCATGCAGGAAAGATGACGTGCGGGCGACAGGAACGCTATCTTACTTTGTAGCAGCAGTATTGACACTGCATGTGGAACTAGCAAAGTTAGCTCATGATATAGCACCACTCCTGCGGAGGCTTTTACTGCCTCAGACGCTGCCACAACTGCTTTAACGCATGGCGGCAGTGCACAAGCTACGGGATCTAGCTTGTGGGAGTAATAGGCCACTGGCTGCCTCTTATCTCCGTGCTTCTGCAATAAAACTGAAGTCATAAAGTCACCCTTGCAATCCACGACCTGCTCAAAAGGCTTCTGATAGTCTGGCAGCTTTAACACTCCAGCACTTACAAGGGCCTGTTTTATGTACATAAATGCTTCTTCAGCTTCAGGGGTCCATGTTAACACATCAGTCATTGCTAAGGGATTATCATACATCAATGCTTGTGAAGGGGCAGTTATTTTCGCATAATCTAAGATCCATGATCTGCAAAAATTCACTAGTCCCAAGAATGACATCATCTGCTTCTTTGTTTTTGGTTTCGGAGCATCAAGCACTGCTGTTTTCCTCGACTCGAGAATAGCTCTTCCATTATGTGTCAAAACATGGCCCAGATAAACCACTTCCGCTTCACCTTCACCAGTTGCAGTTTGCTTTTGCTTAATTTATGGCCTTGAGAGGCTAGCCAGTGTAGCAATGCTAGCGTGTCTGACCAACAATCTGCCTCTGTTTTTGACGCCATGAGGATGTCATCCACGTAGACGAGGATTTGACTTCCACACGGAGGTTTAAACTTAGCTAATGATGACATCATTACTTGAGAGAAGATTGTGGGACTCTCACAGTAGCCCTGAGGTAACCTTGTCCAGGTGTACCTCTGTCCTTGAAACGTAAATGCAAACCAAAACTGGCTGTCTGGATGTACTGGTACAGAGAAAATGCATTGGATACATCGATCACCGTGTACCACTGATGTTCAGGGTTTAAGTCATTCAGCAGGGTGTATGGATCTGCGACTAAGGGAGACCTAGGGACCACTGCAGCGTTTACAGCTTGCAGGTCCTGCACCATCCGCCAGCCGGTAGATGGTGGTGACTTCCTTACTGGAAATAGGGGTGTATTTACAGGGGACTCAGGACACTCTCTGATGACTCCTGCTTTAAGCAGTGAGTTAAATATCGGAACAATACCCTCCTGTGCATCAGTCTTAAGGGGATATTGTCTCTGAAATGGTCTATAATCTGATTTAGGGATTATTTTTACAGGTTCTGATCCTTTTATAAGACCTACATCTGCAGGTCCTTCCGACCATAATTCAGGGGGGAGCTCTTTCAGCTTCTCCTCTTCCTCCTGCGTGAGGAAGATGTTTTCTTCTCATGAACTCTGGTCTGTGAGGTGCGTTGCTGGATGTGTCAGCAACCATGTTCTAAGGGGAATGTGCCACACCTGGAACTGATCATTAAAATCAACCTCACCCTTAGGCCTATAGGGCAGGCTGCTCCAGTGTTTTACGTCACATCCCAAGTCTTGCCATCTTTTCTTAAGCGGTTTAGCAATAGAAACATGTGGTACAGAACCTGACACTTTGAATAGTGCTGCTGCTTCGGTGGAAAGGCTTCCTGCCGAGCAGACAGCTGTTTGACCACACACATATAGGTGCATAATTACAATCATTTGTGGATCTTTAAGTTTAGCAAACTTCTCTGCATAGCTTGATGTGCCATGTGAGTCTGATTTACAGATCTCACCAATGCGCTCCACGTGCATGGTTACATGCAGGTCAGTTTGATTGTGGAGCTGGGCTTCAGGCTGTAAGTATGACAGAGCTTTACCATATATCATAGTGATTGGGTCAGAGAATGTTGAGTGACCAGTATTTACTGCACATCTCTCCTTCCCTTACCCATAGATTAACCATTCTATCTACAGACCACATTCCTTCGGCTGTAGTGCGAATCATCAACTGAAGCTGAGAGATAAGATCTCTTCCTAACAGATTTACGGGACATGTGGTGGAGATCACAAAAGGAGCTTTAAGTGTGATTCCACTCACAGGGTCACAAACATCTACAGGGACTGACATTCTTTCTTTAGTTACGAGACCATTTGCTGATCTCACAAAAATCTGTGTAGAAGTTGGCTTTAGGGCTATTGGATCTCTAATTACTGATTTACCTGCACCCGTGTCTACTAAAAATGTTAAAGAATTACCTAACACGGTCAGTTGTATTTCTGGTTTGCCTTCAGCAAACAGGAAGATGGTTTCTAAGTCTAAAACATCTTCTAAGTCTTCTTTTTCAAATTGATCAAATTTTGTGCCCTGATTTGTTTTAATTTTTGTGACATCTTTTTCCAGTTCTAGTCATTGTTGAGGTGTATTAGAACCTTGCTGCTGTCCTCTATTATATCTCTGGTCACGTTGTTTCTTTCTGCAATCACGTTCCCAGTGTCCATAATTTTTACAATAATGACACTGATCATTTTCACGGGAATTGCCTCCTCCTCCCCTTCCGCCTCGGCCTCGCCCACGCCCTCGGCCTCGGCTTGGGAAAGGATTGGCATTGAAAAACATGCCTGTTAACTGATTCTTACTTTTTTGGCATTGTCTTTCAGCATGCATAGCATGTTGTTCATAGCGGCCTAGGTTACAAGTTCCGAAATCAACTAACTGTCTCTCTACCCAGGTTTTTATCTCTGATTTTGATCCCCCATGTATAGCTTGCTTTAACTGCTGTTGGTAGGGACCTTCTGGATCTTCCGCATACAGAATTCCACTATTTTTCCGGAACACATCTTTCATTCTCATGCTATAGTCTTCAAAACTTTCGTCAGTCTTTTGTCTTGTGGCCGTAATGGCGCTGTAGTCAGCTCGTCTGGTAAAAGTAGTTCGCATGCGCTCGTACAGTCTGTCGAGTCTGTCATTTAGTTCTTGGCTGCCAGGCTGCCATGGTTGTTGAGTGGCTGGATCCACTGGGACCCAATCTCCTCTAACAGTGCCCCATTTCTTGCCATTAACGCACATGAGGACTTGCTGGGTTTCAGTACCATTAGTATGATAACTTCTTAGTAACTGTCTTATGTCTTGGATGCACGACTCTACGTCCATTTGGGGCGAGGTTATGTCATCACAAGCTTTTTTACAGTCTTCTGGAGTCCAGGTTCTATACACCAAGATAGTAGGATCTTGACCCTGCACACCGGCTTGTGGATTTGCAACCTGGATCAATGGGTACATCTGCACAGTGTTGTCCTGCATGTGGTAATTTCTGTACTGGGCTCCCGATGGAGAGGGGCCCAAAAAAGGATTAGTGTTTGAAGCAAGGGGGGCTATAGCTCCGGGCGGGTCCAATGGGACCGCCTGAGGGGGAGCTAGTGGAACAGGAGGTGGAGGAACATACGGAGGAGGCACATTTATCAATTGACTCCTGCATCCTGTTTCGTTGTCCTCCGCCCTCACGTACGCACTCAGCGATGGGTATAAGAAGTTCTCATTTTTCTCTTCTTTCTCTCGTTTTCGTTTTTCTTTTTCTTGATTTTGTTTTTCTCTTCTATATTTTGATTCAGTGAGCCAGAGGTGACATTGTGTCAACCCCACTTTTACTTTTGGATGTTTCTTTCCATATTCTATTAAATCTTCTTTTAATTTTATAATATTGCCTGGCCTGTCTAAGTTACCATCCCAATCGAACTTAGTCATCCACAGCTGAACATATGAGCATGAACCTGGATATTTGTCTTCCATGTGTTTACATGATGCTGGGATTTCGAATTCAGCACCTTTTGTGGAATGTTGGTTGCCCATGTTTGCACTTTATTTATCAGTTTTTATGTATTTGGGTGGAGACGCCTGATCTCCCGACTGAACAACCCTCAATCCCTACAGGATATCTAGTTCAGTCCCTCCGCCGTGGCCTTATAACCCCTCTTTTTTAATCAGGAGAGTATACACCAAGCTTCTACCTCCGAGGAGGCGGGTGTATCTTGCCTCTGCTTCTCTCCTGATGACCAGGCAGGTAATACCGCGGTATATTCCGTGTAGCGCTTTTTGTGTCTTATACCCACTCCGTTGCTTCTATGGTTTCTCTCTGAGTTGTTTTGGTGCCTTCTTCCCGTCACTGGAGATGGTCGCCCTGGGAGGGACGAAGACCGGCCTTCCGTCAACTCGTGATGAAGGTCTTTCGATTCGGACGTCTTTTTGACTCCGGCTGCGCAGACTTCGGCGTTCGGTCGTCCCACGGCGCTCCTCTCCAGGTCTTGGGATCCGGCTCGAAGGACCAAATTTTGTGAGGATGAAGTTTTGATCACCCGCGCTGTTCGTTCACTAGACTCAGAGTAACCACGCAAACAACTGGAGTCCTTTGCAAAAGGGGGAGCCGAGCAGCAGTTCAAGCTTCCTCTGTCAACTCCGTCCGTCTGCTGCTCGCTCACCTCTTTTATTGGTGCAAACAGAATGGGTGTCTAAACAGGATCTCATAATTCATTGTCTTCTGACATCTTTACAAACTTCTCTAATCCTGACCAACAGGATACGTCTGAGTGCTGAGCTTGATAGTAAGCAGCTTCAGCACTTTTACGAGAAATTGATAGGAAAGGAAGAACATGAGAGTGTCATGTTCTTCCTTTCCTATCAACATTCCTCAAACACTCAAAGTCTACATACATTAGCATTTAAAGATAATACTAATAACAACAATAACAATAATCCTTCTCACGCAGCTCATTGGTAAGTGGTGCTATTTGAGCTATTTTTAGAACAGGCCGGAGGGCGACTCATGTGGTTCTTACGGGTGACCGGGTGCCCGCGGGCAACGTGTTGGTGACCCCTGCTATAGAGGTTGCACAAGTAGTCCAACTCCTCCAGGATGGCACATCAATACGTGCCGTTGCAAGGTTTGCTGTGTCTCCCAGCACAGTCTCAAGAGCATGGAGGAGATTCCAAGAGACAGGTAGTTACTCCAGGAGAGCTGGACAGGGTCGTAGAAGGTCCTTAAACCCTCAGCAGGATTGGTATCTGCTCCTTTGTGTAAGGAGGAACAGGATGAGCACTGCCAGAGCCCTACAAAATAACCTCCAGCAGGCCGCTGGTGGTGTTTTTGACCAAACAACCAGAAACAGGCTCCATGAGGGTGGCCTGAGGGCCCGACATCCTGTAGTGGGCCCTGTGCTCACTGCCCGGCACCGTAGAGCTCGATTGGCAATTGCCATAGACCATCACAATTGACAACTATGCCACTGGCGCCCTGTGCTCTCCACCAATGAGAGCAGGTTAAACCTGAGCACATGCGACAGACGTGAAAGGGTCTGGAGATGCCATGGAGAACGTTATGCTGCCTGCAACATCATTCAGCATGACTGGTTTGGTGGTGGGTCAGTGATGGTCTGGGGAGGCATATCCCTGGAAGGACGCGCAGACTTCTACAAGTTAGATAATGGCACCCTGACTGCTATTAGGTATCGGGATGAAATCATTGGATCCATTGTCAGAACCTACGCTGGTGCAGTGGGACCTGGGTTCCTCCTGATCCACGACAATGGATCTGCATGTGGTTAGAGTATGCAGGCAGTTCCTGTAGGATGAAGGAATTGATACCATTGACTGGCCCCCACGTTCACCTGACCTAAACCCAATAGAACACCTCTG
Source organism: Takifugu flavidus (assembly GCF_003711565.1). NCBI lineage: Eukaryota > Metazoa > Chordata > Actinopteri > Tetraodontiformes > Tetraodontidae > Takifugu > Takifugu flavidus. Next base: position 4,596,152 of record NC_079533.1, read on the forward strand.
GGACATTATGTTTAGTTCCATCCGGCACCGCCAGGTTGATCCTCAGACTGTCCAGGAGCTCAGTGATGCCCTGGTCCAGATCTGGGAGGAGATCCCCCAGGACACCATTCGTCGTCTCATTAGGAGCATGCCCCGACGTTGTCAGGCATGCGTGCAAGCACGTGGGGGCCACACAAACTACTGAGAATCATTTTAAGTTGCTACAATGACATTTTGGCAAAATGGACCAGTCTGCTGCATCATTTTTTTCACTTTCATTTTTGGGATGTCTTTGATTTCCCCCCTTTATAGGGTGATCATTTACATTTCTATCAAATTATATGGCATCATTTTGTTACTAATACATCACCTACTTTTTATCAGGAAAAATATTCAAGATCGTTTTCCCCCCGTTTAGATCTGATGTGTTTTCGAAGTGTTCTTCTAATTTTTTTGAGCAGTATATATCAATGTATGCTGATCTGTCTCCTGTAGCGCTGACAGAGCAGAATAAACAGATAAAGCATGACCCTTCACCTCTTCTTCCCTCCAACGTACATTTACCACACCAACACCCAAAACAAGCCACACCTCTCTGTCAGGCTTTCTGTGCTTCTGGGGCTCATTGTTGCAGTGAAAGGAGTGTTTCTTCCCCTCAGTGCATCTAACTAACCTTGTTCTTTGACCAGCAGAAATTCATGACCATATTATATGTACACACACAGTTTAAAAAAAACTACATCTGGTAAAATATAATGAGGCATTTTTGCAATATGTTGTTTAATCTTAACATTCTGGACCTTCACCAATGTGAATTATGTTATTTGTGGAACTATGCTAACACAAAAAAGTGAAATTTACACACTAGTTTTGTCCAATGTAATTTTACTTGAATACTGATCTTTTACTGTACTTCTGATTCGATAAATTCCTCGCTATTCACTTGCTATGGCTGCTGAGTCCTATAAAGAACTTGATGAGAATACTGAAATCTGTCTTTGTCGTCCTGGTTGAATAGTGTACGTGTCTGTCTGTGTGTTGTTTGTTTTTCCTGCTGGATGAATAGGGTTTCTATTCACATGCTTGTGGAACAAAGCAACTGCAGAGTTCCAGCTACTGCTGGATATCCTGCCGATATCACACAGGCCCATTCTTTTGACTGCATGGGTAGCAGTTGTTGTGCAGTGCTTGTGCTTCATTACAAGCTTCAACAGCTTCATGTTGGTGTCCAATTTAATTCCTTTTAGTCATTTTTCTCTTTCACTTGCTCAAGCAGCTCCAACATTTGAGGCAGCGCTGTGCAAATGTCATTATTATATTGCAGATGAGTTCCTGCAACTCAGCCAGTTTTCAATTCAGTCCATTTTTGTTTAACACTTGGGTCCTTTTATTGCATTTGGTGGAATGTATTTATGCTGATAATTATATTTGGTCAGAATGTTGATGATGTAATAGATGGTCACAGCAGAGGGGCGAATGGCTGAAGCATCTCCTCACTTTACTTCTGTTGACCAGAGCTGTAGTTTTCTTTTAATTAGTCCAAGTCGTTATTGTCAACTTTGAAAGGAGGTGAATCCTGTATCGGCTCATTTGTATATGGCTGTCACTTGTATATGACTGATGTCCTTCTCGCCTGAAAGTGGACACGCGAGCAATACTACTTCACAGTAGTATTACTGTACGTTTACTTATGTTGCAACTGGGGAGCCTTTAAATTCTTATTTGATGTTTGCACATGTGTGATGTACATATACGTTCTTGCCAGGAAAATAACACCGTGACGTGATCCCTGCAGTTGCCAAAATGCAACAAGACATCCTGTAAAGGAAGGAAATCCAAACACAAACAGAGGCATGTTTTGAACTTTTTCTGACAAGAGTGAGGTCATCCCAGCAGTTGCCAAGGTATTTTCTCATCCTACCAGCATAAAAAAAATGAGAGATAAACAATTTCATTGTGGCCGACAAGTTGGATCTCATACAGATATCATATTTATTTGCAGCAATATCACTTATCTTACAATGAATGCTAGATTTATGTTGAAGTGCAAATACGCTATTATATGGTAATCTGCCCAGCCTTTGATTACATCATTTTCTAATTAGAATTTCTAATTTTGTTTGTGTGTCCATCAAAATCTGTTCACAATTTTCTAAACTTTGAATGATTTCCTTGATGAGTAGGCTGCAGTTAATATAACACTCAGTTAATATAACACTTTCATTTTTTTCTCTTTGGATCGAAGAAACGTTTTTGAATCCTTATTGTAACAGATGCTGTGTATAATGCTGTGTATAAAAAAAATAATCCTGTGTAACGAACAGGATTAATAATGTATAGAAGTCAATGTTTTCTCAGGTTTTTACCTTTGGGTTTCTCACTGACGAAAGCTTCAACATGTTTTTGGCACCTGATGGAGTCATCTATTAAAAAGTTGAAATAGGAGGAATGTCCAGGTAGACAAATTTTGAAACTTCCAAAGTCTGAAAACGTGGAGCTTCTTTTCAGGATGGGTCTAATACTTCAACACCAGGAACTGCTTCTGGAAGAGCTTCTATTGACATTCATTGTTGGATGTTTGTAGGGAGAAATTAAGCTTGGACCAATTTCTCTGCTTGCAGTGAAGAATTCCATATTTCTGCCCCATGAGAACAACAATTATTGCAGAAGTTCCTGGTAACTGGTTTCTTTTCTTTTTTTATTCCTAAACTGAAATTGTTTAAAACCTCCATCCTCGGACTTGGTGGCAATTGTAAGATTAAATAATTTCTTGCAGTTGGGGAAATCATTGTTCTGTTAGCTATTAAAATATAATATCTATAAATATAAATAAGTGTTTTTTGAAGATGTTGAAGATATTACAATATGCCAAAATATACTCTAGGGATGTTGCAGCTCTTTTTTTTTTTAACTTAAATTTATTAATATTAGTAAATCTGATACAAACATCCAGGCTGACACCGAAATTTAAAAACAGGCTACAAGCATTGTCTACATACTTGCTTCATCTATCAACGGCACGCTGCCAAGAGTAACTTACTTAAAATATGTAAGCAATGGCTTACAGATCGTTACCAAAAGGCTTCTGATCTAGAGTAGGGAATACCTGTTAGTCAATACCCTCAGCTGAAGGCTTCTTAAAGAGGAGTTTGGACACCCTGATAATAAAGAATTACAATAGTCCAGCCTGGAAGTAACAAATGCATGGACTAACTTTTCAGCATCATGGTGGGTCAGTAGTTTTCTAATCCGTGGGATGTTCCTCAGGTGAAAAAAGGCACTTCTAGAGACTAATTTAATGTGTGAGTTGAAGGAGAGATTTTGATCAAAAGTTACTTCAAGATTCCTCACACAGAGACTAGATGTTAATGGGATACCATCTAGAGTGATCATGTGATCTAATCTATCGCTGAGAGGTTCAGGACCAAACACCATGACCTCAATTTTTCCTGAGTTGAGGAGGAGGAAATTTGAAGACATCCAGGACTTTATGTCTTTAAGACAGGTCTGAAGCTTCACTAACTTCTCTGTCTCCTCTGGTTTCATGGATAGATAAAGCTGACTGTCATCAGCATAACAATGAAAATTTATCCCATGCTGCCGAATAATGTTCCCTAAGGGAAGCATGTACAAGGTGAAGAGGATTGGTCCAAGTACAGAACCTTGAGGAACTTCATGGCAAACCCACTGTATGAGGAGGGAACACCATGGACATGAGCAAACTGGTATCTATCAGATAAATATGATCTAAACAGTCTAGTGCTGTCCCTTTAATGCCAATCACATGTTCCAGTCTCTGTAACAGGATGCTGTGATCAACTGTATCAAAAGCAGCACTGAGGTCCAGCTGAACCAGCATAGAGACCAGTCCATGACCAGTCCATGATCTGAACTTTAAGAAGTGCTGTTTCTGTGCTGTGATGAGCTCTAAAGCCTGACTGAAACAACTCAAACAGGCTGTTCCTCTGCAGGTGCTCCAGTAACTGAGTCACCACCACCTTCTCAAGAACTTTAGAGATAAAAGGAAGGTTGGATATTGGCCTATAATTTGCTTATTCGTCAGGATCCAGTGATGTTTTTTTAAGCAACGGCTTAATCACTGCCACCTTGTAGGACCGGGGTACATAACTTGTCACTAAAGAACTATTGATCTGGTCCAGGACAGAACTGCCTATCAATGGTAAAACATCCTTCAACAGGTGTGTTGGGATGGGATCTAAAAGACACGTGGTGGTCTTGGATTTCTGAATTAGCGAAGACGCCTCAGAAAATTATATAGGGCTGAAGGAGTTTAAGGGCTCTTTGGAGAACCTGTATGTTCCCACAGTCAGCACATCTGGTGATGGTCCAGTTGTTGGGATGGCCTGGTTAGCTTTTTCTCTGATAGCTAGAACTTTATCAGTGCTGAATCTCATGAAGTCCTCACCACTAAGGGAAGAAGGGATATGTGGATCTAAAACACTGTGACTCTTGGTTAATTTGGCCACAGTGCTGAAAAGAAACCTGGGGTTGTTCTTATTTTCCTCAATTAAAGAAGAAAAATAAGCTGTTCTAACCTTACGGAGGGCCTTTTTGTAAACTAACAGACTGTCTTTTCAGGCTGCATGATAGCTATCTATTTTACAAGAATGCCACTTCCTCTCTAGTCTGCGCGCTTTCTGCTTGAGGGTCCTGATATGTGAATTATACCAGGGGGCACACCTACTCTGATTTACTATTTTCTTTTTCAGGGGGGCAACAGAATCAAGCGTGATTCTCAGTGAGGTTGCTGCACCTTCAGCAATAGAGTCAACCTCAGCAGGGCTAAGATTATAATGACTGATCCCTGGGGAAACGCACAGTGGTCCTGGGATTAGCACAGGGATCACTTCCTTAAACTTAGCTACAGCATTATCTGAAAGACATCTGCTATAGTAAGACTGTGCTCTGAGCATAGAAGAATCCATAATCATGAATGTAAAAGTGATCAAAGAATGATCTGACAGGAGTGGGTTCTGAGGGAATACTGACACATGTTCTACCTCAACACCATAAGTCAAAACTAGATCTAGGGTGTGGTTGAAGCTATGAGTTGGTTGGTTTATCTGCTGGAGGAAACCAACTGACTCAAGTAATGAACTGAAGCCATTTCTAAAGCTGTCATTTACAAAGTCTACATGGATATTAAACTCTCCAATGATAATGACTTTGTCCGTTCTAAGGACCAAGTCAGATAAGAAATCGGAGAACTTGGATAGGAACTCTGAACGTGGCCCAGCAAGGGGCCGATATACGACTACAAACAAAAGTGGCTTTTCTGCCTTCCAGTTCAGATGGGTGATGCCAAGAGTCAGGCTTTCAAATGAACTGGAACCATATTTTGGTCTAGGATTAATTAATAACTTGGAGTGATAGATTGCTGCCACTCCCCCTCCTCGACCAGTAACATGAGGAATATGCTAATTAAGATGGGTAGGAGGAGTAGATTCATTTAAGCTAACATAATCCTCCTCCTCAAGCCAGGCCTCAGTAAGACAAAATAAATCAATGTGATGATCCGCTATCAGGTCGTTCACCAACAGGGATTCACACAAAAGAGATCTAATATTTAACAGTCCACATTTAATTGTGATATTAGTTTCTCCAAGTATTAATTTTAGTAAGATTATGGTGATTGACCGCTCCCCTGCTCTGTGCTAGAGACTACCTCTATAGTGTTAAATATGTTATTGTTGGCGGATGAGGGTTCTATGGAAGCAGCAGAGAGGTGTATAAGACTACAACTCTGCATCCTGGTCTGGACCCTGGATTGTCAGGTCACTTTGGGTCTAATAAAATTAGCCAAATTACTAGAAATGAGAAAGGCCACCATCCTGTGTGGGATGGACACCATCTCTCCAAATCAGACCAGGTTTTCCCCAAAAAGTGCTCCAATTGTCTATAAAGGCCATCTGGTTTTCAGGGCACCACCGTGACAACCAGCGACGAAGCGATTACATGCAGCTTAACATTTCATCGCTGGCCAGATTGGGGAGGGGACCAGAGAATGCTACGGAGTCCGACCTCGTTTTTGCATAGCTGCACACCGACTCTGTTAATTTCGGTGACCTCCGACTTACGAAGCTGGGTGTCGTTTGCTCCGACTTTACCAAATTTACGTTTACGTCTTGCCAGCAGCTTTAAATTGGCTTCTATGTTGCCCGCTCTGGCCCCCGGAATGCACTTGACTATGGTCGCTGGAGTCGGCTTCACATAGTGCAAAACAGAGTCGCCAATTACCAGGGTCGGTTTCTCAGCGGGTGTGTCTGCAAGTGGGGAAAAGCGGTTAGCCACGGGAAGCGGTTGGTGGTGCACCGTGGGCCTTTGGTCTGGGCTACGCTTCCTGCGAACCGCCGCCCTGGCTAGCCGGCTGCTCGGCTGCTGCCGGGGGACCTTTAGCTGTAGCTACACTAGGCAGCTCCGCAGCAGCTAGCTTCCCTTGGCTACCTGACGCAACTCTAGCTAACTCCAACCTGCGGAACCGCGTCTCAAGCTCGCCAAGCCTCGCCTCCATAGCCGTAAATAAACTACACTTTCTGCACCTATTCCCTTCACTAAAGGAGGCAGGGGAGTAACTAAACATTTCACACACTGAACAGACAAAGACACCGGGGGAAACAGATCGTGAGGCCATGCTAATGCTAATAGTCGGCGGAGCCCAGTATTTGTTTAATATGGGTTGTTTCGCACTGTTGTTATCAGGTGACTAGAATATCCCAAGTGTTCAAATTTTAAGTAAAGTGAATACGACACACCAAGTGTTCAATTTTAAGTAAAGTGAATACAACACACCATGCACAGTGCAACCAACGAGCGACGAAGACAGGAATTGACGCAATACGTTATCGGAACCAATTGGAGAGAGGAAATGGAATTCGGAAAGAAGCCAAATATAGAGTTGAAAAGCAGAGAGTAAGGTCAGTGTACATGCAGGCTTGGAGCCATAATAGGCCGCTCTGAGGCCACGGCTGCAAATAATCCATCTCCTAAAAGCAAAATTTTAATCAGGTCATATGTTAAAGTTAGAGACACAGCAGACAACAGATTTGTTCTCAACACTGAATATGTTGAGATTAAGGCATCACCTGTGCTCAGAAACATGAAAATGATACTTCCAGCAGGGTTCCTGCATTGAATTGGGAACTAAAATAGTACACACTCATGTAATCCAGGAGTTTTTGTAGTTACTGGGGTTATTTTTCTGTTATTAGCAGGTAGCACAACTGTTTTAAACTCCAGCACACTCCTAAAAGGCGCTACTACCACTATGCACAGCACACTTTATGCTTAAGGCCAGTACAAGGCATCTGTTTGGACATGCTCAAGTCAGTTTGATGCTGCTGATTTGTTGCTGACTGATTAGCTAGTTCTTGGACCCACAAAAAAGATTGGTCCAAGAACTGAGGGAGTGTGACATGTAATGGCTGCCATGTCTGTGTTTTATATCTTCAGCCTGTGCACAGTGTGTACACGTATGCATTTACGAGGATGAACTGCACTGTTTTCAAAAACAGTGACTCTGTCCAGTCCAACTGGATTGGAAGTAAATGTTCTGAAGGTGACCCTTTCTTGAGTTTAAATTGGAGGAAGAAGCCAATCTGGCCATTTGAATATGTCTCTCAGGAGCTCTCAGAAGCTCCTGTTATGTGAAAATCATCACATTTTTGAAGGTATTTCTGCACAAATGTTCGAGGCCATGAACCCACTTCGTTAAGGTTTCTGGTGACGTTCTCATACTTTACAAGACTGCATGTAGTATCACATTCTGATAGTGCTATCAGTCTAACTGGGCTATGTTCCTGCTATCACCACGATGAGGCGAACATATCATCTTCAGTTCCCATTTTTCTTTCTTGTTTTTTTTTTCAGGTCTATCAACAGCCAAGAGGAAGTTTGCTGAGTCTCTTAATGAGTTTAAGTTTCAGTGTATCGGCGATGCTGAGACGGATGATGAGATATGCATAGGTGAGTAATATACCGTATTTTCACGACCATAAGGCGCACTGTATTAAAAGGCACAGTCTCAGTTATGGGTGCTATTTCTGTATTTAAAACATACATAAGGCGCACCGTATTTTTAGGCGCATGCTAAAACAAACAGTAAAAAATGACAACAGAAGTAAAACGGTGAGTTTCGACACATTTATTGAACAAAATATTCATTCTTCCGCCACAAAACCATCAAAGTTTTCATCTTCTGTATCTGAATTAAACAGCTGCACTATTTCAATGTCCAACATCCGGAATTCCTCTTCTTCATCATCTGAATCAGACTCACCGACCGGTTCTGCTTCAGCGTTGATGCCGACTTTTGTGAAAGCTCTTCCAATACATGAAGACGGTATCATAGCCCATGCGTCTGCAATCCACCCGCATATAGTGGCATAACTTGCGCGCCGCTGCCTCATAGTCTTTGTGAAGGAGTGTTCGCCTTCCGCCATCCAGCGCTCTGTCTGTTTCCGTGGCAGCCGAGAACCACGGTGAACGACGACTTCTCGTGCCCCGTTGTGCGTATCGCCACCGTGCCGGTCCCTTTTTCTCCACTTTGTGAGTCAAAGGAATGTTAAAAGTCGGAGGGATCTCATCCATGTTGGTGAGGTGGCTGGGCGCGGTTATCTTGTCGTGGCAGTAGGTGCGGAAGATGGCCACCCTCTCCTGGTAATCGCAGCAACAGTTGTCCTCGCGCATATGGAGAGATGCCGCCGCCTCATAAAGCGAAAACACTGTGATTGCTCGATTGCCATTTTCAACCGCATATTCGATGGCCTGCAGTTTAAAGTAAGCTTCATTCACACACGTCTCGCTTGACTGGCGCCATTTTAGGGGATCCTTACGCGTAGGTGTGCCGCTAATCGATTGGCGGAGCGTTTACCATAGTGCACCCACCAAAGGCGCACAGCAGATTTTGGAACTCAGTCCACACACAAGGCGCTCCATATTATAAGGCGCACCATCAATTTTTGAGAAAATCTCAGTGTTTTAGGTGCGCCTTATAGTCGTGAAAATACGGTACTGTATCTTCTGAGAGGCTGAATGGCTGAAAATAGGTCATTGCCCTGAATCCATAAATAGTCTCAGATTATGCAGCTATCATGATTTGTGTCATAGTAGATTTTAATGGGTTAAATGTTGGGCAATTTCCTGTCCAAACAAACAAGTGAAGATGAACAAGTGGAGGACAAAATAACTTCCTGCTAATCCTTCTCATCATTTTTACTGATCTTCAGTGACCAGTGCTGCTAAATTCTGAACTGTGTATTGACCTGAAACTCATTGGATGAGCTTTGCAGTACAGTAGAAGATAAACTGTTAAAACTTTGTGTTATTCTGTGCGTTGTCCAAACGAGAACGAGAACCATGTCACCACACCCTCTGGCGCTGCCCTGGCTGTTTGTGCACAGGCTGTAGATCCTCACTGTGCTGACCCACCCTCAGCTGTTTGACTTTCTCTTTAGCTTTGTGCTTAGCTCTGAAAGCCCTTTTTTGGGAGAATTTTCTTGTCGTACTTGTGTCAGAACTGTATAAATGAACATCTAGGTATGCATGTTCTCTCTTTTAAGAATATAAATGATGCACAAGTGACTTTTTAGCTGTACACTAGGTGCTACAGTATTGAAGCTGATAGTTCAACCTTATTTGTCATAAGATAAACATTAAATAAAACAATAATGTTATGGATGGACAGCCTGGGTCAATGTGTCAAGTGTGAACATGGACTGAGGTTATTCAAATGGAAACTCTGACCCAAAACCATTTAAGCCCTCCTCTCCATCAATGGGCTCAGTGCCCAACTGTGCTTGATGTGAAAGCACCATAGAAACATACAACAAAGATTAAGATCACAATGATCCCTGATCGAGATGTTTGTGATTATAATTATAATGTGACAAATTATGTAAATTTATCTTTGATATCTCTCCTCTCTGCAAATGTGGGTGGCTTTAGCCAAGTCCCTGCAGGAATTTGCAGCAGTCTTACAGAACCTGGAGGATGAACGAACACGTATGGTGAGTTCCAAACTGAAAAGCAACACAAATACATTCCTAACTGGGCTCAATTTCCCATTCATCCACTTACAAGTAGAGACCTGACGTGTGTGTGGTGTGTGTGTGTGTGTGTGTGTGTGTGTGTGTGTGTGTGTGTGTGTGTGTGTGTGTGTGTGGGTGTGTGGGTGTGGGTGTGTGGTGGGGTGTGTGGTGTGGGTGGGTGGTTGGGTGTGATTCCAGATTGAAAATGCCAATGATGTGCTGATTATGCCCCTGGAGCGGTTCAGGAAAGAGCAGATCAGTGCCGCCAAGGTAAGGAAATGCCTGTGCACCGATTAATCCAAAAGGACACATGCAGTTTGTGCCTGTCATGCTACGTGTAAGTGATTTTATTTAATGTAAATCTGGTACACACTTTGACAGAAAATGTTAGTCATTGTATTGCTAAAAAAGCAGTTTAACCACATATTTAGACTATTGTTTAGTGGGGGCCTCTTCCTCACCATTGATGGTTCAGGAATATCTGTCAAGAATTTGGACTATAACACCACAACCTCAATCACAGATTAGGCGGATACATAATCCTGATCCTAATCAGTTGGGGATCTTGGGCCTCCTTCATGACACGGCTAGTGTTGTTTCTGTCTGTCAGACTGAGTAAATATTAAATATATAAGAAAGTCTAAAGTGAAGAGATGCACTCTGTGACATGCTAAAATAAATCCTAAATATTAATCTGGTTTTGGGTAATCCCTTGTCTGGTGTACAAAATATTTCATGTTCTAGTGATAAAATCTAATTCTCTGCCATTAGCCATCGGACCTAGATGACCTAGGGATTCTCCTAACACGTCTGGTATTAAACATGCTATCGGCATGCATATTGCTAATCCCTTCTGTATTATGGCATGGTTTAATTGTGACATGGTGGTTGGATTAAGAAGTAGACACATAATCTGTGCACTCAGGTCACCGTGCAGCGATGCTCTAATCCCAGTTTAGCCCTAAAAGTCCTAACAGCATCTTCTACTGGCAAAGTCTGACCAGATCAATCCAAGTGCAGTAAAACACTGAGTTAAAGAATGATTTTCTATAACCGATAACTCCTCAGTTATGTGTTATGCCTTCCAAAAACAGCATCTTTTCTTGGCAAAGTCTGACAGATCATTCCAAGTGCAGTAAAACACTGAGTTAAAGAATGATTTTCTATAACCGATAACTCCTCAGTTATGTGTTATGCCCTCCAAAAATGTACCCCTGTGCAGAACAGATGTTCCTTCAATGCCGATGCTGTTGTATAAATTAATGTTTTTATGCCATATTATTGTGGCCTCACACCTCATGGACATTTATGTGTGATTATTCTTCTGTGAAACATTAAACTTTATTGAAAAAACAAAAGGTAATGGGATCATTTAAAAAAAAAAAAATCTGGCACGATGGACAGTACCACCAATTGGCTGAAAGTGAGCATAATTTTCAGGAACCTGCTGAACCTGCTGAATGTGCTAATTATGTTTGTTTGAATACTTTATTGCTTTAAAATGTAATATATAATTTACCTTAGAAGGGACATACAGGGAGGTTGTGGCAGTGGTTATTTCATAACACAGTTTCTTCAGAGGCGACACAAAGGTCAAAGGAACAGACATTTAGAATAGGTCTTGTTGTTTAGAGGGCCATTATCATCTGGAATACACAGCTGTGTTCTATTCCTCCGTTGGCCAAGAAGCCTCTTCTCACTGTTCAGCCTCTGCAATAAAACACCTGCATCATGTGACTGCAGCGGTAATGACATCATGATGAAGCATTGTTTTGTTTCCCTCTCTGACATGGAGACAAATTCACAAAGACATAAATAACACGATGAAAAAAATAGCAAATCCAGTCAAATAATACGTTAACTTGTAAATCGAAATTGGACTCAATACACGTATCATTGTCTCCTTAGTGTACGTTTAAAGAACAGCTCCCTATTTTTTATTTAATGTAATGATGAATGTTGCAGTATTTATATTATTTCATTTAATTTTATATAAATCAGAGTGGGCTACCCATTTTAATAACTGGAGCCAGTCTGTCTCTGACTTGATGAGATGTTTGTTAAAGTTAAATCCTGTTTGATGAATATTCTGTCAGTACAAAGAGAAGAGTGGGAGCTAAAGAGCTGCAGGACTGCTAAGCGTGAGAGGCAGATGTCCAGCAATACCTCATAGGCCATTATGAGAGAGGAAGACCCACCCTTGTCTGCCTCTCCTTTGTTTGTGTGGTCATTTCTCTCTTTTTTTCCTTCTCAAATTTACTCTTTTTAACCAAATATTCACCTACTAAAGTGATGACCAATCAAAATGAAATTATGCTTAAATAATTGATAGTAATCTATGGATATTTTTAAACTATAAATGAAAACCTTTTTTGTGTGTGTTCTAGACAGTTTTATTTGTTTATTTTTTTAGTACTTTCAGTATATTCCTTTAAAAGGTTTTTGCCTTTATCTTAAAAAGGAGGCCAAGAAAAAATATGACAAGGAGACAGAAAAGTATTGTGCAGTGTTGGAGAAACACCTCAGTCTGTCCGCGAGGAAGAAGGAGGCACACCTCCATGAGGTCAGATGTTGCTCATGGTATTTCTCAGCATTTATTATCAGCATCAGTCCTTCAGCTTTTACTGTCTGCCTTCTGTGTCACAGGCGGACAATCAGGTTGATAACGTGCGGCAGCATTTCTACGAAGTTTCTCTGGAGTACGTCTTCAAGGTGCAGGAGGTCCAAGAGAGGAAGATGTTTGATTTTGTGGAGCCTGTGAGTAAACGGAAAAAATACTTGAACCTTTTTATCCTGTCAGCCACATCCCTGCATAGTTTATCTATGTTTATTTTCATTCTTTTTGGCCCTCGTCTTGCTTCTGTTACCGTTTATGATTCCTTCAGCTGTTGGCATTTCTCCAAGGCCTGTTCACCTATTATCACCATGGCTATGAGCTGGCAAAGGACTTCAACCACTTCAAGACTGAGCTGACCATCAGCATTCAGAATGTAATGGTGCTCCCTCACACATAAATACACATGCACACACAGACCCATAGTACTGATTCTTCATCAGTTCTGGAGATGAGATGCATGTTGGTGCAGTTTCAGTTTAATATTAATGATATAACTGATTTTTCCATGGATATACATATGTATAATGTTTCTCTACAACAACACTAATATAAAGGCAAACAACTTTGTGTGTAAACTTTGCACTTATGCTTTAGTGTTTTGCTAAACTAAAGGTAATTAGTGACTTTCACAAGTGGTGTTTCTATACTATGATGAAGTAAATCCTTATTGAAAGTCCTCAAAAAGGTTGTTGCTTTGGAGGTAGTCATATAATGGCCTAGAAACCACTTTCTTGAGGATCTTAGACAAAAAGGGAAGTTTGGAGATAGAGTTGAGTTAGAGTTGCCCTGTAGAGTTCTGAAGAATTATTCAGAGTTGGTTTCCTGGCAAGCAATCAATCTTCATTTATATAGCACCTGTTACAATCAAATTTGTTTCTAGGTGCTTTACAGAGTCCCAGGGACTGACCCCTAACAAGCAACAGTGGCAAGGAAAAACTCCCCTTTAACAGGAAGAAACCTTGAGCAGGACCAGGCTCATATAGGGGGACCCTCCTGATGATGGCCACCTGGGTAGAGAGAGAGGAGAAGGGGAGAAGACGGGTAGAAGAGAGACTAGGCAGAGTTCATAGAAATACATTAATTCTAATAAAGTGACGGTAGAGTTGAGTGGGTCAGCAGGGTTGGAGATCAGTAGGTCAGCATACAGCTATGAAGGCGGCAATACCTGTAGATGATCACATTTAATCTTTTAATGGTTACTTATCTAAAGATGAGTTAGATACTTTGCAATTTGAGTTGGCAGAGGTCAGATCCTGGCAGATCTTTTCCCTCTAATGTTAAAAAATGTTAACAGAGAAGCTTATGAAATAATTATTATTTATTGTTAAGGGTTCCTAAAACTGTTATTTATGATGTCTATGTGAATATTAAGGTCACCTACAATAATGACTCAATCTGTTCTGAGCACTAAGTCAGACAGAAACTGAATGTGGACCAGCAGGTACACAAAACTACAAACAGAACTGGATTTTCCGTCCTCCAGGAATGATAGATTGCTGCCACTCTCCCCCCCTGAACAGTGCCACGAGCAATATGATTAAGATGAGTAGGAGGGTTAGGCTTAGGAGTATTTCATTTGAGCTAAAATTCTTCTCCTTCTGAAGCCAGGTTTCAGTAAGATATAACGCACAAAGATTTCTTCTGGAGCGCACATCTGATTTGGTTAACTGATCCAGATTTTCTTCATCTTTGTTAACAGACAAGGAACCGTTTTGAGAGCACACGGTCGGAGGTGGAGTCTTTGATGAGGAAAATGAAGGAGAACCCACATGAACACAAGAGCGTCAGCCATCACACTATGGAGGGTTATCTGTTTGTACAGGAGAAGCGTAAGTACATAGAGTACCTCTCACACAGATGGATATTTACTTAAAGAAAAACTGAATCTGACTGAAGGGTGCATTTATCAAGGAAAATTCTAGTACTAGATTTGTGGTTTGTGTTTTTTCTCTTCCTGCTGCATCTAAACTCTTTTTTTCTTTCATCGAATATAATCTTTAATTTCTTTTTCTCTCTCAGGCTCATTCGTATCTACCTGGGTGAAGTACTACTGCATGTACCATCGAGAGCCCAAGAGGGTCACCATGGTCCTGTTTGACCCCAAATCTGGAGGAAAAATGGTGAGCAGGTGTGGACGTTAAAACTGAACAACAAATTTAGGTGTTTGGCAAAAATGACCTGCAGAAAGCTCCTTACTTTATATCAGATGGAGTCTGGCTTTGTCACTTTAGGCCATTTGATATCTGTACAATCAGAGTGAACTCATCTAAATTGCTGTCTGACCTGTTTTCAGTGAGAGCTGGTCTCTGACAATGCTGTCCTTTATCACTGTTGATGATTTCTATGGACAGAATTTCGAGGTACAGACCAAGTTGTGGAAGGTGCCATTGTCGGGGAACATTCGGTCTCTCTTTGGTGTAGATAACATAGTGCTGATGGTTTCATTGATGCCATGACCTTCAGCTCGTTCTGGAGCTGATCAGAATCTTTAAATCTGAAGCAAAAAAAAAAAATGGATTTCTTTACATCAGCTTAGCAGAGAATTGGTATCTCAAGGAGTACAATTATCTCCTGGTTGTGTACTCAAGTAATGGGGTGAAGAAACTCAAGAGGTCTGTTAACTTTTAGTTTTGGAATTGATTTGAGGGTCCAATGATCAACTGTTGTACTGCTGCTTCAGTACCAGTGCATATTTGCCTTCATAGTATTATTAAAAAAAATAAGGTAAACTTTAGCCTTTTCACATTTTTACCATATTTGGCATCACTTGAGACATCAGGTTTAAATTTCTCTTTCTAGGGAGAAGAGGAGAGCTTCATCCTGAAGTCATGCACAAGAAGGAAGACCGACTCAATAGAAAAGAGGTTTTGTTTTGACATTGAGGCTGTAGACAGGTCAGTTTCTGTAGTTTTCCAGCACAGGCCTCCTTCAATCTTTTATTTAACCTTTATGCTAATGTAAAGATTTTAAACATTTATTATTATTATTATTTTATTATTATTATTATTATTATTATTATTGTTGTTGTTGTTGTTGTTATTAATGTTATTAATAATACTACTACTACTAATAATAATAATAATTTATTGTTTAATAATAATAATTATTATTATATTACTTGTGTAATGACAACAGATAACCACAAGAGGGCACTCGGGGCTTTTTGAATAGAAACGCTATCGGTCGTCACAGCTGTTCTGAACCCAGCCCTCTGTGGTGCCTCACTTCCTATCACTTTTCTGTATTCCAACTGCACACACCCTATGCTTCTGTCTTTATGTGGATAACCATAGACGCGATACAATTATCAGCCTTTTACCCTAATGCCACCCAATCTTGATCTAAATAATAATCTTAATTCCAATTTAAAATTAAGTCTTAACCCATAAACAGAATATTAAAGCCATGACTACCAGCCAGATTTCCTCACTTCCTAAATACATTGGCTAAGGAAAGCATTCACCCACCTCTTAAATGTTTCAGTATTTCTAACAGTGAAGCCTCATGTCAGAATCCTAAAAAGTCAATTTTTTCCCTACTTAGTCTATGCTCAGTACCTCAAGACTGTCCAAACTGAAAAGTATAGAAATTTTCACAAATTTATAAAAAGCAAAAACTGAAATATCACATGAGGCCAAAAGGCCAAAAGAACTGCCCAAAGAGCTCCGATACAGAGCAGTAGCAAGACACACATCTGAACTAGGAAAAAAACAACCACCAATCAAAATACACATTCTGCTGTATTTATTGTTCCTAAGAGGATGGAAGTCTCCCTCATTCTCACATGAAAGAAGATTAGGTCAACCAAGAATCAAGTTAATACTTCCTGTATTGCACATCTGCTGGAAGGAAATATGATGCAAGCACAGTAATTTCCTGTGCTAGTCTCTCATGCATTCAAGTACAGTTTGGCAGAAATACATTTTATTTTACATCTGTCTTTGTACAGAATTGTGACGAAATGGTGATGGTGAAGAATAATGTGTAGACATTTGTTATGTGGGTATGGTTTAGGTTGTTGTTTTGTAGAACAAGATAAGAATGTCCTGTTTGTGTGAAGTGACAAGTCTGGAAATGTATGTATGTATATGCGTGTTTGTCTGTGCGCTGGCACACATAGATCCGGAGTTATAACCATGCAGGCTCTCTCAGAAGAAGACCGCAGATTATGGATGGAGGCCATGGATGGGAGAGAACCGGTGGGTTGCCACATTTACAATTTTAAAATAAAATAAAATAAAATAAAATAAAATAAAAAAAAATAAAAGCTCACATGTTTGTTCAGGAACAAATGCACCCTCATCAATTCAAGTTCTCATTAAAAGTACAGAATAATTTTAGCCGCCTAAAAGACAGCCAACCCAGACACCACTTATCTGTCACTGTTTATTCTAGTGGGTGGCTGCTGCATCACTGGCTGTTACACAGCTGTGATCAGTTAGGACATAAACTGTGTATTCTTTCCATAGCTAGTGCATAACAAACTATTGAGAAATCCATCTTAAAGCAATTTAGCATAAAAAGTAACCCTTTGGGATGCAGCTTTCTGTTTCCGTCCCAGAGAACATATTACACTGTATTAATCATGATAAATGGATTATGTTTAATGTTCAAAGAACATTAAACTCTTTCAGTTTGCCATGAGTGTTTTCGTCTATGTATGAGCCTCATTGCACCCTTGCGTTCAATTGCTGAGGGGGTTTTATTGTTTGCAGGTGTATAATCTCAATAAAGACAACCAGGCTGAAGGAAGTAAGTGGTTTTCTTGTTCAGAGATTCTATCATTGATCATGTATTATATGTATATAATATTTTTGTTTCTGAAAGATATAAATGTCTCAGTTTTACAGTGACATTAATACCAATAAATGTATTTTCTCTGCGTTGTCAGTGATCCAGCTGGATGTGACAGGGTTCAACGTCATGAAAAAATTCATTTATGCAGTCGAGACTCGAGGTTCAGAGCTCATTTATGTTGTTGTAATTTTAACTAAATTAAGAAGTTTAAAGAAATTTAAGAAGCTAAAGTGCAAGTATACATTTTTATTGTTAAGTTTTTTTTCCTCTCTGTTTTCTGCCTGCAGGCATTGATGAGCAGGGCTTGTACAGAATAGCTGGTGTGAACTCCAGAGTACAGAAACTCTTGAACCTTGCTATGGGTGCACAAAAATACTATGATCGTTACAAATTAAAATAGAGCTGTTCGTATTTTTGTATTCAACTTTGTGGCGTTCTCCATCAGATCCAAAGACGTGTGCTGACGTGGAGCTGGAAAACCACGAGTGGGAGATCAAGACCATCACAAGTGCTATCAAGCACTATCTGAGGTGCGATTGAAAATAAAATAAAAATGTGCTTGCAGCAAAAGTCCTATTACTGTAAATGATACCCCCCTCAGTGAATAAATGCCCCTTTTCATGACAGCCAGTGTTTGTTTGATTGATAGCAAATACACTCAAAAAGTTTTAATGGATATTAATTAAATTTTATGAAAATGCTGATAACAGGCCATGGAAGAGTTGGTTAAATGTTGGTGATGTTCTGGATTCTGGAGGGAATTCGACCTTTTATCTTCCAAAGAGCAAAACTGATTATAAAGCAACCTACTATGTCACATATCCTTGTATTGTAATTGTACTGTATTCTATACTATAGGTGTAAGAGCTGCTTCTTATTGAAACTATTGAAAATGGAAAAATAGGCAAACATTGTCATCCAAAATGTGCAGTATTTAGTGGTTGGTTTCTTGGCAAAAAAAAAAAAATCTGTGAACTATACATGCCAAGTGTCCACTAAATGCACGGGGGACATATAAACAGAAAGCAGACTTAAACAGAAAACACAGATTACCCAAGTTTAAAATTCCCTGGCAAACATTGATGGCTTAATGAAAGAGTCTTATAGCTTTACATGTGTCATCACTGTCCAGAGATCAGTTATTAAACAACTTGAACTGTCCAACTTTACTTGCTTTTACCTGCATCCATCCTGTCTCTAGAATGCTGCCTGCACCCCTCATGACTTACCAATACCAGAGGACCTTCATCAAGGCTGCCAGTGAGTCTTTCACTCGTCTGCCTCATTTATCTCTCAGTAGTGAGACTATGCTGCCTTATTGATTACAGCTGAAATCCCTGTTTTTGTGTTCGACCCTACTAAAGCACACTTTATTAATGGACTATAGAATGAGAACATTAGAAGACATTAGAAGACCCATCCTATTGAGACCCATTCTGCTGAGATTCTAGAACAGTCTTCAACCATCAGTCACAGCACAATATTGACCTCCTGTGTTTTCTCTCTGTAAGTGTAGTTTACAGGGAAAGGTTGGCAGGAAATGACTATGTGTGTCTTGCAATTCTGCCATTAAAGCCCTAAAAGTGAAGCCAACAGGAAAAGAAATGAGAAAAGTGTGTTAAGCGGGGCTTGTGGTGGGGGTGTGAGCAGAACATGGCAGTTGAGAAAGCAAAAAAAAGGTTGTTCTGCCTCCAGCTCGGGCCACCCTTTCATACAGCTGCTTTTACGTATTTATAATATCCTTGTATGTGTGTGAGTCGTCACTTGGTGGTGGTGAAACAGAGTTTTTATTTTTGAAGAATTCTTTCTTTTTGTCTGTGCCTAGACTTGTCTCAGCAATACCTCATCCTCCTGTTCTTGACTAATGAGCTATTGTGGTTTATAATATCTGCTCTACTGCTCTAGAAGAAACTGTCAAAATGTATAACATCATCTGTGAAAAACGATGGCCAAGTTTGATTTGATAGCTTCATCTTGATCTTTAGTCTCTGCTGAAACTAGTTGGACTTTGTGCAGGCTTTGAGCTTAATTTGAAAATATCCCTCAATGGGCATCTGAGCTCCACATCTGCAGTGCTCTGATGACTTAGTGATTCAACGGCACCTGATGGGTGTGGTGTTTTGGGTCTGGCTGATTTGTCAAACTTTAATAGCACCCAACTGTTTTAAAGATAAATCGCTTAAAATCTGACTGATTTAGAAAGGGAGGAGATGAGGACACGTGAGAATGAATGACATTTTGTCTTTGAAATTAATTGGAAACATTTGGCACTTTAAATACAGCTTCCAGGATTTTTTTCTTAAATTCACTCAATTTGCTCACTGAAAGTTGTTCAGAACATGAGCACTAATACAAGTTTCTATGACCTATCTCACAAAAATTATTTTGTAAGTCTTTTACTTGCCTGATAAAAAACAGCTTTAAGAGTCAACATCAGAGCAGGAAACATTCCCAAGACAACATTAAACATATTTTCGTATGGATTTCTAAATAAGCCTGCTATAAACCTAACTAGCTGCTGAAGTAGGGTGCGTTGTTTGCTGTTAAATATGATGCGTTGATGCCTTGGATGCAGGCATTATTTTCTGAGTTTTTCTCAGCACGGTTCTGTAGAGCCCCATCTCTTACACACTCTTTGGAAAATCTCCTGAGGCTTTCTGCATCCATTCATTCAAATGGGCAATAAACAGCAGGTGAATATTTTCACCAGGTGTGCACCCAAAGGTAGAGGAGAGCGGAGTTGTTTGGCTGCAGAGTTTGGGCTGTAGGCGGAAACAAAGACATCTCATAAATGAATGACAGCCATGCCAGCCATCACTGGGATCTGCCAGACTGTTTTAGCTAAACAGAAAAACAATTATTTATGATAACTATTAAACATAAGGCATGCAAACACTTGTCAGGAGTGGGCATTTGCCTGGATGATGGATACTTGATGTGAAGGAGGCCATGATGATGAATAACCTCCACCTGATTTAATCTCTGGTGATTTGACAATGTTCTGCTCACAGTTTTGCATGAGTGTGAGATGTTTTTTCTTCATCACTTCTTATGCAGCACAGTGAAGGTGGAAAAAAAAAAAAACTTTTAAAATACTTTATGATTTAACCACTTCCCCCTTCCCACTTAAAAAGTGGGATATGGGGTATTTATTTAGGAATTCCCTCCTGCATCATCAAAATTCAAATTTCTATATGCACTAAACTTGGTCAACGAGTGAGTGAGGTGAGGTGAGGTGAGGTGAGGTGAGGTGAGGTGAGGTGAGTGAGTGAGTGAGTGAGTGAGTGAGTGAGTGAGTGAGTGAGTGAGTGAGTGAGTGAGTGAGTGAGTGAGTGAGTGAGTGAGTGAGTGAGTGAGTGAGTGAGTGAGTGATGAGTGAGTGAGTGAGTGAGTGAGTGAGTGAGTGAGTGAGTGAGTGAGTGAGTGAGTTGCGTTAAAAGGAGACAATAAATGGATCTAAAGTGGTGAAGACATCAGCATGAATAATGTGTAGCCTTTACTGTCATTCCTTACATAAGCATGTTTATATTTGCAGCAATGTGGCAAGGCAGTGAATGTGCCTTTTCTATTACAAATCTCTGTACATTTATAGCGTCAGAGCTCCTTTTCTGCCTCTATGTGTATGTCTCCTCTGTAGTTCTCACATAAGCTTTAGTTTATGAGTTAAGAAACGGGCATCTTTCTGTTGTCTGGAGGTTTTGTGGACTGTACTGTATTGCCTGATGCTGACAGTGGGGTTCTGAGCTGGCTCATCTAGTGCAAGACCGCCACTGTCACCTCACCATCTAGATACCTTTTACTAGAGTCAAAGCCATTTTTTTCTTGATGATATTAACTCTCATCCTGTAACATTTGTCTAATGCATGTTGGTAATTTTTAGATGATCTTTTTATCAGTAGCGACACAATTTGTTTAGGAAATGGCTTGAATGATGGTTCTCTGTCACTCAAGAGTTGGACAACCCAGAAGCCAGGGTGACGGAAATCCATGCTCTGGTTCACCGACTCCCTGAGAAGAACAGACAGATGCTGGAGCTGCTGATGAAACACTTGGCTAAGTAGGAAAATGTTACTGTCAAAATGAATGTGATTATGGCTTTGTGTTCTTAAGAAGTAGCACAGTTTTGCAGAAATGTGAGTTTTAGTGACCCTTGCAGCCTATGTAATCTAACGCTCCTGATCACATCCACTCTTTCCATAATGCAGTCACCCCATCAAATGTGTTTCTCAAATTATTCATCCTGCAGAATGATTTGGAGATAAAATTCAGCAACAAGAAAAATAAAATGATCTATATACATATGTATATGTATATTTTTAAAATCTGAATATTTAAAAGTAATAACACATGTCTTAATGTTCTTATTCTATAAAAAATTGTGCTGTAATGAACAGTGGGTATATAAGTAACATTATCACTGCAGCTATGTTAATAAAACATGGATGAATATGAATTACTAACATACAAACTTTTATGAGGCAGTGTTGGATCACTGCCCTGCAAAAACTGGGAGCAGAGTTGTGATGCTCTGAGCATCTGTCAGTTTTCATTCTCACTTTATAAAATAAACATCCTTCTGTGTTTACTGATGATTTTAAAAGCTGTTTTGACTCCCTTAGTGTCAGCAGTTAGCAGAGAAGTAATTTGGTAGAACAGTTGTTAATTTGCTTTTGTCTAGATTTTTGTCCTGGGTGAATATGGGCCCATTTTCATGACTTCTTTTGGTTCATAATTAAATTTTGGTCTCTAACATGGTGTGAAAAGTGCAGCAAGAGTGTAACATTTTAAAAAATGCTGTGGAGATGTGAAGAGTTAACTGGCGGATTAGTACGGGCACTTATTTGATCCAATGTTGACGTAAAACTTTAAAAATGTCGGCTCATACATCATTCCCATCTCCAACAGCGTGGCCAGTCACAATCAACACAATCTGATGACAGTCGCCAACCTGGGCGTGGTTTTCGGACCAACTCTGCTCCGACCACAGGAGGAGACAGTGGCCGCCATCATGGATATTAAGTTTCAGAACATTGTGGTAGAGATTCTCATCGAACATCATGAAAAGGTAAGAATGAAGTTGGATTATTGTGGGGTCAAAAATTATATTAAAATCTTTGCTTTTTGTAAATTTACCTGAAATAGCAGTTCAATAATGTTGGTAGCACTACCATCTTGATCTTACAGATATTCAGGGATGTTCCAAGTTCAGCAACTAGTCCTACCAACCTGCTGCTTGACCTGACCCGAAGGAGAAGCATCGCGAGTAAAGCTCCTTCCTGCAGCGAGAGACCTCTCACGCTCTTTCACACTCCGACAAATTCCCAGAAAGGTGAACACAACCAGTCATTTGCATCAAAAGTAGCCACATTATAGGTATCATATATATTTTTAAATATTAAAGGGATTTGTGTACAGTTGATAGCTGATCGTACAGAAGAGCAGGACACCAACAGACATGTTTTAAATATAAAATGAAAAGTTAAGCCTGGAGATGAGCATAAGAAGAGGGCCCTTAATGGTATTTTTTACTTTGCCCTTGTAGGTGAAAAGACGGACAGTGTGGCCAATACAGCGTTTGCCGAACTGCTTTCGGCCAACTGCAACAGCAGCAGTCAAGGTGGCACCATGAAACACAGCCTGAACAGCAGCAACGGAGAGCAGGACGCCCAGCCGAACCGGCCCAGCTCACTGTGAGTGGGAGCAATCCAAGGATTTATCCTGTGCTGGTGCACGGAATTTCAGATTTATCTGATGACAACGTGAAGAGACACATACCACATTCACAAATGCGCACACGTGAAGAGACACATGCACGCACAGTCACGTGCTAAAAACTGTCAGGTTTTCTGTTGAATTCCCTATAGCACCAATCAAGCATGGTTACATCAGTTTACACCAACAATACAGCTGATGTGAAGTACTGTATATGTTTGTGTGTTTCTGCATTTGTGTACAGGCAAATACATACTTGTGCAGAAACACGCTGATTGCCTGCCCATAATTACATGACTAGTTCAACCATAACCATACAAACGACTTTGTTGAATTCCACTTAAAAAGAGAGGCACTACCAATCATCTCAACCTCTGATATGATGGAAACACATTTGTGACCAGCCTGCCGTCACCTTGACAACTGCACAATCTTTGATTGTTTTCCAGCCTCTTTCTCAAAACTCACAAGTATTTCTGAGCTGTAGGTATTGATTATTTGCTTCAGTAAGATTTCTATATTATCGTTTCTCTGGGGGAGACGTTTCCTGTCACACACACAGGTGAACCTGTAACAATGGAGGCAGAGCAAACCCGTTTAGAAAACCTTTGTTTTCAAATCAAGCATGCGCCTTAAAAGAGCTCCCAAGGCCAGATTAGATGGATCAATATAGGCAAAACACAGAGAAAACATAATGTATTTTCATGTCAGGATGCTTGTAAAAATGGTCTTGACAAGATATATGACAGATGTCCCAAACTTAAACACTTTAAGGTGACCATAGTAAGAGAAGAGCCTTTAGCACAGGAGGAGCTCTCAGAAGGGCTTTTTAAAGGACGAGAGGGTTGCCCCTGCTCTGGCAGAGCTTTAGAGGTCGTTCCTCCATCTGGGAACAAGGGATGAGAAGTTTCGATTGTCATGCTTGAACAGATTCTTTGCCGGACTACGCTCATGTAAGGAACGCAGCAGACGAGGGGTAGATGGACTCCAGGGAGACTGTGTCAGTAGGAAGAGCAGATCCAGCCGGTACATTGTAGGTCAGAATAAGGGACTGCCTTATGCAGGCAGCCAGTGGTGCTCCATCAGCAGTGGAGTGACGTGGGCCACCTTTGGTTGGTTGAAGACCGGACGCGCCACCATATTCTGGACCATCTGAAGTAGTTTTGCTACACACATCGGCATGATGGGTTAGGAACAGCCTGATTATTCTGATTTAAATACACAGAACTTTAATGAAGCTCTATCCTGGGTGATCACTGAATGATGGCGTGATTGTGCACTTTGTTGAAATTAGCTCACTTCTGAGGATTGAAATTAGAAAATGTTTGACTTAATTAATGATTGTTTTTCTGAAAATCAGACCTATTTACACAAACCATGACAAATGCATCTCAACAAATGATAATGGAGCACCTAGAATTGTGCTTCCTGTCCTTCCAAGGAAGGGCAGCCAGTGGGTTCATAGCAACCCAAAAGTAGTGAGGGACGTCAAAGGCAGTTCAGAAGCTCTGAATTCCATTTAGGTCGAGTTCTTTTTTTCATGAGTGGTTATTACTTCATTTGATTCATTTGGTCTTCATATACTTATATTTTAAAGATGTGTGTTTGACTAGCGCTAGCAGCTTTGTTTTATCCTTTCTATATGTCCATAAATTGTTACAGAGATTAATACTATTATAATTCTCATGTCAACTTTGCTGATGTGCAATGCAACATGAAATTCAATGAATTTTTTGTTTACTTCATTTTTATGCATCCCCAGTGTTTGGTGAGATATGATACCACTTAAAACTAAAATTGGAGTCTGTTGCTTCTTCACTTTCCTTCTTTCCCCAGGACGCACCCCACAATGTTGATGGCTGCTTTTTCATTACTGTGAGGTTTATCAAGCGCACAAGTGTATGATGAAAGAAGCTGAATCAGATGCTGATGCAGTTGTGGGAGTGGCTCAGGGACAAACATGTGACTGAGGCACCCTTTACACTCCTAATGTAATAAGCTCCTGCCCTCTTCGATTAGTTTGTTCTCTTCATTTTATTAGTTGTTTGAGGATTACTTAATTTCTATAGCAGAGCAAGTATGAAGGAGTGTCAGAGATCAAAAGACAGCTGTGCTCTCTCATGTTACGCCTCTTCATCACTCATTGTGAAATCTGACACCAGGGCTGTCAGTCTCCCCCAGGAAATTTTGTCTGTTGTTGTCACCAAATGCAGCTTGGATGCTGATTAGCTCATCAAATGTTTGTGTCCATTTTTCATATGTCAGTTTAAATGCTTTCCTTCTTGAGCAAAATATTGAAGCATTATGCAATCCACAATAGGCAGCTAAATGATGTAATAAATCAAATCAAATCAAATCTATCTTTATTAATATAGCGTCTTATATAATCAAAATTGGTTGGAGAGGAGAGGAGAGGAGAGGAGAGGAGAGGAGAGGAGAGGAGAGGAGAGGAGAGAGAGGAGAGGAGAGGCGAGGCGAGGCGAGGCGAGGCGAGGCGAGGCTAATAGGCAGCTAAATGATGAGTGAAGAGGTTTCTTTGCCTGAGAGTTGCTGACTCGTTCATTATTTTAGAGGCTAAATTAAAGTTAGAATGTGAATAAAATTCTTTATACTTAGGTCATTTTATCAATTTTGTTTCCTTCAGGCGGAACCCTAAAAGCTGCAGCAGCATACCAAGCAGGTGAAAAGACTATCATGAAGTGATTGAACATGTGTTAGAATACCTGCTTACATTGCTGACTTTCCTGCCCTTCAGCGCACCCTCTCCAAGTCCCAACTCGCCACGCTCTCCCTCCTGGCCCATGTTCTCGGCCCCATCGAGCCCTCAGCGGATCTCCTCTGCCTCCAGCAACTCGTCACCTTTCAGGTGTTTAAACTCGGCATGTATCCTCCGCTGTCTGCTGGCATCTAAATCAACCCACAAGTGCCCTTCTCCAGTTCTTAAACTGAAAGAATTATTCCTCACACAAGACTGTGACCTTTGGCCTCTAATAAGTGTTTAGGTTCAGTTGTATGTTTTCTCAAAGGTCAGGGAACATTTTTATAGCAGCCTTAGTTAAATTGTAGCTGCTCAGCTGGACCTGGATAAAGCCCCAGCAGCATCTTTACATTGTAATGTTGTAGGCAGTCTGTTGAAGAAACCATCGTCATCCTCATTTAAAAACACCAGCTGTGTTGGCACACATGACCCACAGCATGGTCTTCAGCAGAATGTCCAGTAAAATGGCTCAGGATATTAGAATGATTGTAGTTTTAAACAGGGCTCAAGTGCTACCTACCACATTTGACATGTCTTGTGTCTTTTGAGTTTAGTTCCAGTTTGACCTAAATGGTACATTAGGTTGTTGTTTCATTCTTCCATGTAAACTCACAGTACTTTTGTTTGTCTTCTTGTTACAGCATCGTGGGGAAGAAGGCTCGAGCTTTGTATGCCTGTAAGGCAGAGCACAACTCTGAGCTGTCTTTCATAGCCGGGAACATCTTTGAGAACGGTAAGTGAGGCTCTTTGTTCTCCAGCAGACAGGAAATGGTAAAAGTATGTTATGAAATGGTTCACATTTGAAGAGGGTTAACCTCTGCCTTCATTCCTAATTTTGGGGATTTGTTCATCCAAGTCCTCAGAACATTCAATTCATTTCTTTTTTTCTTCACTTCACTAGTTAAGAGTTCCACCCTCTCCTGCATCTACAGTATGAACTCTCATATGTGTCCCTCTTCTTTCAGTTCACACATCCAGGGAGCCTGGGTGGCTGGAGGGGACTCTGGATGGCCAGACAGGACTGATACCAGAAAACTACGTGGAGATTCTTTAACCTAGGACCAAAAAAGAAGATTAAGTGGGACAAAGTAGTGTTATGTTGACTCCAGATAACCATGTTCAACCACACAAGTCTGAATAGATCCCATTAGAACAAAGATCAGTTTAGGCCACTTCATTGGTGTTACTACTAGACTAGGAATATGAACTGGATCAAGCAGCATTGGTTGAAAGGACATGACATCTAAGCAAATTAATTGCACTGGGAAAAAAGTTGCACTGTGGGTCTGGCTGTTATTGGATTAGAGTGGAGGAAGATTTTCCACGTGAAGTCGATGTCATAGTGAGCCTGGAATGTGTGTTGGAGTGTGCGTGTGTCTGTCTGGGGGTGTGGGCTTAGTATCACTTTCATAATTTAGCTGATGGTTGCTGAGCACTGGGGCTGTTAATTTGCTGCCTCCTGCACAGCACCGGGAACTCCTAGGGCCAGTAGAGAACAACTCACTTAAAGGTCAGCAGAGGTATCTCATTTCTAACTCCAAATGCCTCTCAGAAAAATGTAAAGTAGAAATTTGGTTTTCAGAGCAGCGTAGAAGACAACTGATCCATGCTGCCTAAAGTAAGCCCACCTGTAAGGCCTCGCTGCGATAATGCTCCCGTTGGCAATAATTGAGTCCACTCTTGGCTGTGGTGCTGAGATTTCAACCAAGGTTGTTTTAGAAAGGATTTCATGAGTGCAAATGTGTTTTCCAGGGAGGCTCAGGAAGCTAAACTGTCATGCTTGAAACACTTATCTCAACTTTTTTATCTCTGAATTTTCCTTTTAAATGCATCTCAAGTCAAAAAAAAAGTGAAACAACACAATTTTCTTCAAACCCAAACTTCTTATTTGTGACACTCTTAAAGATGCAATCCTGAATTGTATTTGAGGTATTATTTTCAATAGTGTAAATAATGATGCACCATTTGATAATTTTTTAAGTCTGGAATTTTATATTTTGCATTTCTAGCATGCTAACTTAATTGCTTTGATTTCCTGCCCAGTTGTTTGTATCTTGAGCCTCTCTACAGCCTTATGTTGTACCTGGTGGTTTGGTAAATTGAAGAAATTTTGCTGAATTAAAGTGTTGAACAGCCATTCATCCACATCTACCTGTCTTTTTGTTCATTCTCTGACAAGTGTTGATGAGCACTGTTGTCAACTGGAGTGCACAGGGGTTTTTGTACTCTGGGTTCCTACTTTTGCACCATTTGGTTGTGGCTAATTGCTAATCCACTAGCAATGAAGCTTAACTTTACTGGTGGCTATGGCAGTTTGGAATTCTTCAGGTTGCTGGGGAATACGTACTATAGAGGCCTTACACCCAATTCAAAACCAATTTTTCATTGATCCTCTCGGCTCATTGTAGTCACTTTCCTCAACTGAAGGGTAAATTCCCAGTCACCGGTTGTAGCAGACAGAAAAACCAGCAAACACTTTAAAAAATTAAAAAAAAAGACCAACTATTTTAAAGCGTAACATCATGACGTATTTCAACATTTAATCAAGTAGGTGAAAATATTGACACTGACTACAGAAAATGGCATAATACAGAAGTAAAACAAATTTCTATAAACCAACATTTCTTCAAACATTTGATTACATTTACATAACTGAAATACTTTGAAAGCCATAGCCTTGTGTACCAGTTAGATGCAGTCTGCCCTTTATCTCTGAAGATATTTGCATTTCATTCATATAAAACAGACTTGATTATCCTGTAATGAGGGTAGTGCAATTTCATCAGGCTCTGGTAGATTTTTTTTCTTTACTTTTTAAAGATATATTTGTGACCACTATGTTTTCACAGCAATGTAGAACAGATCCACAACCCATCCAATACGAGATATCTTTTTAAATGAAATAACAGTTTTTGCCTTGCTAATGGTTGCTACTCAAAAGTAACAGCCTGAATACTTCTTTCCTATGCTCTCTCCCTCCTCCCACACTTTGGTCACTCCTATAACAAAACTGAAAGCCTCCAGTTCACTTCCGCCTTCTGTCCACCCACCAACATTTCCTTAGAAATTGAAAACAGTGACTTTCCCAAAGAATATTCACTTTACGTCACGAGACACTTGCTAATGTATTTAGCGCACCTATGTTTATCAAACACGAACTGCTGGGCAAAAAAGGGGGGTGTATACGTTTGTGAATAATTAAAAGGTGGAAACAATCACGCTGACATGTCCAAAATGGAAAAAAAGTTGAGTTAGTGTCCTGAATTTAAATCTATGGCTCTGTTTCTTGGCCTTTAGTCACACAATGGAAAGTATAAGAGGGAATAAAAACAGTTTATTGTAAAATATTTTGCAATAATAGACTCTCTTAAGTTTATCTTTCACTGGATATGTCAGCGCTGCTATATACATCTATGGCATTTATGTATGAGCGGGGAAAATGGTTACACCTACATCGGGAACCTGGTCATCTTAAAGGCCACCATCTATAATACTGAATTAAGATTAAGATGTACTTTATTCATCCCCGTGGGGAAATTGAATATGAATGCAAAGGTCACAAGCAGATGGATCAGTTGCACCTTCCGCAGAGCGATGCCTGCTGAGTTGACTAGATGGAGATACCAGGTGAAGCTTACACTGCATGTGTAGACCACCCTCTAAAACCCTCCTACGAGTGACTGTACTTTGGCAGAAAAGTAGATTAGAAATCCGATGGCTGTTATCAAATAATGGCTTATATTCATCAAAGCCTACAGTGCTGTTGGGTCTATGAGGCCACATGGCCGTTCCACTGTGATAACACTAAGAATAAAGTGTAAGAAATCTGTACAGTCATATTTTAGGCAGTAAGTACAAGAAATAGTGAAGAAAACACATCTGCTTCTGCACTGTGCTTGAACATCCTGATCAAGTTGGCGCCCAGCACTGTCTTTGGCCATCACCTATGCTGCTGGAACCTCTTTTTTTTTTTTAAATGGTACATGTGTATGAAATTGTAATTTTCAAAAATACAATAAAAGTGAATCTCCAAAAAATATGTACCGGTATAGCATACACTTACTTATTTGATACCACTGAGGTGGCAGAATTTCACTTTGTTAAATGGAAATATTCCATGATATTTATTTGTAAAGTAAAGGAATTATTGAAAAAATAGAGATTTACAAAAGTGGATGGAACTAAGCTAAACCAATATTTACTTCCTATAGGGCAGATGTGGCCACACCCCCTGCCTTCCTCTGCTGTACAACAGAATCAGGGAAAATACCACTGCAGAGGAAACCTGTTTAAATTTGCTCATTACTGTGTAGCATGTATCTTCAGCCTTTTTATTTACTATGCCAAATGTGCTCTACATCCACAATATTCCAATTATTCCAATGTGTCAGTTTTCCAAATGATATCTACTTCTCATGGAAAATTTCCAAAAACTTACTAGAATTTAATGCCACTCTGCAACCTTAATAATAATCTACACATTGAACCTGGTGTTGACAGACTCGCAATAAAAGAGCAAGTCATCAAAGCTCAACTGAACAGTTGGTTCTTGATGCATCAAAAAATAAGGATGCACTATAACGTAACGATTTGGGCACAAATTAAACAAATCCAGGTGACTTCAGGGCTGTTTTCACAACATCTGAACATGCAACTTGTTACGCTGTTTATTGTGAAGACCAGTGTGGTGATCATAAGTCTATGAAAAAACATATTGCCAGCTGATCCCAAACTGTGATCATCACATTGTCTGTGTACACTGAAAAGTTGCAGCCTTGAATGAAAAGAGGGTCTGGGTGTTTTTTTTTCATTTGTTTAACAGTGAATACTCATATTTTGGATTTTAAGAGTGTGAAAACAGCCCCATTTTCACTTTTTGCATGAGCACTGTCGAGTTGTTCAAAGCAAACTTCAGCTTCAGAAATGAAAACTATGTTGAATACAGAATTCCGTTGCTTGATTCCTATACCGTACTGTATCCAAATACTAATTTGGCTTTTCTGATTGAGATTAAGCTCATTAAAGGCTTTTCTGAGTGCACTCTGTCAGCCCTGCAGTTTCTTTTTTCACAACTCTAGAGTGATACATTCTTTCAGTGAATTCCAAAACTTTATATCATTGAAATCCAACCCCTCCATACAGATGCTGCACAACAAATGTCCAATTCCTTAATTGGGATTGTGCAATTCCATTAACATACATCGAATGGGACTTCAATGAAACCAGGTTCCACTAATTATTTACTAAGGCTGAGTATCTGTGCAAACTCTTAATTTACACACTTGCATGGGATCTTTTCCAAAAACCTGATTCGTGTGACTGCAACATGATGCTGCAGAAGTCATCCAGTCTGTGCCAAAACATTGAGAACACCTTGTTTGAATTCTACTGAGTCCATTTATCACAGCTGTTACAGACTTAGTAAAACATTTAGATTGATCATTAACATTTGCTGAGAGTCTGACAGCTTCCAGCACAAGATTTGTTCATCCAAGATACTTGGCATGAATGGCAGAACAATTGCAACTTTTCAGTGTTATTTTCTTAGCTTTCAAGACTACAAGCTCAGAAGGAAAGCAGAAATTGATAGCAGAAATTTTTAAATTGAAAGCAGAAATTGAAACATTTAAAGACAATAAAAATGGGGGACGGGTGTGAAGGTTATATTTTTGTGTTTTTAACAAAGATGCAGAGAAGAAGGCTATAAAGAGCTTCAAAAAGGCACTGTTTTTCCCTTCTCAAATACATTGTAAACATCTTGCTGAGGGAGCATGTTTCCACATATGCTCTTTGGCTTCTTCTAAGCACAGTCAGAGATGCACAACTGCATACAACAAAAAGCTTGAAATAAAACAAAACTTCCTGTGAGTTGTTTTTTTGATCTACAAGGTTATGTGAATCTGATTTGTATCATTTCAAAAATAAATGTAGCCAGGTCACATCTGAGATCAGGTCACAAGACAGAAAATTCAGAGCTTTTAAGTTCTTGGGGGAAACCATGACGAGTCAACACTGACTACATTCTCAACGTACAGGGAGGAGGACGAGTTGAGTCAACGGTGGTCATCCGATTGAAGGAGGAAAGGCCGTTTCCCTTCAGCAGCTAGATGGTTAAAACAGTAGGGGGGAGGGAGTTAGGGGGAGGGAGAGAGAGAGAGAGAGAGCATAAAATGCAGGCAGAAACCTGAGCAGAGACAGCTTTGCACAGGAGATGGGGCTGGATAAAATAAAGTAGACTTCCCGAGATATGTCCGAAAAGACATTCCCTGACATATTTCACCTCGCATACAAACTCTTCTTGGTTGATTGACAGGTAGGGCTACAAGTCGTGGTTTCTCCAGTCTTGCCAAATCTGAGGCCCCGTTAAAGAGTGCAAGGGCTACTGAGATTGGGCCTTAATGGCTGAGTTCATGAGATGGAATGTCAAAATTCCCAGTTCAGGCTCTCAGAAAATCCACTGATGATGATCAACACAAGCGAAAGAGGTCAGGAGTGCAGTATGAAAGGTCAGGATGGAGGTCACGGGTGGGACAGGATTTTAAGGCATTGCTTCACAGTTCAAGGTGGTCATTTCTGGTGGAAAAGTAGAGGTTTGACTCTTCCGTCTTTGAATTTTGGTATCTGGTCTGTGATGATCTCCACCAGCATCTCCGGGAATTCTATGCTGAGGGTTTTATTCACAAAGGTGTAGAAACAGAATTGGAGAAGACCCTCTACCATCTGGAAGAGAGACAACTGCATTAGCAAAAAAGGTGAATTTAGATCAATTTTAACACAATGTTGTGGCGTTCCCACAGAACACTGCCCCCCCCCCCCCCCCAATTTCCACATATAGCATCACACCAGGAATCTGGAGTGACTGATGGTTCGTATTCTCGCCCAGAGGAACTACAGCTACTCCCGCAATATCATTCACATTAGAAAGTAGCTGAACTTATAAATCACCCGGCAGTTTTAGACCACGTCCTCTTCTTCTTGCTTGTATCCATAGAGAAAGGATGAGTGGTGCTAAATATTTCCACTGAAATGATCCATTTCGTCTTGTCCACCTTTCCTCTGAACCTTGTTTTCATCATGCGTAAGATAATATGATTTAAAAGAGTTGAAATGTACAGGATATAGTCTATGTTTCCAATTCCAATCTGAGCAACATGGATTGATGTGTCACAGAAGCACTGGTGCTTCTGGGACGCTTCAGAGACAGAGCAGTGCTCGCTGTGGAAATGCAGAGATTCACTAAAACGGGAATGTATTTGCCACACAGTGCATTGGGCTGCGTTGATGCTTTATGTGATGTGATAATGATGGGTGTGATAAATATCCTTGTTAATTCTGAACATGTGAACGTGATTGTCTGACCTCCTGCATGGAGTCCAGTAATTTGGTCAGCTTGTAGAAACGCCTCCAGTTCTGGCTGGCATTCTCCTCTCTCTTGACAATGGCTTTTCCCAGCTCCTTGATGTACATCATCCTGATCTCATCGAACACCGCCTGGCTCTTCAGACCATCTTTTGGTACTACACACAAACACAAACATGGTGACTCAATACTGTGAACCATCAAGTACCAACACACTGCAAGCAGGCATAAAAACACAGACGAGCATTGAGAGGCCAATGGGATTAACCCAAAGGACAGTAACACTGGTACTGGTCCCTGTCAGAGAAATCTGACAGTACTATAAAAGCACTGTGGTAACAACAACACAATAACTTCCACCCAGCTTTCCTAGTACTGGGCCCAGGCTATTTCCCAATTACTGACCTGGTGATTATGTAAAGCCAGAAAGGCCGACATCAGGGTGAAAAAAAACAGCCTGCATACATAATCAAATAAATAGGGCACACTGCTGAACCCAGCATACACAGGCTATTCATCCTTATGCATATTCAGGCCAAGAGAAAAAACAGATGGCACTTCCTGTTTTAGGCTCACATGTCGTTTTTATGCACCTTCACTCACTCTTTAAACACCGCATGAAAGCTTTTTTCTTGCAACAAAAAGCCAAGCTTGTCCTTTAACACTTGAAGATAAATCATGAAAAGTACAAATCCAAGGTCATGTGTCTCACCGGAACTCTTTATTGCCAGTTCGGCTTAAAAAAAAACTTTATCAGGGACTCAACAAACAAGTACTGCTAAACCTGCACGTGGGAGCCAGTGGGAGATGATCACATGACAGCCGAGTCAAATCAAATCAAATCAATCTTCATTTATATAGCACCTGTTACAATCAAAATTGTTTCTAGGTGCTTTACAGAGTCCCAGGGACTGACCCCTAACAAGCAACAGTGGCAAGGAAAACTCCCCTTTAACAGGAAGAAACTTTGAACAGGACCAGGCTCATGTAGGGGGACCCTCCTGCTGATGGCCAGCTAGGTAGAGAGAGAGGAGAGGGGGGAGGATAGGCAGAGGATAGAATGGAGAGGAGAGGAGAGGAGAGGAGAGGAGAGGAGAGGAGAGGAGAGGAGAGGAGAGGAGAGAGAGAGAGAAGCAGAAAAACTACACAAGAATCAGCATAACTTGTTTGCTTGATGAGGAGGAGGAGGAAAGGAGAGGAGAGGAAACCATGACCCAGTGGGGGGGTGACAGAGGCCTGTCAGGTGATCATGTTTCCGGACCCCGGCAGCCTTAGCCTATAACAGCATAGCGATTAGACGACCCCCTAAGTATGATAATTTGTCTGTCTATAATAGTAACTAGTAATAGTGACAGAATTAATAACAATAAGCTTTTTCAAAGAGGTAGGTTTTAAGTCTGATCTTAAAAGTAGAGATGGAGTCAGCCTCCCGTACCTGGACAGGGAGCTGGTTCCATAGCAGGCGGGCCTGGTAGCTAAATGCTCGGCCCCCCATTCTACTCCTAGAGACTCTGGGAACCACAAGTAGACCAGCATTCTGAGAGCGGAGCGGTCTATTGGGCTGGTAAGGCGTCACTAGCTCCTCCAGGTAGGATGGAGCTAGGCCTCTGAGGACCTTGTAGGTCAAAAGAAGGGTTTTAAAAATTATTCTAAATTTAACGGGCAGCCAATGAAGAGACGCCAGTACAGAAGTTATGTGATCTCTTTTGTCAATACCTGTCAGAACTCTGGCTGCAGCATTTTGGATCAGCTGGAGGCTTCTTAAAGAGTTGTTTGGACACCCTGATAATAAAGAATTACAATAGTCCAGCCTGGAAGTAACAAATGCATGGACTAACTTTTCAGCATCATGCCGCGTCAGTAGC
The DNA here is from genome assembly GCF_003711565.1 of Takifugu flavidus. Classification (NCBI taxonomy): domain Eukaryota; kingdom Metazoa; phylum Chordata; class Actinopteri; order Tetraodontiformes; family Tetraodontidae; genus Takifugu; species Takifugu flavidus. The sequence continues at coordinate 4,631,285 of NC_079533.1, forward strand.
TTCCTGATCTTTATGATGTTTCTCAAGTGAAAAAAGGCACTTCTAGAGACTGTTTTAATGTGTGAGTTGAAGGAGAGATTATGGTCAAAAGTTACTCCTAGATTCCTCACAGAGAGACTAGATGTTAATGAGATACCATCTAGAATGATCATGTGATCTAATCTATCCCTGAGAGGTTCAGGACCAAACACCATGACCTCCGTTTTTCCTGAGTTGAGGAGGAGGAAATTTGAAGACATCCAGGACTTTATGTCTTTAAGACAGGTCTGAAGCTTCACTAACTTCTCTGTCTCCTCTGGTTTCATGGATAAATAAAGCTTAGTGTCATCAGCATAACAACAAAAATATATCCCATGCTGCCGAATAATGTTCCCTGAGGGAAGCATGTACAAGGTGAAAAGGATTGGTTCAAGTACAGAACCTTGAGGAACTCCATGGCTAACCCTACTGTATGAGGAGGGAACACCATGGACATGAGCAAACTGGTATCTATCAGATAAATATGATCTAAACCAGTCTAGTGGTGCCCCTTTAATGCCAATCACATGTTCCAGTCTCTGTAACAGGATGCTGTGATCAACTGTATCAAAAGCAGCACTGAGGTCCAGCAGAACCAGCATAGAGACCAGTCCATGATCTGAAGCTATAAGAAGGTCATTAGTAACTTTAAGGAGTGCTGTTTCTGTGCTGTGATGAGCTCTAAAGCCTGACTGAAACATCTCAAACAGGCTGTTTCTCTGCAGGTGCTCCAGTAACTGAGTCACCACCACCTTCTCAAGAATTTTAGAGATAAAAGAAAGGTTGGATATCGGCCTGTAATTTGCTAAGACATCAGGATCCACTGATTGTTTTTTAAGCAACGGCTTAATCACTGCCACCTTGTAGGACCGGGCTACATAACCTGTCACTAAAGAACAATTGATCTAAAGAACAATTGTTGGATCAATTGATCCGACAATTAACCACAGCAAATCCAACAATCACAGCCAGAGTTCAAGACGATTTCATCAGGTAAACACAGGAAAAGAGAAAATGGCCACACGACAGCTAAAGAATTATGAACAAAAGAATGTGGTTCCCCACTGTGAGCCCCATACGTTAATGTATCCCATGTTTCAGGAGGCAGCTTTTGTTTCCAATCATGATAAATGATTAAAAGGCCTAAACTGTTAAACTTAATAGTTTTTTAATCCCCGAAGTGATCAGATGGAAATGGTTGGAAAATGCCATCGAGGCTCTGAATTGAAATGTCACTTCCTCTGCAATAATACATCTAAAGAGCATCCAATCCCACCAGAATGTGAGGTGCTAAAAATGATTTCTCATAGATCATAATGGTGATAATTAAATAGATTGAATGGAAAGTTGCTGTTGTTTTAACCATGTCCATTATTTTGCCTTCTTCAAAAGAAAATAAAAGAGAAGCATATTTTTACCTTTCAGTAAAATGGTAAATGTCAAATTCTATATAATAGGGTTCAGATTGGACAAAGATCATTTGTTAATATCAGTGGACCTTTTTATTGCTGACTCAGGGGAGCTGTTTACCACAACTGACCACTAGGTGAAAGTAAATTTAAGGTTAAACTCTTACACTGTATCCAGTTCACTGATTATTTCAATAAATAATTATCGACATTTTTACTACTATCTTGGTCAATTAGGGCCTGCACACTAGATCAAGCCATCAGCCTGGTGGCACGCAGAGCACAGGTGACATTCATGATTAGCCTTCCGTTTACAGCAGGGGTGGGGAACCCTTTTCATATTGAGGGCCATTTCAATTTTTATAAAGTCCTCCGAGGGCCATACTATTATGAACACATACCTAGGGATGCAAAAAAAAAGACAAAAAAAAAGTCTATAACCACTGTGTTACTAAGTCTCATGATTGCTGCATTTGAGTTTGAATTATTTATTTAGCACACATGCATATAAAATCACCAAATAAATAGAATAAAATGACAAGTAAAATATGTTTTCATGATCATACAAAACAATAAAAAGAGGTGCAGAGTTGAGGCAAGAGACCCATAAGGGCCTGTTCGAGGCCTCTACTCACAAAAACTGCAATACAACAAGATAATCAAGAATATAAATGAAAAGAAAGAAAGATAAAGACAATAATAATAACTAGAAAGCACTCGGAGAGCGCAGACCTCCGCCAAGCGCAACAATTCCTGGCATATTGTGATTTCCACCATAAATATTAGTCCCACATATACTTTGACTACATATTTAGATTCCTTGACCATAAAAACATACCGTTAGCCACTGGAATCATAACAATATACTGTATGTCCCAGTTCAATAGTTATTCACGAAAAAAATTCACGCTTTGAAACAATTTTACTTTGTCCGGCGCGAGCGCCTCAGCGGCGGCTACGAGGCGCGTTCACGAACTCTCCTTCGGCGTGAGGTTTCAGCTTCGTGGCTATTAATTCACTCACCACAAAACTTGCACGCGTAATATTCTCTGTCGGTACATGGTCGTGTGAAAGCTGCTTGTTGAGCCTCCAAACTCCGGCGAAGAGCGTTCATTTTATCCAAACTCATCTGTCCTTTCAACTCGTCGAGTTTAGCGTGTTTCGCTAAGCATTTTTCGTCCGTGTCAATCAGTCCAGCCCACTACGTACATCACATGCTGTGTTTACTGACCCTGACCTTGACTCGGACATAACATAACCGTCTGTTTTATCTCAGAAAACGGGAAAATATTTCATCTTGTTACGAAAGAAATTTCAAGATACGAAAGGCAAAAATACGCTACCGCTGCTACTCGCAGCTCGCGGAGTTTAGCGAACGGTCCCACTGTATAAGTGCACATATAAAATATAAAAATCTTATTGCGTTGCGGGCCGGTAGAAATGGTCTCGTAGGCCGTATACGGCCCGGAGGCCGGAGGTTCCCCACCCCTGGTTTACAGTGTCACTTCGTTAAGCCTAAAGTAATGAAAAAAATTTGAGCTACTGAAAATGATAACACTAAAAAAATAAATGACACTGCTTTCACTTTGCTGGGGCAACCAAATAATAATATAACACAATAGTAGTTAGTAGAATTGTGGAGGCCTGAGGGTCACCACTGTTCAAAAGCTGTACTGTAATACCTGTGCTGAGCAGTAAAAGGACCTTCATGCAGAGGTACTCCTCATAGGACACCTGCAACCTCACAAACTCGTCACAGATCTTCAGCATTTGCTCACACTGGTCATTCATGAAGGGCAGCTTCATGCGTTCCCTGATGAGAGGGCAGGAGGGGTAATCATGATAGGGGGAGAGACAGAGAGAGGGAGAGGGAGAGAGAGAGAGAGAGGGGCAAAGATCAGTTCAAATAGGTTTATCACTCATTATCTTTCTCAATCTTGAATCAACAGCTGCAGCAGATGAACAACTGCAGCTGCACAGGAGAAAAACCTAAACAGTGTGAAATCAGCAGTAATGGGATATCACAACTTATCCCCACACCTGCCACCTCAGGAGATGATGAAGTTTCATGCTATAGAAGCACAATTTTCTACCAGAGAGGAAATCTCTGCAGCTTAGACATTTAGTTTTATTCATTTCCAATAAAAATGACAAACCATTTGCAGGATGTTCACTGAGAGCTTACAGCCACAATGAAAAACCACCTCAAACCAATCTACAGTGAAAAAATATACTTTTTGATTATTCAAGCTCCATTTAGCTAAGCCAGGAACTTGCTGCTGTATGCATTTAGCTGTGTTTCGACTGCAGGAATGTTCATGTTGGAATGTCAGCCACAGGCTTCATCCACGCTAACTCCAACACATTTTAGTTAAGGAAGAATGACGGCAGCCCTGAAATCAGCAGCTGTCTTCCCCTCGTTCAACTGAGCCACGATTCAGGTGAAAGCAACGCCTGCTGTACTCACTTGTTGATGACCAGGTCGGGAGCGAAGCAGAGCATGCTGCCGTTGCACTGTTCATACGAGCGCCAACCAAGACTGAAGGACATGAGAAAGAGCCAGGAGCACTGCAGCAAAGTCATCTGGTCATCCAGATCAAGGTTGCGGAAACCTGTAAAAGAACATTTTACAAAGATATGAGTCTATAAGGGATACATCAGAAGCATTTTTACATTTGGATGTTTTGAACAGACAGCAGAATCTTCAACATAGCTAAAACGAGAAAAAAAGGATTTGTGTCTTTCTGTAAAGGTCTGAAAACAGAAGAGACAAAAATTCTCTTATATAACAGCGTGTCATCACTATTGTCTTGGAAGGCTCACAGTAGTGAATGCTGGAGCCATATTTTCTCTTGATTATACTTTTGCCCATTAAATAAAGCTGTTATTATACAGTTTCATTAATAGGTTTTAATGCCATCCTAAATACTTCAGGAGGAACAATACAGTTGTTGGAATGAGAAGGCGGTCTGAGCACATCTAGTCAGATGCCTCCCCCTGATTTATGTGGGTTGTTGAAAACTCCTTTCACATCCCGTGGCGACAAACATGCTGGCATTCAAACATTTGTGTGAAAAAAACAAAGCAGTTGTTTGCCATCACACCCAGTATGGAGGTCACACTTTGACACCATTGCTCAGTATTTTGTGTTCTTGGCACTTCAGACACAAAGAACATTAAGGAAAATATTTGTTTATCATTTTTAGAGAAAGATCCCAACTGATTATTTAATCTGCCAAATGGGACTTAAATAAATATTGCACGTTCCTGTTTAGCCCCTAGGACAGGTTAAATGATGCTGCAGACTTCAAAACACTGAAGCTGAATATATTTATCGTGCACAAGGGAATATAATTGTTTGACAACTAATCCCAAAATGCTCCTGTATCCACCTACTTCTTGTTCATTCACAGGTAGGAGGACAATCCCTGGAGCAATGGCATCAAATTGAATCGCAGCAGAGCGAACATGCATTACCTGGCAGTGCCTTGGCCCACTTGACAGCAGAGATGACCTGTTGCCCCCCTAATCTATTCAGGGTGCTCATGAGCCGCGACGAGGTATCTGGCAGCGTGCTGTCGTAGCCCGAGTAGATGATCTCAGGCTCGATGGCCTTGAGTACAGACAGCATGGTGGGCACGAGCTGGGACATGCTCCTGGGGATGACTGGAACAGGCATGTTGATGTTGGTGGGACGCTGCATTTTCATCTTTATTATCTTCTTGTTTTTTCTCGCTGGGGTGTGGAGTACAGAGCAGAGGGTGGGGGTTAAAGCATCTATGAGACCATAGACTTAATCCATACTGTATCTATATCACACATATGCAAAGTTTTTCGATGGAAGGAGGACAGAGGCAATCAAATTTTATGCTCCGATAAAAGCAAAGGGTGGCAGATGACCACAAGATGCTACGTGACCGATGTTACTTACATGTGTATTAAAGATCATACACCTCCTTCAGAGGAAAGGAAAAAGGTTTAAGGGACCTTCTCTGTCTTAACGACAGCATTCCACATGCTCAGAGGTTACCTAAAATATGAGGTTTTTCCCTACTCTACCTTTTTAATTTCTTTAGTGATGTTTCTATGGCAACTAATAGCCTTTCTGGTGGTTGTGTATCTCTGTGATGAAGTGTTGCTGTCCATTGCATCCCCCCTCTCTGCTTCCTTCTCTCCCTTGCTTTCTCTGTAAAGCCAATTTCATCCCAATCTGACAAACACAGGGGTGGTTCAGACAAAATGTCAGCAGCACAAACTACAGTAAGATCACCAGCTGCCGATGCCATGCATCACTTCCTGTCGCAACCTTATTAGGGGACTGATGACATAAGACCCCTGTGCAACATAATTTGCTTTGATAGGTACTTGTTCCTATAGTTTTCTTGCCACCAAACATCTCTTAATGTTTGAATCGCCATCCATTTCTCAACCTGGCTGCAATAAAAGATAAAGCCTGCAGCCATTGTGTTGTTTGTGGCAGGAAGTTTTAAAGTGGATTGCTTACCATCCAAGTTCATCCCAGCCCGAAGGCACTTCCTGAAGCGACAGGCTGGGCAGTTCTTCCTCCGGATCTTATCGATGATGCAGTCATTCCTCCCAGCGCACAGGTAGTTGTGCTGTCCTGTGGAGTGAAAAGGCAAAAAGACACAGAGGAAGAAGATGGTGAAGAAGCAACCTTTTGATGTCACATGAAATAGCGGATCAACACCGGTTCATTTTCAGAGACCAAGAGTTTCCAAATGCAAAAGCAAGGGTTAGGGTTAGGTTAAGAGAGACAGATCTCAGTTTTGGAATTGGAGGTGTCTTTTAGAGCTGCTTTTCCAGAGAAATGAAAATCAACATGAGCGTTCCAACTGTTCTCTGGTTTTCATTATATTTCAGAAGTGGCAAGTGGCACAGCTTCATGCCAGCAATTTGAAAAATGCTGCATTTGACTTCGTGACAAGTTGCAATCCAGTTCTTGCAACCCGGAGATTAGAGGAGATAACAGCTTCATAATGTTGGAGGAGACTCACCAATAGAGATTATATCAATGTCACAGGAGATAAAGTCACATGGTCTTATACATTTTAATCAGTAGTGAAAAAGAAAACTTTACCGATAAGGTCAGATATAGGACAGATTAGTAGCACTCAACACCACTGAGGCTAAAACCATCCTTTTTCTGCCAATGGAAACAAATCAGATTAACATCCCGTCTGTTACAGCAGTGATCTCTGCAGCACAGGCTGTTGTCATCGTCAACCATGTCTGTGCTTCCCTTCACCACTAGTATGGTGGCCTACAATGAAATGGTGGCTTCAGGCACGTACATCATCCCCCCCAGGGATTCTCCCTTTTAGCAAACTAATAACTGCTGTGTCACCGAAACAAGAGTGACTGTAGGTCAAAGCTAAGATGTGTCCAAAACAAGTACAGGAAAGGAATATCGCCCGATGTGTAAGCATAGAAAATTATATGGAGAGTAACACACATTCCAAGAAATGTCTGTGTAAACCAATTATGACTTGAACAGTAGTTTCCTTTAATGCCAAACCATTGCCAGTCTTATGTAAAGCTGGGTGAAAGTTCTGAGGCGGTCCAGTAGCACAAGTGAAGCAAAGACTGCAAGGAAAACTATAAATAACGGGACTACAAATTAACTTTTTACGTGTTCATACTGCAGCAGTTTCAGTTGAAATCAACATGAGAATATTTAATGATGTCACTTGACTGGCTGACCCCCACCAGCCAGTCTGAACCAACACTGTTGAGCCCTAAATTATAGCACCGCTTGTCTGTGAGTAGTATGTGTACAGGTTAGTGGGTTGCTGCTGCTAATATCATAAGAAAGATTTTCAAACAACAGCGTCCATGTGCATCCTCAAAGGAGATTACTTACACTCTCCCCTTCGTAGTCCGGATTTGCAAGGCGCTGGCAGTGTGTGTATATGTGTATCTGTGGACGTGTGCCTAATATCAGATTCTCAGGCTGCAGATCAGAAGGGTTTGCTAAATATTCGACACTGCCGAAGTGGTGCATTATCTGATAATGAGAACTAAAAATTAAAAAAACTTTGACGAGGGAGCGGGATAATGCTGTCTTTGAGTTGACAGCATTGTCCCACTTTTTAAAAAGAATCAGACTTAGTATATGAGAGCTGGCTGTAGTCGATTTGCTTAGGTGGCGTAATACAAACAGAACGTGAGGGCCACACAATTATTTACAGGAAGGTTGACCCAGTGGGAGCATCAGCATGCAGAACAAGCTGTACATGTAAAGGTGAAAGGCTGTATATCAGCACTAGAGGATTACAGTAAATCACGAAATTGTACTATCAAAATTATGGAAATAGTGGCTGTTATTAAAGGTGCATTTATTTACCATCTGTGTTTTGTCGTGCTCTCCATCCTTCACCATACAGACAAGAAGCGAAGAACGGAGATGGGGAGGAAAAACAAAAATAAAAACAACTTTTTCAGTATGCAGTTATTGTCAAATAAGACTCACACATCTTCCAATTCAATTCAAATTTGGTAAATTCAATAGTCTGAGTACACTTAGCATGTAGCGTTATACCAAATTCTTACTACGTCATCCCTCCTACTGAGGGGTCTTCTTGTATTAGCTTACTTCCCACCAGGATTCATCAAGTTTGACTCTACAGGTTAATTCATAAGCAAACTTGTCAGGACCAGCTGAAATCACACAAAGCTTGTCAGCTGCAGGCTGATGCCAGAGAATCTTTTCAAACTAATTAGGTATCTGTACACAGACTCGCACAACAAAGTAGAGAGAAGCAGTTGGAGCGGGAATGTCTGCCAGAAACTTTTCAGCACACATGACTTTTTGTCAGGTTCATTCAGGTTCCTCCCAGTCCTTCAGCCAATCAGGGCTCCAACTACTTTGCCTGGAAATAAGGAACATTGGACTAAAATTTAGAAAAAAAACACTTGTGAAATGGAGAAAAAAAACGAGCTGGCGTGTAAGCACAGAAAATACTCAATTGAAATGGTCGAAATCTCTGAAATAGACCGATCATTCACTATTAATACACTTTGTTATTTTTGTCTGAATACAGATGAGATGGTCAAGAAGCTGTTGAAATGGAGGCAGTGACATGCAGGGCGATAAGCCAGCGGAGGTATCTGTAATTACATCACTGCTACGCCGGAGGTTCATAGATCTGATGTAAATAGACTAAACCCGACATAAGGTTGTGGCTGCATAATGGATTATACATGCATATGCAAGCGTGAGTCAACTTTGCCGAATTTTTTTTAAGGATTTCTTCAAGAAGAATATCTAATTAGGGGTCATATCTGTGCTTCCACTGGATCTGAAACTGCAGGTATGTCACACAGACCTTCTACGGCCCTCTTGAAGAACACCTTGCAGCTCCCACAGGTAACGACTCCATAGTGGCATCCCGAGGCCTCATCGGAGCACACCAGACAGATCTTGTGGGTCTGCCCGCTGGGCTTGGGCTGGCTCAGGACCGGTGACCCAACAGTATCTGCAGTTCTGGGTGACGAGCTGAAGAAAGAAAGAGGAGGAAATTATGTGAAGTGAAACTGTGATGACATGGTTGATAAAGAAGGATGTGTTGTTCTGGTGCCGAGAGATGTGCCTGCATGTATGCAACATTGGTAGTTAAATATTCGGTTGATCCAACCATCAGTCACAGTTTAATCCATCACAATTTTATCAGTCCCCAGTTTGGTGTGTTGAATCTAATAACAAATCTGATCAGCACAGTCCAGTCAGCAGGGGTTAGAGTCCTTAGTGGGCGTATCCGTCGGCAGGAAGAATTGCGTTAAAGATTTTCTGGGGAATTCTCACTCGTGAGTTTGACCCCTGATCCTCTGAGTGCTCTAGCATTGTGTACGGACAAACAGACTCACTCATCTTTTCCCACCTGAGAAGACAAGCTCACCTGCCTGAGAAGACAAGCTTACTCAAAATACATTCAAGATTAAAACTAAGCACAGACATCTTTGAATCAGCATCCCACCATCAGACAGGAATGGGATCTGAAACTGATATGAAAACCCTACAAGTGTCATGTTTTCTAGTAATCCTGGTGTTTGCCGTTAAATTTCCAATCACTCATTCTGAAACTGATGAAACCCGAAACTGTTGCACAGCTGCCCTCAATAAAACAGTATCAGAATCAGTAATCACATCTGCTAGTATTACTGCCTGTACTGTAAACAGCAAGTACAGCAGGTTCACCAAACTAATGTCAGGCTTTTCCTACCGTCATTACAAAGCAACGCTTTATTGGAAACACCGCCCACTACAAGGCTGTAGTGGGCTATTAATAGTTTCCTCCTGCTATCTGCACATCTTCAAGAATCCCTCATTACTTGTCAACTCAAAGTGCCAAAAAGCCAAACTTGACTAAAGACAAGGTTCATATTAATTAGCTGCCAGCACTGAACCATTGACTACCTCAGTGCTGGTCACATAACACCAGGAGAAGTAAAGGTATGTGTGTCTGCTGGAAGAACAGGGTCAGATTCAGATTTAAATCGTTGCTCCTCAATCACAATTTGTTTCCATTCATCATTAACTGGGTTCATTTTGTTGGAGACAGAAGGCAAAAACTGAAATTTAAAATGTGGTTTATCCAAATTATTCTGTATGTTGAGGTTATTGCAACTTGCTTTGTGGGTCATAGAGCTTGTTGGGAGTAGATTATTTTTGTGAGTCTGCGTGTGAAGGTGGTATAGTCTGAACCAGACATGATTGGTGTCTCTGATTGCGTGTAATGTGTTGCTGAACTATTAGAAGTACTTTAATGAATATTAAAAACTCCTGGAAACTAATTATTGTGGTTATTTATTCTTTCTTGAGACAGGGGCTAATATGTTGCAAATTGTAGTCCTGATGAGTGAGCTCTGCCAACAAGTAGCATTGTAGCACCAATGCTGGGTGCGCACACACACACACACACACACACACACACACACGCACACACACACACACACACACCTCCAGCTCACTCTAGTTCTGAGGCATGCAGCAGAGATTCATGTTTTTTTGGAACAAACATGAGTTCCTCCAATGTGCAATCATGGTTGTGGAATCATGGTCATGACACAAATATAACATAGATCCTAAATCACATAAGTCAGAGTCAAGGCCAGCGGGCCATATCAGGCCCGCAAAAGGGTATTCTATGGCTCCCGGGATGATATTGATTTATTATTAGAACCAACCCGCAGGCCGCAGCAAGCCAGCAGCCCGCAGATGTTTTACATGCACAAATACATTTCCCACAATGCAACAGTGACGCACCGAGCGGGAGGCGGCTTCAATTAATTATTTATCAGCAGTCATTAGCATAACAGCAAAAGTTAACAGATACCCATAAAAATGGCAAAACAGAAGATAGACACTAAGAACTGGGGGTTTCAAACAAGGTGGGAGTCGGAGTACATGTTCACGGAGGTAGCTGGAAAACCTGTGTGTCTTCTGTGTGGAGAAAGTGTGGTGGTAATGAAAGAGTATAATCAGAGACGGTATCATGAAACAAAACACGCGGACAGAGACAAGAATATGAACATGGAACAAAGGCTATAGAAGGTTGAGGAAATTTAAACGAGGCCTCATATCTTGACAGGTTCTGTTCAGAAAAGCTGCTGGTTTTGAATCTTCTATTTGTTGGTGGTGTACAATAAATTAGAACGTAGACAGAATCAACTAGATCCATTACAATGTTCAACGTTTAGGAAATTGGACTCAGAGCGGTTTTGAGGTTGTTCATAGCCAACTGTCGGCTACTTCCCTTATGGCATTCCAGAACAGGATCGCAGTGGATATGTTGATAGCTGAGAAAGGTGGTGTGTGTGCTGTGTTCGGAGATCAATGTTGCACCTTCATTCCTAACAACACTGCGTCGGATGGTAGTCTCACACTGGCCATAGAAGGCCTTCGCACCCTGAATAGCAAAATGAAAGAGCACTCAGGAGTAAATACCGTGATGTGGGATGAATGGATGAATGTGTTTGAGAAGTATAAGACATTGGTTACATCTATCCTGATTTCTGTCGCTGTTTTTGCTGCAATCCTTACCTTGTGTGGATGTTGTTGTATTCCCTGCCTGTGTTCTCTTATTAACCGCCTTATCACTACAGCTATCGCTCCCATGGAAAACCGTATGGCCGAGTTGTATCCCTTAATCAGCAGACAAGAGCTGGATTTGACTACAGACTCTGAAGACTACGAGTGAATTGAACTAATTTTCCCCTGAGTGTAAATGTATTTGTGTTCATAAACATGACTTTGAAAATCTACTGGAAGAGATTGTTAAATGACTATGAGAATTTGAAGCAAATATGTGATAAACATGAGGGAAATGTTAGATCCATTATATAAAAGTTATCTCTTATTTGCTTTTACCTTGTTGTATTCTTTATTCTTGTTATATTGTTTCTCATTACTTAATGTTTCTTTTTATTTGCTAATGCTTAATGTTCATGATGCTTGATATGTCAACTCGAACTTCTCTGGTCTGGAAGTGACATTGACTGGAGATAGAGCTGCAGGGCATGACACAGGAGGTGTTCTTTTAATCTGTCTGATATGAAAGAATGTGCTGTTTGCGAGCTAAGCTAATCAAATCAGTGAAGACCTACGTATAATCTCACCATTATGATTTACAGTCTTTTGCTTTGCTTGGGACCTGTTATCTTGTGTTTTCCCCTCCCTTTAGGCACATTTGAATTCTGTGTAACTAGGGACCTCCTAATTTCAATAAAAGAAGGATGGCGGAAGTTATGCGTCAGAACGTGTTGGAGATCTGTAACTGAGCACATCTCTCCGTTCTTCTTGCAAGTAAAATTCAAAACTGTTGTCTTTGCCTCATTTGTTTTTCTCATGTTTCAGGTCGTTTGAACCTAACACAAATCACAAAGCGAGGCTGCTGTCAAGGCCAGTTTTATTTTGGCAGAAGAGAACGCTAAATCACAATAAATGAATTACATGAATATAAAATTAAGCTGAAGCAATAAAAAGCAAGAGTGTCTGCAGCGGTTGTGTTGGGGAGTGTAACATGAGAGATGAAGGCAGTGGGAGAACAGGGACTGATTCATTCACTTCACAAACGTAAGGAAGAGAATATTCACAGAGCAAATATGGAAAATAACTGACATCTCCAGACCATTCAGAAGAAGGTGTGTCCGATCTGATTGTACGTCACACCTAATGACAGCTGCAGCTACTGAGGAAGGTTTGATGCTGTTTATGTTGAATAGCTGCTTTTGTCAATTCTTGCCCTTGACAAGAAGGTTTTTGCTGGAATCACAGTCTACTCTGTTAGGGCTGCATCATAAAAGAACACAATGTTGGGAGTTAAATCACGTCTGGTTTCAAGAATGTTGTGGAACCGGGGTCCGGTACAGGCCCGGGGAACAAATCTGCATTATTAAAAAAAAAAAACAATCTTAAAAATTTGTGTATTCGTGTATTTTAGTACGCGCAGACAACATGAAAGCATGACTGCGGCGGAACTAGGAGATGGTAGCATTGTACGTCTGTTCAGCGTCTGTTGGCGGCAATTGCATTATCCACTTTTCTGTTGGCCTCGCACCCTCATCAGCGAAATGTCTTTGTCAAAAAGGAGAAAAGTGGACACAGAGTGTCGGATTTCTCAAGAAAAATGGACATATTCTTATATGTTCACGGAGGTGAATGGGAAACCCATATGCCTAGATTCAGATTCAGGTCCTTTATTGTCCCACATGGGGAAATTTACAGTGCAACAACAGCAAGAGCACACGGAGAAAAATAAGATAGAATAGAATAGGATTTGGAATATACAAAGAGGATGTATATTTACAATAATCCAGGTAAATGGATACTCGGCCCCTGTATACCTGTACATAGTACAAAAGGTAAATACAATATACTTATCAGAATATATAATATTCAGATTGTGTTAGCGGGCATTATGTTTATTGTGCAGTCTGACAGCAGCCGGCAGGAAAGATCTGCGATACCTCTCCTTCACACAGTGAGGGTGGAGCAGCCGCTCACTGAATGAGCTGCCCAGTGCTGTCAGGGTGTCCTGTAGGGGTGGGACGTGTTGTTCAACATGGATGACAGCTTAGCCATCATCCTCCCGTTTCCCACCAGCTCCACCGAGTCCAGGGGACATCCCAGGACAGAGCTGGCCCTCCTCACCAGTCTGTCCATCCTCTTCCTGTCCCTGTCCGTGATGCTACTGGACCAGCAGACCATCCCATAGAAGATGGCTGATCCCACCACAGAGTCATAGAAAGTCCTCAGGAGTGGTCCCTGCACTCCAAAAGACCTCAGCCTCCTGAGCAGGAACAGTCTGCTATTGCCCTTCTTGACAAGGGCGTCTGTGTTGTGTGTCCAGTCCAGGTTATTGTTTAGGTGAACCCTTAGGTACTTGTAGGACTCCACCACGTCAACATCAGTTCCCAGGATGTTCACTGCTGCAGGCGGGGGGTTATTACGTCTGCGTAAATCCACCACCAGCTCCTTGGTTTTGCCAGCGTTGATCTGGAGGTTGTTCCGCAGGCTCCAGTCCACAAAGTCCTGAATAAGTTCTCTGTACTCCGTATCGTCCCCATCAGTGATGAGGCCGACAGCAGCAGAGTCGTCAGAGAACTTCTGGAGGTGACATGAAGATGTACTGTGTGAAAAGTCCGCGGTGTCGAGGGTGAACAGGAAAGGAGCCAGAACTGTTCCCTGCGGGACACCAGTGCTGCAGAGAAGCCGATCTGACTCGGAGCCCTTCACCCTCACAAACTGTGGTCTTTGTGTGAGGTAGTCCAAAATCCATGTTGTGAGGTGGTGATCCACCCCAGCTACCTGCAGCTTGTCCCCCAGCAGCCTGGGCTGGATGGTGTTGAATGCACTGGAGAAATCAAAAAACATGATCCTCAGAGTGCTTCCAGCCCTCTCCAGGTGAGTGAGGGAGGTGTGGAGGAGGTAGATGACGGCATCGTCTACCCTGATGCTCGGCTGGTAGGCGAACTGCAACGGGTCCATGAAGGAGCTCACCAGTGGGCGCAGGTAATCGAGGATGAGTCTCTCCAGCGTCTAGCGTGTAGCTGTTGAGCTCCTTAGGGTGCGGTGTCTTCGGCACTGGGACGATGCAGGATGTCTTCCACAGCTGTGGCACTCTCCCCAGCTTCAGGCTCAGGTTGAACGTGTGACTGAAGATCCCACACAGCTGGTCTGCGCAGGACTTCAGGAGCCTGGAGCTGATGCCATCCGGACCCGTCGCTTTCCTGGCCCTGTTCTTCTTCAGGGCCTTCCTCACCTGGTGTGGTGTGAGGGACAGGCTGGAGCAGGGGGGTGTTGGTGGTGGGGATGGGCATGGGTCAGAGTGTGAAGTGTCAGGAATGTGTGGGCTGAAGTTCATGAGAGAGGGGGAGGGGGGACAGGAGGAACAGTCTATTGGGGGCACAGACAGTGGCGGGGGTAGCAGCAGAGGAGACTGGGCTGGGGGGGGGGAGGGGTACCTGATCAAATCTATTGAAAAACAAGTTCGGGTCGTTAGCCCACCCCCGGTCACCCACAGGTTGGGACTTCTGCTCCTTGAAGCCCGAGATGGTCTTCAGTCCCTTCCATACGCCACAGACGTTGTTCTGTTGCAGCAACAGCATTTCTTAAAGTTACTAATGATCTTCTCATAGCTTCAGATCATGGACTGGTCTCTATGCTGGTTCTGCTGGACCTCAGTGCTGCTTTTGATACAGTTGATCACAGCATCCTGTTACATAGACTGGAACATGTGATTGGGATTAAAGGGACAGCACTAGTTCCCGTGGGCTCACCACCTGCAGGAGAGGCCAAGGGGGTCGGGTGCATTGTGTTTTGGGTAGCAGCCAGAGGCAGGGACCTTGGCGGTCTGATCCCCGGCTGCATAAACTGGCTCTAGGGACATGGAATGTCACCTCTCTGGTGGGAAAGGAGCCTGAGTTGGTGCGCAAGGTTCCGACTAGATATAGTTGGCCTCACCTCGACGCACAGCAAGGGCTTTGGAACCAGTCGTCTCGAGAGGGGTTGGACTCTCTACCACTCTGGAGTTGCTGATGGTGAGAGGCGACGGGCAGGGGTGGCAATTCTCGTTGCTCCCCAGCTCAGTGCCTGTATATTGGAGTTTACCCCGGTGGATGAGAGGGTAGCCTCCCTTCGCCTTCGGGTGGGGGGATGGATCCTGACTGCTGTATGTGCCTATGGTCCAAACAGCAGTTCAGTGTATCCACCCTTTTTGGAGTCCTTAGAGGGAGTGCTGGAGAGTGCTCCTTCTGGGGGCTCCCTCATCCTCCTGGGTGACTTCAATGCTCACGTTGGCAATGACAGTGTGACCTGGAGAGGTGTGATTGGGAAGAACTGCCCCCCTGATCTGAACCGGAGTGGTGTTTTGTGATTGGACTTATGTGCTCGTCTCAGATTGTCCATAACAAACACTTTGTTCAGACATAAAGGCATCCACATGTGCACTTGGCACCAGGACGCCCTAGGCCGCAGATTGATGATCGACTTTGTGGTTGTGTCATCGGATTTGCGGCCACATGTTCTGGACACTCGAGTGAAGAGAGGGGCGGAGCTGTCAACTGATCACCACCTGGTGGTGAGTTGGCTCCGATGGTGGGGAAGGATGCCGGACAGACCTGGTAGGCCAAAACATGTTGTGAGGGTCTGCTGGGAACGCCTGGCAGAGTCCCCTGTCAGAAGGAGCTTCAACTCACGCCTCCGGGAGAGCTTTGACCATGTCCCGGGGGAGGCGGGGGACATTGAGTCCGAGTGGACCATGTTCCGTGCCTCCATTATTGAGGCGGCTGACCGATGCTGTGGCCACAAGGTGGTTGGTGCCTGTCGTGGCGGCAATGCCCGAACCAGATGGTGGACACCAGCAGTGAGGGATGCCGTCAAGCTGAAGAAGGAGTCCTATCGGGCCTTACTGGCCTGTGGGACTCCTGAGGCAGCAGATAGGTACCGGTGTGCCAAGCGGAGTGCAGCTACGGCTGTTGCCGAGGCAAAGACCCGGGCATGGGAAGAGTTCGGTGAGGCCATGGAGAACGACTTTCGGATGGCCTCGAAAAGGTTCTGGACCACCATCCGGCGTCTGAGGAGGGGGAAGCAGTGCACTGTCAACACTGTGTATAGTGGTGATGGTGTGCTGCTGACCTCAACTCAGGATGTTGTGGATCGGTAAAAGGAATACTTTGAGGACCTCCTCAATCCCACCAACACGCCTTCCAGTGAGGAAGTAGGGCCTGGGGACCTGGAGATGGGCTCTCATATCTCCGGGGCTGAAGTTGCCGAGGTAGTCAAAAAACTCCTCGGTGGCAAGGACCCGGGGGTGGATGAGATCCACCCAGAGTTCCTTACGGCTCTGGATGTTGTAGGGCTGTCGTGGTTGACTCGACTCTGCAACATCGCGTGGACATCGGGGGCAGTGCTGCTGGATTGGCAGACCGGGGTGGTAGTCCCTCTTTTTAAGAAGGGGGATCGGAGGGTGTGTTCCAACTATAGGGGGATCACACTCCTCAGCCTCCCTGGTAAGGTCTATTCAGGGGTACTGGAGAGGAGGGTTCGCCGGATAGTCGAACCTCGGATTCAGGAGGAGCAATGTGGTTTTCGTCCTGGGCGTGGAACAGTGGACCAGCTCTACACCCTCAGCAGGGTTTTCGAGGGTGCATGGGAGTTTGCCCAACCAGTCCACATGTGTTTTGTGGACTTGGAGAAGGCATTCGACAGTGTCCCTCGGGGGGTCCTGTGCGGGGTTCTCCGAGTGTATGGGGTGTCGGGCCCGCTGATATGGGCCATCCGCTCCCTGTACGATCGGTGCCAGAGTTTGGTCCGCATTGCTGGCAGTAAGTCGAACTCGTTTCCGGTGAGGGTTGGTCTCCGCCAGGGCTGCCCTTTGTCACCGATTCTGTTCATAATTTTTATGGACAGAATTTCTAGGTGCAGTCATGGTGCAGAGGGGGTCCAGTTTGGTGACCTCAGGATTGGGTCTCTGGTTTTTGCGGATGATGTGGTCCTGTTGGCGTCATCGGCCCGTGACCTCCAACTATCACTGGATCGGTTCGTCGCCGCATGTGAAGCGGCTGGGATGAAAATCAGCACCTCCAAATCCGAGGCCATGGTTCTCAACCGGAAAAAGGTGGAGTGCCTTCTCCGGGTCAAGGAGGAGATCCTGCCCCAAGTGGAGGAGTTCAAGTACCTCGGGTCTTGTTCACGAGTGAGGGAAAAATGGAGCGGGAGATCGACAGGCGGATCAGTGCGGCATCCGCAGTAATGCGGACTCTGGACCGGTCCGTAGTGGTGAAGAGAGAGCTTAGCTGAAAGGCAAAGCTCTCGATTTACCGGTCGATCTTCGTTCCTACCCTCACCTATGGTCATGAGCTTTGGGTAATGACCGAAAGAACAAGATCACGGGTACAAGCGGCCGAAATGAGCTTCCTCCGTAGGGTGGCTGGGCTCTCCCTTAGAGATAGGGTGAGAAGCTCTGCCATCCGGGAGGAGCTCGGAGTAGAGCCACTGCTCCTCCGCGTTGAGAGGAGCCAGATGAGGTGGCTTGGGCATCTAGTTAGGATGCCCCCTGGACGCCTCCCTGGTGAGGTGTTCAGGGCATGTCCCTCCGGTAGGAGACCCCCGGGAAGACCCAGGACACGTTGGAGAGAATATGTCTCTCGACCCGTCTGGGAACGCCTGGGGATCCCTCCGGATGAGCTGGAAGAAGTAGCTGGGGAGAGGGAAGTCTGGGCTTCTCTCCTTAGGCTGCTGCCCCCGCGACCCGACCCCGGATAAGCGGTAGAGGATGGATGGATGGATGGGACAGCACTAGACTGGTTTAGATCATATTTATCTGATAGATACCAGTTTGCTCATGTCCCCGGTGTTCCCTCCTCATACAGTAGGGTTAGCCATGGGGTTCCTCAAGGTACTTGGACCAATCCTCTTCACCTTGTACATGCTTCCCTCAGGGAACATTATTCGGCAGCATGGGATACATTTTCATTGTTATGCTGATGACACTAAGCTTTATTTATCCATGAAGCCAGAGGTGTGACTTAGTGTGACTAAGAGTTTCAATGCTGCTGTGGCCACAGAAATACAGCCTGTTTCACAGCCACTTCTCAGTGATGCACAGTTACAGGGCAGCATGTGGCAGACAGTCAGATCACATTTCCACAATGTCACAGATGGATGGCTAGAGAAAGAAACAGAGGAGGGACCAGGGGGTTTGTGGTATAAAAGAAATTATTTTTGTTTAGCATAGATAATTTAAACCAGTAAGGTCAAGCAAGTTCATCTGATGATGCTTGTGCAGGTGTACGAGGTGTCACGAGTTGTAGAACAAAGACTCCTTAGAAAATGATGAAGTCAGCAACCTTCAAAATGCTACAGTTTATCATGCTAACCTTGTGACGATGAAGTAAGTAGATGGAAAAGTACTGAGAAAAAGGCATAGTTGCTAAGCATTATAAAAGGGACATGTTTGTTACATTGGGCAGAGATCTCTGCATGCTGTTGTTGCATGTGTTCTGACTGACTTATTAAACTCTTAAAAGCAGCATTTTGACTTTGTGTTAACTGAAGAAAATCCTCGACAGTGGGAAAATCCAGTTCAGATATGATGGTGGGGTTGAGAGAGTAATACACGAGGGAAGGGAGGCAGAAAGGGAACAGCAGGAATCTTATAAAGGCATTCCAGAGAAGGAACCAAACTTGTTTATCCTAAAGAAAAGGTGGCACATATAAAAAGTTTGGTGTCCTCATCACTGCCCAGGTGAAAATTCAAAACCTGTATCAATACTTTTAACCGCCTTAAACTCTGAATTGATCACCAATGAAGTCAGTAAATCATCATTTCCTACCCAAAAGTGAGGTCTGCAGAGGAGACGAGGTGACTTAAATGCAAATAACAATCAATGGCGAGCTTTGTGTGTCAATCTGATATAAAGGTCATAATTGTATCCATGAAAGACATTTCAAATATCATAAAGTGAAAGAATAAATCAATAAAATCAGCTTAAATGCAGCAGGTCTGATAAAGACAAAATTTGAACCAGCTGGATTACTGCCCATTTACATTTGACACCACGGCGCTCCGCTCTGCCGCCTCCTCCTCTTCCCCCTATTTTTCAGCCTCCACAGGAGGAACCAGGAAGAATTTGGCCGCATTTCAGCAGTGCCAGCCAGTAAACTCTGACTGCCTGCCAGCATGTATGAGATAGCGCCTGCATGCAGGCAGCAGGTCTGACCTCATCTTCCAACACTTGTGGTCCTCCAGAACAGGAATACTGTCAGACAAGAGAAGCATCATCGTCTCATCTACAGCTAAGCTATTTTAGTCACACTACGTATGCTGATGTTCCACCAAAACCTCAAAATCCATCTTCATTATAGTGGATTTAACGATTTCATTTACTATAAAAACAGGTTTGAATTAAGCTTATCTCTGAGTTGAACGGCTCAGCGTCAGGCCACAGAAGAGGACCGCTAAGGGGCAACTCAGTGGGTGCGGACCCAAAACCACCCCTGCTCTTTTTCAGCTCCAGACCTGACTCACTTTGTTCCTGTCTAAAAGAGGTTCCTCCAAAGAACTGCAGCAGGATTGGGGTGTCACGATTATCACAGAGCCCAGCCAAAATCTCGTAGGATTTGACCTTTATGAAAATTTAAGGGAAGCAGAAAGATAATATGCCAGGATTTAATTAGCAGCCCTATCAATCAAGATGACCAGATATGACACTGCTGCAATGTGGCCATTCCCTTAAGGAGAGCTGACTGTATCGCTCCACAGTATGTTATAGCCTGCAGGAAAACAGCCTCTCTGTTATGACAGAATGAATAGCAGTAATAGGTCAGTGTTTGTTAGCCACTTCCCCGGGTGTCCCCATGATGATTTACCACTTCCGGTCACTGCTCTTTTAGCCTTTCAAACAGCAGATACAGCTACCTGAGCATGAAAAGAACATGAAGCTTTATTAACCCATGGTGTAAGACTAGAATCAGCCTCATCCATAATGGGAGTTCTGTCAACACAGAGGTAAAAGTCTTGCAACTCCACTTAGAGAACCTTCTCTGTTTAACAGAATTCCAAAGCTGTTAAAGGGATGAATGAGATCCAATCACTGTCAGATAGCAGTGCAAAAGAAATCCCATAATCCTGCACATCAAAACACATTAACAGTTGTTTTGCTGAATTCAGTTCCTTTAAATGTGGCTGACAGAAAGTGTCACTTAATGCCAGCGGGCATGCAGACGACCTTGAAACAAGCCATGACAAAAATTTGATGGATCTGCAAATTATCAATGGCCAAACTGGTACAGCATTGATGCGATCCATGGGGCCACAGCAGAGGGCACAGGAGGACCTTGGAGCCTTAGTCATGTCAAATGAAGAAAAACAGGTTCTTTCCAAATGAGTGAGTCTGCATCTAAACTCATTTGCAAGAATTTTTTTTTTAACCCAAGGCTATAAATCAAACTCCTCCAGGTCCTCTTTCTGCCAAAAACAACATAACATAACCAAAAGCAACAATTAACCACTCAAACTCATTTAACTGCACATGGCAGAAAATGGTTGCATAAATGTAAATTTAGACACAATGCCATGAAAGCTGAGACATGGCATTGTGAGCTGAGACAGAAACACAGAATAAATATATGGCGGCAATGGGTGTTTGTTGGACTTTCTATTTTCCACGCTGTTGTCACAAAGACCCTTTGCCACAATTAAGATGCTCAGAGAGTGTAAAGAGTTCACAATGTCCATCCTGCTGAAATAGCAGTTTGCACAAAGACTAGTAGCAAGAAGGTTCTGGTTCCCCCACAGTCCAAAAACATTTGTGATTTATGAGTGATAAATCTCCACTTGAGGTTGCTAATCCTTCAAGTTCCATCATTAAAGTCAGTAAAATTCTGCAAATATTCAGGTATTGTTCCACCCATTTAAGGACCAGCGACTTTTAAAGCTACACCTCATTTCAGACACCACTGACAAAACAAACGGATACTGTAAATATAGGCTATTGGTCTGAACACAAAATGGAGAGAAAATCTAGTCTCGTGGATAAAATGGGTGGAAAACAGTCCGTCTCTATTAAAACTGCAAATGTGCATCAGACATGAAGTGAACTGGAGTAAGGAGAGATCGGCAAATGGGAACAAGAATCATCCACCCCTGAAACAATCCTCCTCTCCTAAGGAAATATCTGTCCACCTTCTGCAAACATAGACACACATTTGTACATCTACCTTTGTAAGCACTCATAATAGCTCAAAATTCATGTTTAACAGAATTGCAACCATCAAATGGCCCTTTAAAGTTAGGAGGATCAATTAAAATATCAAAAATTGTACTAGATCAACTCTATATTCCCCAATATTGACCTGGAACCACACACAGGCTGCGTTATTAGGTCCTTATCAGACAAAGCCTGACTTGTACGTCCTGCAGTAAACACACCTTCAGAATTAGGTGACCCAGGAGTCATTAACACTGTCCTGACCAGGGTAAAACCAGACCATTATTAAAGAAGTTTTCCCCTAAGCCAGTTAACATGGATAAAAAGGTTACATAAGGTGTGTACTTTGGGGGATGAATGTTTGCCTCCACATGTACAGTGACCTTGGACTGGTTAATTATTCACTTGGTAAAAGGTCTGCGGCAATTAAGATACAGCCGGGACTTTACGTGTGTGTGAGCACACACTCAGACAAAACTGGCCCTTAAATGGGTCCATGGTAATAAAAGTGACATTTATACAAAAAAATAAATAAATACCAAAGTGTTTTAAACCTTCCTTTAAAGCGTTGAAAGAGGTCGGAAAACCACCCAGCAGGCTTCAGAAGCAGCCAGGTCTGTGATATTTTACAAACATCGGCCAAGTGACCCTCAGCAAACCGCTGGATGGACTCCATAAGTGGACCGTGCTGAGAAAGGTTTGATCCTCATTGAATGAGAGGTTGAAAAGTCTGTCAACAGCCTCCATGGTTACCATGCCACCCTGATGACAATGATCAGACAAAAGCAAAACACTTCAATGACCCTATCAAGTTCTGCGTGCACCTTTTATGTTGGCTTTAATCGTAAGTTACAGTGCAAAAGCACCTCATGACACGTGTCAGGGAAGGTATGTTGGATGTTGGTTGATCTTTACATTAGGAAACATTCATGTGTCACTCAAAGAAGAGATTAAGCTCCTTAATCCATATTCTGGATTAGAATCTGTTTGGACATTGCTCAAGAATAAGAGTAAAAGGCTCATGAAAAAAACATCCTAACCCGTTTAATTGTCTAAGTCAGTACAACGTTTCTCAATCTGAGGAGCTCATGCTTGCAGTACTCTCCTTTATAACTGGTTTCAATTCTGCAAAGCCCTGTGTGGGAGAACTGAGGGAAAGGCCACCACAACTGGACCCAAAGCCTGGAATTTTATTTTAAGAATGCGAGTCATTGTAATTTTGTAAGACTTTCATAAGAAAATCCCTGTGCCTTCAGGCTTTGTATTTTATTGTTCTGGACCAAAATGATGTTCAAACCGATACGCAACTGGTGTGAGAGCTGAGCACTGTCCACTGGCCCGGGCTTAGGGTCAGATGAGCAGTGGTTCAGCAGTAAGCATTGTTAACTCTCATCTGTGTGCGCCGCAGCAGAATGCGGCAGGAAATGCCTCAATGTGACTCACGAATGAGAAAGCAAGTCATGACACAGCTTAGAATTCTCTCTCTCTCTCTCAAAATGTTACTGCCTTGTACGTTTTTGCTGCAGTGAAGTCTGAAGCTGTTTACCAGGCAAACCTGTAGTTTTTCATTTCTTCATGGGTTTGAAGCCCCTTGGCTTTGATCATAAACTCCCTCTGGAATCCAGAGTGTCACCAAAATTTAATGTGCTCTTCCTTGGCCCATTATAAAAAATTGGATTCTTTGAAACTTTTAGGGTTATTTCCTAACAATTAAACAAACAAATGCCAACTGTCTCATAATATCTTGGTGGAGGTAAAAAGCCACAGCTTGGTTGCTCCGAGGCCTCACCTCCTGTCAGTCTGCTACATGACACTGAGTTCCGTTAGAGGCCCACACCACAGGATCAGTGCAGTTGGCCCAATAGGGTGGTGTGAGAATAAAAAACAAAGTTGGCCGACAGGGAGTTGACACGTCTTCTACATTAACAGGCTGCACAGCTAAAAGCCTCTTTAATGAAGCCCACCATTCCAGGATTGGTTTGGAGGGACGGCCTTTGTAAAGCAAAACAAAACTCTTCTCGGGAGCATATTTAACAGTTATTTCTGAGAACCGAGAGGTTAAACCTGTTAACCAGCGGCCACTCACACAAACAATGTCAATTAAGAATAGAATAATCTGAGATATTACCAAACTAGGCGGGTTTGACGTAGTTGTCTTAAGATATGATTGACCTGCTACATTACAGGTAGGTGAGAGCAACAAACTGATGTTCAGGATTAAAAACTGACTTTTTAATAATTCACAATTCGTGGAGAAACTAACAAAAGTCCGGTTGAATTCTCTTAACATCAACAGATCCTCATGTGTTTACTTTTTTTTTCTTATTTATCTTTAATTTTGTTGTGCCTGGATGTTTCCACTTTTTTAATCCTAATTTGAGATCATGCTTAACATCTATACTGCCAACTCCAACTCTATGTCAACAGTTTCCAGAACAGCTAAAAAAAGGGTATACATCACATGATAATGCACTACAAATGCCTTTAAATTTTTAAAATATCATCCAATTTAGAGTCACGTTCTCTCTGCAGGGCTAGATGAATGCTTAAATTAATCTGCTCTGATCTAGGTAGTTGCACTCATTAGCTCAGTCATGCTGTCTGTTTTAAGCATGTTTCCACTCTGTTTACTGTGAAAAAACAGAATAAACAAATCCAATAAAAATGTGATGCCTTCTGAAGAAAACCAATCTGCAGTTCACATTCTCAGATTTCAAATTGTCTTTTCTTTATTTGAAAAACAACCATTCATTTTGTCTGAAAAAGGAACGGACAGTAGACAACCACACAGTGAGGCATCACAATATCTGTCAAAAATAGGGACACTCTGTTTATCTTGCTCAGTTAGGGTTAGGGTTGGGATTTCTCATCTGGGGCCACTTTGAGTTTGTTTTACTCAGTCAGAATATATTATCCACCAGTGCATAAAAACTTATTCTGATGCTCATGATTGTAGTGACATGATGTACTTTCATAAAAACATTTGTGTAACTGGAGGAAAAACAATCAGATGATGAATTGTTCATTAGGTGACTACAGTGGGTCCAATAACAATAGGTTCATATTGTGTATTTGTTGGCTAATTACATTGATTTGTCCCATCCAGTCAGTTGTCAATCACAGCAAAGATCATACAGCAGTGGGCAAATGTCTCATCTCTGCTGCGTTATTCAAAATGCAGCACCATGCACAGCAGTTACAGTGGTGCATACACATGGGAACGTTCCTCACAAGACTAAAGACATTAAACATGGCACACCTATCCAGTTTACTTGATGAATAACTTCCTCAGATGATTATGCAACTGTGATATCTTTAAAATGATGTCAGTTTGGAAAAACACCTGGATGTTACGTGTGCACATCTCACCAGGGTTTCTTCGTCTTGCACCAATGTGCACACTTGCTCAACTGGAGATAAATCTAATTGGAATTGCCAAAACTACAACACTTAAGAAACATCAGATCATAAATCACTGTGTACTACTAAGGCTTGAGTCATAATATTTCTTTCCATTTTCCCAAAATGGAAAAGCAGGAGCCTTAATGTGGCCAATTATTGCTTCCCACAACAGGGGGATTGTTGGTGCAGCCATTACTTGCTGCTTCCTGCATGTTTGAAATAAAAAAAACAGGGGCTGTTTCCGAAACCACACACTCGTTCCCTATTCACTACTCACTACATGGGGGACATGGATTGAGTGAACTATGTAGCGCACTCAATTTAAAGTTGGTATTCGGACAACGGCGTCATTTATGGCTAAAGTGAAAGAATTTGACGCTTTAGTGTGAAATGTGAAACAAACAGCGGACAATACATACATTTGTAAGTCATCTCTCCTTGTTTACCCGCCAATGACAGATTGTCACGTGATACCGTAAAGGCTGATGGAATATATTTTGTGAGTTAGGGTGCATCAGTTGTACACTACTTTTCGCAGTGCATTGTGGGATACGTTGAGTGAACTACATAGGGTACAGCGATGCTCATTAACATTCCGGACACTATTTCAAAATGGCGTCCACACTATTGCGTGCACTATGTAGGGTATAGGGGGTTGTTTCGGAAACAGCCAGGGAGGTGACAACAGATGCAAAATGGTGCTAAAATTACAGGGAGATTTGCGAGGCAAGAACAGACACAGACACCACGGAGTTCCCTGCGGCAAAGAACCTGAAAGTTCACATTTCTGTGCTCAATCCAATTTCTGTCACAGACATCAGCTGAAGATGGATTACAAATTTGTCCTGCAACTGTGAACAAATAAAAATAATATTTTTTTCTTACCTGGAGAAGCTGCTAGGAAAAGATCCCAGCACTGCGATGGATTGGACACTGTCATCCGCTCTCTGTGTTCCAGCCGATTCCCCATACCTACTCCCAGTGCTCCACCTCTCCCTGGACACAGGCAGGTTGGGATACAAGCTAAAGGGCTTCTGGTCCTGAAGATCCACCACCGAGGCCAAGTTTGCTGTATAGTTATAGTCAGAACTCGGGCCAAGTCCCACTGGCAGGGAGGCCATGGTGCGGCCTTCGTACCTGGAGCTCACGGCACTCTGGAGACACGCTGCGTCACAGAAAGTATCACCATCCCCTTTCTCCTGCTTGACCACTTCAGGGGTTCGGATGTGAATGAAAGAGGGGACCGGATCCTTTTCTTCCTTGATCGTGACGCTGGAGAGGAGGGGTCCAGGCTGCTGCTGCTGCTGCTGAGACAGTTTCTGAACTGAGTTGTCAGTTCCATTCAAGCTTGGACAGTTGTTTCCCCTATCCAAGGCAGATCTTATGTCGTTGGGAAAAGGGCTTATCGGAGCCCTGCTGCTCCTGCACTGGTGCAGGATGTTATCCAAGTGTGCCACCTCTGTATCCAATTCAAAATCACTGATTTCTGGCAGAGAGCAGGAAAGTTCCAGGTCTTTCCAAATCACTGCGTCCTCCAGCAGGAGATTGCTGTTGCTCTCCAAAATGCTTTGGCCAACAACCGTGTTTGTGTTGTATGTTTCCAGGTCTTTATCCAGAGAAAAAGTCTCCTGCTGCTTGATGTGCTGGGGAAAAAGGTCAGGCAGGGGCAGGTTCCCCAGGACAGAGGTGTCGGAGGTGGTGATGATAGAGTCAGGAATGCTCTGCTTCAACAGGTTGCTCTCCATGCTGAACTGATCAATATCCTGTTGCTTCTGCATCCTCCCTTTGCCCTCCTTCATGTCTGACAAGAAGAAACTTCCAAGCTCCACGGGATCTTTGGACCCACCTTGTTCGGTTGAGGACACCGCAGATGAGGGGAGAGACCCAATGCCGGGCAGGTGCATGTCAGGCTGGAGAAGTGAACCAGCTGGGTCGCCCATGTCACCACCTAATCTTCCTCCCGTTTCCCCAAATGTCAGGCTGCCATCTCGATTTCCGTTGCGTTTCAATCCACCCTGATCCATGTCTTTATACTGACGAGTGGAGAGGATGAATCACAGGTCACATAAGAGAGAGCAGAGATGGTTAGCTTATAAAAGCCCTGCAACAAGACCATGCAATATATTACTTAGTTTTTATCAGATTATTACTTCGTTTTTATCAAATTAACGTGGAAAGGCTCAGTATAATACTGACTTATGCCTTTAGAGTGTAATAAATACAGCATGTCACCCTAACCCAGTCTAGATGACATTTCACTGACCAAATATAGAAAATAAAGGGAAATGAAATAACTGGTGCCACGGACATCATCGCTAAATAAGTCACATATATTTGAAAAAAAAAAAAATCATTTTAATGTGAAAAAATTATAAACGAAGAACCAGTTATAAATAAACAAGCCGACAGTCAATCCCTTGGTTCAAAGGTCGGTGTGACTAAATATTTGAGATATAAACGCACGAAATAGGATCGATCAGTCAAAAACACAGGAAGGTCGTCCAAATGTAATATTTGAAGCCATTGTATGGTCCATTCCGCCTCCGTTTTGTGGAGCACGGCAAAAACGGAAAAGGCATTATTGCTAAAAACATATTCAAGGCAACAGTCGCAACACTTTCAACGCTCCCAGAAGTCGGCGAGGGCCGTGCCTGTACGCTATTGGGTATATGTAAAGTTCACACTCTCCGTGTAGATTTCTGAGGTCATACGTTTCACCGCCCACAACACGCAGGCCCAAACAGTGCAGAATAAAGCGGAGC
This sequence comes from Takifugu flavidus, assembly GCF_003711565.1. Classification (NCBI taxonomy): domain Eukaryota; kingdom Metazoa; phylum Chordata; class Actinopteri; order Tetraodontiformes; family Tetraodontidae; genus Takifugu; species Takifugu flavidus. The sequence continues at coordinate 4,659,105 of NC_079533.1, forward strand.
ACTTCAACACAGAATGTTCAGGTGTAGAACATGAAAACCAACTCAAAGTTTAGTTCCTTGACACACTGTTACAGCGCTTCCACCGCATTAATGCGACCTGTTGGTCGGCATGGAAAATTACACGCGTGTCACGCACGCAGTCAAGGAAGCTGAAAAGCAGTTCTCATGCAAGATTCTTTGTCTTGCATTACGCATATATATTCGTTTCCTCCACGCGGCGACGTTGGGGCGTTCGGTGCGCATCGTCGGCCTACCTCCAGCACGAAACCAGTTTTCCCACCTTCCCCATGCAAATCAAACTACAGAATCCCAACACCAGCAACAACGTCTTAGGGGTAATCGTACCTGTTGGGAACAAAAAGGAAGCGTTCCGTTGGTTAAACCATCTCCTTCTCATTTTCTCCAGTCTGAGAAAATGACACAAACGTCGCTTGAGCTTTTCGATAAAAGCCTGTTACTTAAACCGGTGCTGTTGGATTTGTTGCCGCCCTTCTCGGAGACCGGCACGAAGAGCAGTCTGGAAAACGAAAAGCCAACTACTTCAAAGTCGCTGGTGGATCTGTAGCGATCCGTGCGCGTGTTTTCGCCGATCTGTCTGAAAACTTTCAAGTCGTCAGCCTCCGAAAAGAAACTAGTCGACGACTGGTTAACTGCTGGTGATTTTGAAAAATAATTCACATTCAAGAAGGGCCAGATCTGCGCCGCCGCGGCTGTACTCGTGCGCCATTAAACCAGTGTTTTTAAGTTATATAAGATGGGCAGGTCGCACTCAACAAACTCAAGCTAGGTTATGGCGGACAGTTGGTGAAATTAATGTTAATGTCAAAGATTGGAGATGCGCTTCCGTGTTGGCCTTTCACAATAAAGGCTTCTGGTTTTGCGTCTGTAGCTGTAGGAATTCTCAGAGGAAAATGTGTGCGTGGGGGGAAATAAGCAAAAGAACCTATTTTGAAAATAAGGAGAATTATGATGACGATCACTTGAGTGATGATGTATATTTTCACGCTAGCTGAAGTATCCAAGGTAGTTTTCTTTGTCAACTGGAAGAAATACAGTCCAGTTGACAAAGAAAACTACCTAGGCTAACTATGACCTGGATGATTGAGTCTACACAGACAGCTAGCTGAAGTAGTTTGACTTCCTGCCGCGGCCAGATCAGGTCGGGCAACTTGACTCGACTGTGAGTTTGACACTTATCAGTGAACGCCCCTTTCTCAACACACTATCCACTGGGTGATCTGTCAAAGTTTGTCCCTCATAGATATTAATAAACGACCGAACTCTCCCTCTTCGAAGTGGAGGGAGCGCGGCGACTGCTGCTTGGAGCGAATGCGGAACTGTAAAGATCGTACTTCTTGATTCGGCCGCTGGAGGCTGGTGTTGATGCAGCGTCGGTTTTGGGACTTCAAAATACATTAAGAGTGAAACGATATGCAATTGATTAAATCCCATCAGAAGTTGCTGCACAGAGCAATGCGCTGAGATGTAAAAGAAACTACAGAAAAAGAAGAAAGCTGTGCCTGAGAACATTGAACATATGCATGGCTTTCCTTGATATTTGTTGTTTATATAATAATGTATGTTTGATAACATATCCTTAGCATTAGGCCTTCTATTTTGGAAAATTAACTTGATTCGATATGTAATGTGTAAGTTTCATCCTCCCCAAATCACCTCAATGCACTTTTTTTCAACTTTCACCACAAATAGACCAACTGGCCACTTATTGGATGCTCCCATGAATTACCAAGAGTCCATCAGAGGAAAAATAAGCAGTGTACAGTGGACCGTGAGCCACCCCAGTTGCCATGATACAACCATTCGGTGCTGTAAACGCGCCCTGTGACAATATGGGGTTGTAATTACAGCAGTATATTTAGGGTCTAATCAGGGAAAATAAAAAGACCAGGAGGAACAATGGAAACAGAGAGGAAGAGGGCAAACTGTGGTTCAGATCAGAAGAGGAGAGAAAGAAAAGTTGACCACACAGTTGCAGATCCCAATGTTGATCTGTCTGGAAAAGAAAGAAACAATGAGGTGCAAATGTGAACCAGCATGTCAGAAAGCAGAGAAGCAAGGTGGTGGTGGGGGTAAGGTGTGGCTTTCCATGCAAGTCACTCCATTAGCAGTATCGGAGTGTGTTCTGAGCATGTAGATGCATCATTAAAAGTCTAGCAGAGCGAGTGAGTCGGAGGCTCCCAAGAGTCTGAAAAAGAAAAAATAATGCACTGTTCCCAAAACATCACAGATAAACACCGTGAATAGCTAATGCTGCTTAACATGTAATTCAGTTCAATGGTAAATAATGGAAAGGTTGGCTGTGTATGTGTATCTATAGCTGGGAATTGGCCCAGAAGAATGTTGTGTGTGCAGGGTCTTGTAACTTGTGTCCTTGCTCTTCGTGTCAGCGACGACATGCGCCATAGACGTGTCAACAGTCTGATGTCCTGGAGGGAGACATGGATCGAACCACCAAACCCCACTGCCATGTTTTAGGGAGCTATGTGATGAGATCATATTTGTTAATAATGTAAAAGGAAGGGTTTTATTCCTCGAGTCCAACCACAGTTGAGATGCTGGGGCCTCACCACTGTCACTGTCCCAGTGAGGGATGCTTTCTTTACCGCTGAGCTAACTTTAAAGACACATGCACGGAAAGGTCAAATTGTGGAATTTCTGACTTAAACCATAAAGTGCTGCTAATGCACTCTGTAACCTTTTACTTTAAGATTCTGCGGTTCATGCTGTCATCTTATGTGAAATCCAACACAAGTCATGATTTGAATGGCACCACTATAATGGACAAACATTACTTTGTTTTAACCTGTTTATTACACAAAAATGGTTATGCATTAATATTTACAGTACTGCAACAGCCATTAATGAATAAAAGCATTTTTCTTCACACTTTTCTGTATTCTATTAGAAGATTCACACTCTGGCCTTAGAAGGAATGGTTAGCATACCAAGGGCAGGACTTTCATAACCACACCATTGTTATGTAAGTCACAGCAGTTGCATAAAAGGAAGACTTTAGAGAGAGCAGTCCAGAACGGAAGGAAGGATTTTTGCTTAAAGATGAACAAGCAGTTCACACCCTGCACATTTCATCTTCAAACCCAAAGAGAAGGTGGACTCATACAATACACAAAGGAGGAAAAGCCAAAGTAGCAGGCAAGAAAGTGTGAAACTCACACTTAAAAAACACAAATTATCTGGGCTTCTGCAGGAATTCAGCCTGAAAACAGAAGTGAGGTTGTACCTTTACAAAATGCTGCAATGATCACTTGTGCCTGTGTAAATCATGGGAAAATCAAATCATACCAGAGTTTATCCTGCAGGCTGTCAGACAGGAAGCCCACACAAAAACTATTCCCGGTTTAAAAGTGGCACATGACCCCTTTTCAGTTAACACTTAAGTTCTTTCATGCAACCCTGTGGCAGCAGGAAGCACAACCAAAATGTGCTTTTAAAAACTACTGAAGCTAAAATACAGTATCTGTGAGAAGTTGCAGCCCTATGGGACATATGGTGATTTTGGGAACAATTACAGGAAATCTGTTGCAGGTCACAGTAAGTCAAGTTTGGCTAGAGTTGTAACACATCTGTCCTGTTTGCCTGTAGCAAAGCGCTGAAAGCCACTCCCGAAGCTTTCAGACAGAGCTCCATAATTACCTTCAGTTAACCTTCAACTCAATGGCCCACAGTAACCTGTCAGTTTAATAGTTGGTGAGGCAACATGATCTCCAGACAGTGAAGATGGCTTTAGAGGGGATCAGCCTCAAAAACAGCCTAAAATAAAGTGGATGCAAAAGAAACATCACGGACTTGGCTAAAAAAATCAGTCTGTCATCAGATGATGAAAAACATCACTGTCTGATATTCATGTTTTTACTATTTGCACAGTTGTTTGACTGAGACTTGAGAGAAAATGAATTATGACTCCTAATTCAAATGTTAGCAGTGCTGTCTGATAGCTGCATCTCACATGCAACAAATACTGACTGAATAGTGCTGTGTGCACTGACAATATATATATACCGGTTCTACGGTACAAACCACATATCCAGCTTTAGACGTAGGGTCTGCCATTCTGTACCAAATCAAGAATCTGTCTCGTGCTCTGTCTCGTCATCGAGGGTAGCTAGCATCAATTGTACCAGAAATGACCTAATGTTGAACCCAATGTTGAAAAGAGGAAATGAGATGATTAGACAGGTCAAAAGATCTTAAACAGGGATCCTGGGTGAGATTAACCAATACACCTATCTGCCAGGCCATCAGATTATGTAGGGCAGCTCTCAGATCAGCTGGTTTTGTGGTAACAGAGAGCTGAGCTAATGATTTTTGATAATGAGCTGTGAGATTCCCAATCTCCCTGACGTGTTTTCAGTCCAAATTCATTTTATTAATGTTTTGTTGACAAAAAAAAACATTCATTTGAGATTTCCCATTATCAAAAAGGACTCAGACAGCCTGATGCAGACCCACTGGCTGACAGTTTGCTGAACCCAAAGTAACCCGAACAAAAGAAGTTGTTTACAATCCCAAAGCACAAACCATTGGGGGTCATACCCAGTCTGACACCTACAATGTATGGCATAAGAGAATGGCCTACAAGTGAGAGGGGGAGAGGAGAGGTTTGATATTCAAATCTCACATATTCACATTAATAACCATAACATAAAACTAGTTGTCCTCACATCTTCGTGGAAATAGAAAAAAATAAATAAACACAAACTCAAGAACAAACCATCAATCAATACCTGAATTAAAAGGAAAAGAGAAGCTGTCCCTACTCCCCTATGCAGCACAACCCCCGCACCCGGGGCCTGTTTATTCATGAAAGCTTCAACATTATCCACTCTCATTTGAGCTTTCAACCTTTTTCTCCAGCATGGCTACTGGTTCCACACCTCCCACACCATTCATTGTATTTCTGCAGGTTGACTAAATTAGCAGAGGCAGAGAGAAAGTTGATCAGAGTGTGAACTGGCTTTTATTTTAACCTATATTTTAAACCAAAAATACATAAACTGAAAGAAAAAAATCTTCCCTCAACCTTCAACCCTTCTCTTTAAAAGATCAAACAGTGCAGTGAGACGCCTACATTCAACAAAAAGGTGCTCTAAAGATTCCATCTGTGAGCAAATATCACACCCTTCCCCAGGTTCTTTGCCCCAGGATGTGTTACCTGTTTGTGGCTATTACCCAGTGTATGACCCTCCATGGGAGGTTAGCGCTCCACTTTTCAACAGGCAGCTTATAGAGGCACATCCAGCTACCCTTCGGGGAGACATCAAAAAACTCGGTCCACCTCAATTGCCTGTACCCCAACAGTGAGGCCAGGTTCAAAAGCTTGACACAGACCCAATAGAGAGTTTGTTTCCCAGTGGCCTGGAAAGTGTCCATCCTTGAGGTGGAAAAAGACAGGATCTGTCCTCCTCCCTCTTACCATTCCCTCACAGCTGGAGCAGGGAATGTAGGGAAACTGTACTCTCCTCCATCAAGCCACTGTTCACAGTGAGTCCGATTGTCGGTGAAGGATCTCCAACGGGCCGGCAGAGCAGCACGGATTTTAGCCAATATCCTCTCGAGCAATCTAAATCATCCTTGTTCTCAGTGGGTGCAGCGATGAGTCCCTGGCCCTCAACAGGTGGCCCAACTTAGTGCAGCCAGCCTCACGAAGACAGGTTCTAAGGCTGGAAGACTGCAATTTTGCGAGCTGAGAATGCTGTCAAATAACAATGCCTCTGCGAACACCCAGAGACCAGGAATCGCATCCCCTATCCGTTTAACATTAAACATCTTCCAGGCCTGCAGCAATGAAGAGTAGAAAGGGTCAAGGCCCATGATCTCACCACCACCTTGATCAAGGAGGAAGAGCTGCTTGTCATAACCTAGCTGGCCACCCCTCTTCAGTAGCAGCCAAGCTGTGTCCAGCCAGCATCGTCATACAGCATCCCCTTGGCCGAGTTCAATCGGAAGGATGCCATCTTTGTCGCGATGTCCACTAGCCCCTGACCTCCCTCCTCCACAGGCAGATAGAGGACTGCAGCTCTCACCCAATGCCGGCCAGACCAGAAAAATGATGTGCTCCTCCACTGACCCAACAGCAGAGCCCCACTTTTAGCCCAGTTAACACGTGTAGAAGACGCTTTTTCATACAATAACAGTGTTTCCTGCAGACACTGATCGTTCTCCATGCTAGGCCGCTCAGCCTGTACAGCAGGGGCTCAATGGCTAGACTATACAGCTGACCTGAAATACGGCATCCCTGCCTTATTCCCCGCTGTACAGGGATGGGCCAGCTTAGCCCCGCCCCCATTTTAACTAAACACTGTGCACCCCAATACAACAAAGTAACCCATGAATAAAACCTTTTGCCTTTCGCCACCAAAATCCCTCAACACCGATCACTGGATTGGTCCACCCTGTCACAAGCCTTCTCCTGACCCAGAATCCCCATGTCCACATTAAAATATTTACAAGCTTCAATTATGCCTCTTAATAAGAAAATATTGTCCATCATTGACATCTGTGGGACGCAGTATGTCTGGTCAATGTCTAAAATGTTCTCCAGAACTCCCTTTAGTTTGTTGGACAGGGCTCTGGAAAGAACTTCATAGTCTGTACAGAGGAGAGCCACCAGCCTCCTGTTCCTCAGCTGTACCAAGTCCCCCTTCTTTGGCAACAAAGAGAGAACAGCCCGGTGACAGGAGACCAGAAGAGATCCTGACGCCAGAGACTCCAAAAGCACCAAGTGTAAGTCTCGGCTAAGCAGTGGACAAAAATGTTAAAAAATGTCTGTAGAGAGACCATCCCTTGTGCCCGTCCTAAAGCCATGTGATTGACTGCGACTGTCAGTTTCTCTAGGGTCAGTTCACAGTCAAGGGAGGTCTTCTCCTCTGGGCTGAGCTGAGGGAGGCCCTCCAGGAGTTCCTCATGGCTCTGCAGGCTGCAGCGCTCCGTCCCAAAGAGACTGTCATAGAAACTCCTGATGTGGGCTCTCATTTCCTCCAGGACTGTTGTAATTCTGCCCGCTGGGAGATGAAGGCAGGCCATCTGCTTCCTCCTGGCCACCGACCTCTCCAGATTAAAGAAGAAAGAGCTTGGAGCATCTCCTCCAGGTGGAGGAAGCACGATCTTACCAGAGCCCCCTTTACTCGCTCCCTCAGGAAGGTTCTCAGCTCCATACTCTTCTCCTGGAGCCGGTGACCAGAGGTGGGGTCACTGTATGTGCGTACCTAAAAAATTATTGACCTCCTCCAGAGTGTAGAGGTTGGATGTGATCCGGGGACTTTGGGACGTGGCCGCTGTAGGTAACGCCGCTGCATGCGCCGCCACAACCAGGTGCTGACCAGCAGCGGCAGCAAGCGGAGCCGCTGGCTGTTTATGGGGACATGTGAGGTGTTCATGCCCAACATCTCCACACTCGAAACACTTCATGTGACCTGAGCTGGCGTACACCATGTATGTGCTGTCACCCTGTCTGACTCAAAAGGACACCTCCAGAATCTGAGACAGTGAGTCCAGGAACATGAACACCTGCCTTGTCAGAGACTTGACGTGAATCAGTATAGGGTATTTACACCCTAAGTTCACCGTTTAAATACGCTGGCCATCTTCCCAAACCTGCGGAGCTCCGTTTCCAGCAGCTAATTAGGGATAAACGGTGTGACACCAGACACGCTGATCCATACAGAGGGCAACAACAGCGTGAAGGTGATCCGAACAAGTGGTTCTGACCTCAGAAAAACAACAACAGGCTTATTCATGCGGGAAGCGAAGGACAGACTACTTTGTCCCACCTGCTCCGCCACAGCCAGGAGGACCTCCTCCACATTGACGCTCCCCTCTGTAGGGACTATCTGCACACCTTGGCGCATGGAGGTGGCGTCTCAGAGGACGGCATTCATCCCAAATTCCACCCGCACGGTAAAATCTAAATAATCATGAATTTATCCACACTGCAAATAAAACAGAACTAAATAACTTAGCTGATCATGCAGGACAGAAAAGAGATAAGAAAATAGAAATAACACAGCAAAGTAAATTCAGACTACGTACCACTCACACATCCACCACCACGCTAAACGAAAAGTGGAAACCACAACAGAAACTCTTTCGGCCTGTGTTAAGGAGTGCAGGCTATACACCATGCACACCTCATGGGGAGTCTTTCAACAGTGTCGGTCGAACTATTGCCTAATCATGGGAACAAAAGAGTGTGTTGAGTCACCGAGGCGCAGGCCACCCAGACATATGGACGATGGCAAGACAAAATTAAAAAACTGAAACCTGCATTTGCAGGCCCGAAGAAATTGCATTGTCCTTTGACGATTGCTCTATTTGTTCCGCAATGGATATGTCAAGTGGTGCATGCCTCTTGGGGGCAGGTCTTAAGATAAAGTTTGCGCCACAGACTTTTAGTGAAGACCCGGAAAGCATAACCGGTAACTATCGCTATTATCCTGTTCCTCCCTAAATAATGGTTCCGGAGTTTCATGTGTCTTTCCCCCTAAATGATGGAAAGTACTGTAGTGTCCAAAGAATGTGTATTTTTCCTAGCAGATCCTGACTTTTGACCTCTGAGGATCTTAGCTTTAGAGATCTTATCTTCTTCTTCAGCCATCCTGGCACCATCTCAACATGTTCCATCTGTGTCCTGTCACCTATGTTTTTCTGTGCTCGTGATTTAATGTCTTGTTATCCCCCAAGTGGAATTGATGTGAAGGAGTACAGGGGTCCACAGGCTCTTGGGCTCTCAGACTGGACTCTATACCATTTGGTTGGTTATATTGTGTCATGAGGTCACAAGAAAGGAATGTGTTTACTTGACCATATATAAGGGTCTACCGAACAAAGCACTTCAGAGATCTTCACCATCAGGACCACGAAACCTCCTTTGGACAATCTGCAGTGTTTGATTGATGCCTGACTGTTCTCTCCAATAAACATCTCTCATAACCAAGTCGGTGTCTACGAAGATTCCTTTTTCATCAGCACATCTCAACGATCACCAGAACAAATTTACCACAGTACAAGGACGATCAGGACTTCATAGCCTGCAGACCCACAAAATGGGCATCAAGAGATACTGTCCAGCCGTATTTCCTAGACTTAATAAACCTGGAATTGCATCCACTGTCCGTTTAACATTAAATATCTTCCAGGCCTGCAGCAATGAAGTGTAGAAAGGGTCAAGGCCCATGATCTCACCACCACCTTGATCAAGGAGGAAGAAACCTCACAACCCTAGAGAAAGCAAGGAGCTCATGGGATTACATCACCCTCCTCTGGGACATCATAATAGCTCAGCCACTGGCAGACTACACTCTCCTAGTTCGCAAGGTTTTAGGATGAGCGGACGTGACCAGAAACACAGGATTCTCTTGTGGGACTGTGAGAAAGTAGATGCAGAGCTCCTCAACTGGGACAACTCCACCCTATATACGCCTGTCAAGATTGACAATCACACCATGTTCTTACATCCAAGAACTTCAATAGCCTACGCATCATCTCCTCCTGCCCCAACACACCTTTACATGCTAATTAGAGTTGAATGCTCTTCCTACCTTGGAGCAACGGGGTCTGGTCAGCCTCCAAGCCTTGTCCATTTGCCGAGGAACATCACTATGGTCAAAACACACTCACAGTGTTGTGTAGAGTTCATTGCTGCAGCTGACCAGCTAGCGCTTAGGGCGAGCCATGATGACTACTTTTGAGCAATAAAGTCTCTCTACCCTTACTCTCAGAAGGTCTATCAAAGTGCTCCTTAACGGAAAGCTAGATGACATTGGGGAGATACTACAACCCTACATCCAAGGGTCCCCCCATTCAGAGAGCCTTGTATCTATCCTCGTGCCCAAAGAAAAGGAACTAAAAGTGAAAGGGAGGTTCTTTTCAAAGCAATCACTGCCTGTGTGAGTCTACCAGGTTTTAAGCAAGCTCAACCTCAAACAATCGATTTTACCCTACCTTCCTTTTCAGTTAGTGACTACTGGCTCAACTCGATTATCGCACATTCTGGACAAAAATCTCAAACCAAATAATTGACCATACAGCATTCTTCATCAACCTTGATTATGAAAGCTGGTGCAACACCTTTAGACTAGAATTTCAGGACCCACTGTGTAAAGAACTTGACAAGGATGTTTTCCTCAGGGGTTGTTTCTTATCTTCCACTGGCTACCTGATTCTTGATACAGGACCATTACAACCTTCCAAAGCAGGGTGAAAACAGGTATCCCGTAGAGGAAGGATCCCTATGCATGCATGGTTCTCTGACCATGGGCGAGGGGATGAGGCAGAATCTTTGGACAATATTAACAGGATGTATGGAGCTCCTAGTCCTTGAGAAAGCAGGCATAAGAGGTGAGGTACTAGGGCAGGGTGACAATCAAACTCTAGTCATCCATACTCACCCAAATTAAGACTGTTAGGGACCCAGTTCTGCTTACTCTTAAAGAGTACTCTGCAGGCTGTGGGCTGGTTTTGAAACCTGACGAGTGCTGGTTGAGCGATGTGCTCTATGAGTATGGAAAGAAGATGTACTTCTGTGGAGGACAGGTCAGTAACTTTCTGAAGATCTTTTCAAGAATTTATGATAACACAGGGGAGCTTTAGCCAAACATCTATGCAAGACTACAATGTTTGAGCTCTAGTTGCTTGACTGCGGCACAAGCCAACTACACACCCTGGCCATCTGTTATAGCATGTATACTGGTGTACTGCCTAGAGATTAGAATCCTTCTTCTGCACCGTATATCATCCTTGCCACAGACGGTTGCAAGCCTAGCTCTTGATGGACCTGCCCTTGGCGGCCTTCCTTCTCATGCGACCCTCGCGTCTGTTTTCTTCCGGGGAATGCCTAACCAACTCTCAACTGTCTTTCATCGGGACTGCCATAGATGAGGGGGTAAGCAAGCATTCTGTGAGGAAAATGTGCAAAATCTTCATGCCTGGTTACCCATCACCACAAGCCCTGGTAGTCGACCCAACATGCCTGAACATTGTCCAGATCAGATTCCTGGAACGGATTGTGAGGCAGTGGATCGAAGAAGGCCTAGTGAAGATGACCTCATCTTCAAGATTGCTAAAGTTGTTCTAGCTTAACTTAACCCACTCCGCTGCTGTTCTTGCCCGGGACCTGTACTCAATTGGAGTAGAGGGTGAACAGGAAAGGAGCCAGAACTGTTCCCTGCGGGACACCAGTGATGCAGAGAAGCGGATCTGACTCGGAGCCTTTCACACTCACAAACAGGGTGTCCAGAGGTGGTGATCCACCCCAGCTACCTGCAGCTTGTCCCCCAGCAGCCTGGGCTGGATGGTGTTGAATGTACTGGAGAAATCAAAAAACATGATCCTCACAGTGCTCCCAGCCTTCTCCAGGTGAGTGAGGGAGGTGTGAAGGAGGTAGATGACGGCATCGTCCACCCCGATGCTCGGCTGGTAGGCGAACTGCAGCGGGTCCAGGAAGGAGCTCACCAGTGGGCGCAGGTGGGCGAGGATGAGTCTCTCCTGCATCTTCATCAGATGAGACGTCAGAGCTACCGGCCTGTAGCTGTTGGGCTCCTTGGGGTGTGGTGTCTTCGGCACTGGGACGATGCAGGATGTCTTCCACAGCTGCGGCACTCTCCCCAGCTTCAGGTTGAACATGTGACTGAAGATCCCACACAGTTGGTCTGCGCAGGACCTCAGAAGCCTGGAGCTGATGCCATCCGGACCTGTCGCTTTCCTGGCCCTGTTCTTCTTCAGGGCCATCCTCACCTGGTGTGGTGTGAGGGACAGGCTGGAGCAGGGAGGTGTTGGTGGGGGGGATGGGCATGGGTCAGAGTGTGAAGGGTCAGGTATGTGTGAGCCAGAGTGTGAAGAGTCAGGTGTGAGCTGATGGTCCTGAGAGAGGGGGAGGGGGACAGGAAGACAGTGGATTGGGGGAACAGACAGTGGCGGGGGTAGCAGCAGAGGAGAGTGGGATGGGGGAGGGGTGGGTGCCTGATCAAATCTATTGAACACTTTACATCTTAAACACTTCACTAACTTCCTGCGCGTGAGTATTGCGTCACTTCCTGTCTCCTCTATCGTTCGTTGGTTGCATTGTGCACGGGGTGCCGTATTCACTTAATATTGAACACTTGGTGTGTGGTATTCACTTAATATTAAACACTTGGTGTGTTGTATTCATTTTACTTAAAATTTTGAACACTTGGGACATTCTAGTCACCTGATATCAACAGTGAGAAACAATCCATATTAAACAAATACAGGGCTTCGCCGATCACTAGCGTTAGCATGGCCTCACCGTCTGTTTCACCCGGTGTCTTTGTCTGTTCAGCGTGTGAAATGTTTAGTTACTTCTCTGCCTCCCTTAGTGAAGGGAATAGGTGCAGAAAGTGTAGTTTATTTATGGCTATGGAGGCGAGACTTAGCGAGCTTGAGACGCGGTTCCGCAGTTTGGAGTTAGCTGGACTTGCGTCAAGTAGCCAGGGTAAGCTAGCTGCTGCGGAGCCGCCTAGCGTAGCTACAGCTAGCGGTCCCCCGGCAGCAGCCGAGCAGCCGGCTAGCCAGGGCGGCTGGGTGACGGTTCGTAGGAAGCGTAGCCCAAAACAAAGGCCCACGGTGCACCACCAACCGCTTCCCGTGGCTAACCGCTTTTCCCCACTCGGCGACACACCCGCTGAGAAACCGACCCTGGTAATTGGCGACTCTGTTTTGCGCCACGTGAAGCCGACTCCAGCGACCATAGTTAGGTGCATTCTGGGGGCCAGAGCGGGCGACATAGAAGCAAATTTATGGCTGCTGGCGAGACGTAATCGTAAATTTGGTAAAGTTATTATTCACGTCGGAGCCAACGACACCCGGCTTCGTCAGTCGGAGGTCACTAAAATTAACTTGAAGTCGGTGTGTAACTACGCAAAAACGATGTCGGACTCCGTAGCATTCTCTGGTCCCCTCCCCAATCTGGCCAGCGATGAGATGTTTAGCCGCATGTCATCGCTTCGTCGCTGGCTGTCACGGTGGTGTCCCGATAACCAGGTGGCCTTTATAGACAATTGGAGCACCTTTTGGAGAAAACCTGGTCTGATTAGGAGAGACGGTGTCCATCCCACACGAGATGGTGCTTCTCTCATTTCTAGTAATCTGGCTAATTTTATTAGACCCAAAGTGACCTGACAATCCAGGGTCCAGACCAGGATGCAGAGTTGTAGTCTTACACACCTCTCTGCTGCTTCCTTAGAACCCTCATCCACCAACAATAGCATATTTAAAACTATAGAGGTAGTCTCTGTTCCACGGTTAAAAGTTCACCAAGCACAGAGCAGGGGAGCGGTCAATCACCAAAATCTTATTAAAATTAATACTGAAGCACAAGTTGGAGAAACTAATATCACAATTAAGTGTGGACTGTTAAATATTAGATCTCTTTTGTGTAAATCCCTGTTAGTGCACGACCTGATAGCGGATCATCACATTGATTTATTTTGTCTTACTGAGACCTGGCTTCAGGAGGAGGAGTATGTGAGCTTAAATGAATCTACTCCTCCTACCCATCTTAATGATCATATTCCTCGTGTTACTGGTCAAGGAGGGGGAGTGGCAGCAATCTATCACTCCAAGTTTAATTAATCCCAGACCAAAACATAGCTTCAGTTCATTTGAAAGCCTGACTCTTGGCATCAGTCATCTGAACTGGAGGACAGAAAAGCCACTTCTGTTTGTAGTTGTATATCGGCCCCCTGCTGGGCCACATTCAGAGTTCCTGTCTGAGTTCTCTGATTTCTTATCTGACTTGGTCCTTAGAACGGAAAAAGTCATTATCATTGGAGACTTTAATATCCATATGGACGTTATAAATGACAGCTTTAGAAATGGCTTCATTTCATTACTTGAGTCAGTTGGTTTCCTCCAGCAGATAAACCAACCAACTCACAGCTTTAACCACACCCTAGATCTAGTTCTGACTTATGGTGTTGAGGTAGAACATGTGTCAGTGTTCCCTCAGAACCCAGTCTTGTCAGACCATTCTTTGATCACTTTTACATTTATGATTAAGGATTCTTCTATGCTCAGAACAAAGTCTTACTATAGCAGATGTCTTTCAGATAATGCTGTAGCTAAGTTTAAGGAAGTGATCCCTGTGCTGATCCCAGGACCACCGTGTGTTTCCCCAGGGATCAATCATTATAATCTTAGCCCTGCTGCAGGTTGACTCTATTGCTGAAGGTGCAGCAACCTCACTGAGAATCACGCTTGATTCTGTTGCCCCCCTGAAAAAGAAAATAGTAACTCAGAGTAGGTGTGCCCCCTGGTATAATTCACATATCAGGACCCTCAAGCAGAAAGCGCGAAGACTGGAAAGGAAGTGGCATTCTTGTAAAATAGACAGCTACCATGTAGCCTGGAAAGACTGTCTATTAGTTTACAAAAGGCCCTTCGCAAGGCTAGAACAGCTTATTTTTCTTCTTTGATTGAGGAAAATAAGAACAACCCCAGGTTTCTTTTCAGCACTGTGGCCAAATTAACCAAGAGTCACAGTGTTTTAGATCCACGTATCCCTTCTTCCCTGAGTGGTGAAGACTTCATGAGCTTCTTCACTGATAAAGTTCTAGCTATCAGAGAGAAAGCTAACCAGGCCATCCCAACAACTGGACCATCACCAGATGTGCCGACTGTGGGAACATACAGGGTCTCCAACGAGCCCTTAAGCTCCTTCAGCCCTATATATTTTTCTGAGGCGTCATCGCTAATTCAGAAATCCAAGACCACCACGTGTCTTTTAGATCCCATCCCAACACACCTGTTGAAGGATGTTTTACCATTGATAGGCAGTTCTATCCTGGACCAGATCAATGGTTCTTTAGTGTCAGGTTATGTACCCCGGTCCTACAAGGTGGCAGTGATTAAGCCGTTGCTTAAAAAACCATCACTGGATCCTGATGTCTTAGCAAATTATAGGCCAATATCCAACCTTCCTTTTATCTCAAAAGTTCTAGAGAAGGTGGTGGTGACTCAGTTACTGGAGCACCTGCAGAGGAACAGCCTGTTTGAGATGTTTCAGTCAGGCTTTAGAGCTCACCACAGCACAGAAACAGCACTTCTTAAAGTCACTAATGACCTTCTCATAGCTTCCGATCATGGACTGGTCTCTATGCTGGTTCTGCTGGACCTCAGTGCTGCTTTTGATACAGTTGATCACAGCATCCTGTTACAGAGACTGGAACATGTGATTGGGATTAAAGGGACAGCACTAGACTGGTTTAGATCATACTTATCTGATAGATACCAGTTTGCCCATGTCCATGGTGTTCCCTCCTCATACAGTAGGGTTAGCCATGGAGTTCCTCAAGGTTCTGTACTCGGACCAATCCTCTTCACATTGTACATGCTTCCCTTAGGGAACATTATTCGGCAGCATGGGATAAATTTTCATTGTTATGCTGATGACACTCAGCTCTATTTATCCATGAAACCCGAGGAGACAGAGAAGTTAGTGAAGCTCCAGACCTGTCTTAAAGACATAAAGTCCTGGATGTCTTCAAATTTCCTCCTCCTTAACCAGGAAAAACTGAGGTCATGGTGTTTGGTCCTGAACCTCTCAGGGATAGATTAGATCACATGATCACTCTAGATGGTATCTCATTAACATCTAGTCTCTCTGTGAGGAATCTAGGAGTAACTTTTGATCAAAATCTCTCCTTCAACTCACACATTAAATTAGTCTCTAGAAGTGCCTTTTTTCACTTGAGGAACATCACAAAGATCAGGAAGCTGCTGACGCGGCATGATGCTGAAAAGTTAGTCCATGCATTTGTTACTTCCAGGCTGGACTACTGTAACTCTTTATTATCAGGGTGTCCAAACAACTCTTTAAGAAGCCTCCAGTTGATCCAAAATGCTGCAGCCAGAGTTCTGACAGGTATTGACAAAAGAGATCACATTACTCCTGTACTGGCGTCGCTTCATTGGCTGCCCGTTAAATTTAGAATAATTTTTAAAACCCTTCTTTTGACCTACAAGGTCCTCAGAGGCCTAGCTCCATCCTACCTGGAGGAGCTAGTGATACCTTATCAGCCCAATAGACCGCTCCGCTCTCAGAATGCTGGTCTACTTGTGGTTCCCAGAGTTTCCAGGAGTAGAATGGGGGGCCGAGCATTTAGCTACCAGGCCCCCCAGCTCCCTGTCCAGGTACGGGAGGCTGACTCCATCGCTACTTTTAAGATCAGACTCAAAACCTACCTCTTTGAAAAAGCTTATTGTTACTAATTCAGTAGTTCCAGTTACTATCATAGACAGACAAATTATCATACTTAGGGGGTCGTCTAATCGTTAGGTCACATCTTAGCTATGCTGTTATAGGCCAAGGCTGCCGGGGTCCGGAAACATGATCACCTGACAGGCCTCTGTCACTCCACTGGGTCATGGTTTCCTCTCCTCTCCTCTCCTTTCCTCTCCTCATCAAGCAGACTAGTTATGCTGATTCTTGTGTAGTTTTTCTGCTCCCCCCCTATTTATTTACAGGTATCGCCGCCTTCGGAGCTGCATAATGACCTCCGGCCCCACTGAAGTGATTGTGCATCATATTTTTTGTGTGTGTTTCTGTGCTCTGTGCCTCTCCTCTCCCTCTCCCTCTCCCTCTCCTCTCCTCTCCTCTCCTTCTCCTTTTCCCCTCCCTCTCCTCTTCTTTCCTCTCCTCTTTCCCCTCCTCCTCCTTCTCCTCTCCTCTACCTCCCCTTCACTCTACTTCTCCTCTCCTCTACCCCTCTCCTCTCCTCTCCTACCTATCCTATCCTCTACCTGTCCTCCCCCTTCTCCTCTCTCTTTACCCAGCCGGCCATCAGCAGGAGGGTCCCCCTACATGAGCCTGGTCCTGCTCAAGGTTTCTTCCTGTTAAAGGGGAGTTTTTCCTTGCCACTGTTGCTTGTCTGGGGTCAGGCCCTGGGATTCTGGAAAGCGCCTTGAAACAATTTTGATTGTATAAGACGCTATATAAATAAAGATTGATTGATTGATTGATTGAAGAACAAGTTCAGGTCGTTAGCCCACCCCCGGTCACCCACAGGTTGGGACTTCTGCTCTTTGAAGCCCGTGATGGTCTTCAGTCCCTTCCATACCCCACAGATGTTGTTCTGCTGCAGCTGGTTTTCCATCTTCCTCCTGTAGTTGTCCTTCTCCTGTCTGATCTTCCTCCTCAGTTCCCTCTGCACAGTCTTCAGCAACTCCTTGTCTCCAGACACAAAAGCCCTCTTCTTCTCCTTCAGGAGGGCCTTTATGTCTGGGGTGATCCAGGGCTTGCTGTTGGAGAAACTCCGTACAGTCTTGGTGGGTACGGTGTTCGCCACACAAAAATTAATATAGTCCGTGATGCAGTGGGTGAGATTGTCAGTGTCCTCCCCATGGGCGTCGCTGAATACATCCCACAGGGTTGTATAAAAACAGTCTTTCAGGGCCTCCTCGGCTTCTTCGGACCATTTCTTCACTGTGCGGGTGACAGCAGGCTGTCTCTGCACAAGAGGTTTGTACACAGGCTGGAGGTGTACTAGGTTGTGGTCGCCACGGCCCAGGGGAGGAAGTGGGAGCGAGTGGTATGTGTTGGCATAGAACAGGTCCAGTGTTTTATTGGGCCTCATTCACGAAGCGTTCTTACGTACAAATTTGTTCTTAAGTCCCGCTTACGCATATTTTACGAAGATTGTGGCATTCACGATTTTCTTCTTATCCTGGATTTATGCGTAGGTAAGAACAAATCCTACGAACACTCAGGAGTACTCTTACGCACATTTCAGTGCCGACATGTTGTCATGGTTGCGTTTTCTTCTCTTGTGCAGTTCAATAAAATTCAATATTACAATGATATTTCTGTCATATTTATTTATGCATTTATTTATTTATTTATGGGGCCAGACTGCAGGCACGCGATTCACGTTCGAGCGCAATTAATTGCCCGTTTGTGAATAAAATGACAGTGACAGTGTTGCCTCGGGGCCCAGGTCTGTATCCAAACACTCAGCCGATGGTACACCTAAAGAGGTGGGGAAATTAAACAATCAATTAAAATAAATAACATTACAATTACAGTATAAGATTTTCCAACTCGGACAGGCTTTTGGTGTCTGCTGTTCCTCCTCCAGTCCGTTGCGTCTCCCGTCGGAATTTAGCTATGTTTTTTTTTGGTTTCAGATTTAAGATCAAACCATTTTTTTTTTCACTTCCGCTACTGAGTGTCCTTCTCCTGACACTGCGTCCACTGCACGAGTGATTGCCTCCCATGTTTCCTTTTTATTAGTGCTGGTATAACCAGCACTAACATTACTGAATATAACGGATTTTCTTCGGGTGAGTTCCTGCAGCAGTACCTCCACCTCTGAACGACCAAAGTTTTTTTTCTCCTCACCTGCTGCGCTCCATTTGACTTCTTTTTTGCTTTGGGCATTTTGCTGCTTTTTGCTCTGTCTACAGGGCCCTGCTGCAGTTCCTTTTATGGGCATTAGTGGGCGGTGACTTATGCTAATTGTATGTTAATTAGAATCACCTGGCACGCGCCCTCAACTTACTAGTAGATGGCATTCATCAAGCTAGGAACACAGTTGCGAACAATTCTGAGGCTTACGAACGCGTTGATGAATCTGACATAGGGTTTTCTTAAGAACTTCTTAAGAACATTTAAGAAAGAATCTAAGAAGATTCTTTCTGTGTTGAACAATCAAGAAAGGATGGCTAACATGCTTGATAAAATTGCCTCAACCCTGATGACTATAGCCAACACGCTTAAAGAAATCAATGAGAATGTAAAAAAAATAACAATGTAAAAAAAAAAAAAAGTGTAAAAGCTGTGCTCTGAAACCGGTCTCTCTTATTTTTTCTTTTTGAAGTGAATCAAGACTGTTAGACTGAAATTGTAACAATAATGCATTTTATTCACAAACGGGCAATTAATCGCGCTCAAACGTGAACCGCGTGCCTGCAGTCTGGCCCCATCATTGCGTCAGGACACACATCCTCAAGGGGTTGTTGCTCTGTGTCCAAACACATCCAGCGCCCCTTTAAAATGCCGATGGTGCGTTCAATGGTGGAGCGACTGCGCGCATGCATCTGATTGAATAAAATTTCCTGTGGAGTCTGAAGGTTGGTCAGTGGTGTCAACAACCAGGGAGCCAGGGCATATCCTCGATCCCCTAATAAAATAAATCAAGATAAAATCAAATAAAAAGACAGTTTTGGCATGGTTTCCAATTTGGTTGATTAAAGTTAAGTCATTGGCACATTTACGTAATTTTAAAATTCTCTGTGAATCACCAAAAATAGGAAATAAAAAAATATGACATAATATCATTGTAATATTGAATTTTATTGAACTCCACAAGAGAAGAATACACAACCATGCCAACATGTCGGCACTGAAATGTGCGTAAGAGTACTCCTGAGTGTTCGTAGGATTTGTTCTTACCTACGCATAAATCCAGGATAAGAAGAAATTGGTGAATGCCACAATCTTCGTAAAATGTTCGTAACTGGGACTTAAGAACAAATTTGTTCGTAAGAACGTTTCGTGAATCTGGCCCATTGAACTGTTAGCCGTTAGCATGAGGCCTCACTACCTGCCAAGGGAGTTCACACATGCCCTCGCTGTGGTTGTGTACATCCCCCCCTCTGCTAACGCTGATGCAGCCTGTGATGTCCTGCTCTCAGCAGTGAGCAGGCTGCAGACAAAACACACTGACGCCCTCCTCCTCATCTCTGGAGACTTCACTCATGCCTCTCCATCATCTTCTCTGCCCAAATTCACCCAGTACGTCACGTGCCACACCAGGGACAATGGGCCAGATTCACGAAACGTTCTTACGAACAAATTTGTTCTTAAGTCCCACTTAAGAACATTTTACGAAGATTGTGGCATTCACCAATTTCTTCTTATCCTGGATTTATGCGTAGGTAAGAACAAATCCTACGAACACTCAGGAGTACTCTTACGCACATTTCAGTGCCGACATGTTGGCATGGTTGTGTTTTCTTCTCTTGTGGAGTTCAATATAATTCAATATTACAATGATAATTATGTCATATTTATTTATTTCCTATTTTTGGTGATTCACGGAGAATTTTAAAATTACGTAAATGTGCCAATGACTTAACTTTCAATCAATCAATCAATCTTTATTTATATAGCGTCTTATACAATCAAAATTGTTTCAAGGCGCTTTCCAGAATCCCAGGGCCTGACCCCAGACAAGCAACAGTGGCAAGGAAAAACTCCCCTTTAACAGGAAGAAACCTTGAGCAGGACCAGGCTCATGTAGGGGGACCCTCCTGCTGATGGCCGGCTGGGTAAAGAGAGAGGAGAGGAGGGAGGACAGGTAGAGGATAGGATAGGTAGGAGAGGAGAGGGGTAGAGGAGAGGAGAGGTAGAGTGAAGGGGAGGTAGAGGAGAGGAGAAGGAGGAGGAGGGGAAAGAGGAGAGGAAAGAAGAGGAGAGGGAGGGAAAAGGAGAAGGAGAGGAGAGGAGAGGAGAGGAGAGGAGAGGAGAGGAGAGGAGGAGGAGAGGAGAGGAGAGGAGAGGAGAGGAGAGGAGAGGAGAGGAGAGGCACAGAGCACAGAAACACACACAAAAAATATGATGCACAATCATTTCAGCGGGGCCGGAGGTCATTATGCAGCTCCGATGGCAGTGATACCTGCAAATAGATGGGGGGGGGAGAGAGCAGAAAAACTACACAAGAATCAGCATAACTAGTCTGCTTGATGAGGAGAGGAAAGGAGAGGAAACCATGACCCAGTGGAGTGACAGAGGCCTGTCAGGTGATCATGTTTCTGGACCCCGGCAGCCTTGGCCTATAACAGCATAGCTAGAATGTGACCTAATGATTAGACGACCCCCTAAGTATGATAATTTGTCTGTCTATGATAGTAACTGCAACTACTGAATTAGTAACAGTAAGCTTTTTCAAAGAGGTAGGTTTTGAGTCTGATCTTAAAAGTAGCGATGGAGTCAGCCTCCCGTACCTGGACAGGGAGCTGGTTCCAAAGCAGGGGGGCCTGGTAGCTAAATGCTCGGCCCCCCATTCTACTCCTAGAAACTCTGGGAACCACAAGTAGACCAGCATTCTGAGAGCGGAGCGGCCTATTGGGCTGATAGGGTATCACTAGCTCCTCCAGGTAGGATGGAGCTAGGCCTCTGAGGACCTTGTAGGTCAGAAGAAGGGTTTTAAAAGTTATTCTAAATTTAACGGGCAGCCAATGAAGCGACGCCATTACAGGACTTATGTGATCTCTTTTGTCAATACCTGTCAGAACTCTGGCTGCAGCATTTTGGATCAACTGGAGGCTTCTTAAAGAGTTGTTTGGACACCCTGATAATAAGGAGTTACAGTAGTCCAGCCTGGAAGTAACAAATGCATGGACTAACTTTTCAGCATCAGGCTGCATCAGTAGCTTCCTGATCTTTGAGATGTTCCTCAAGTGAAAAAAGGCACTTCTAGAGACTAATTTAATGTGTGAGTTGAAGGAGAGATTTTGATCAAAAGTTACTCCTAGATTCCTCACAGAGAGACTAGATGTTAATGAGATACCATCTAGAGTGATCATGTGATCTAATCTATCCCTGAGAGGTTCAGGACCAAACACCATGACCTCAGTTTTTCCTGGGTTAAGGAGGAGGAAATTTGAAGACATCCAGGACTTTATGTCTTTAAGACAGGTCTGGAGCTTCACTAACTTCTCTGTCTCCTCTGGTTTCATGGATAAATAGAGCTGAGTGTCATCAGCATAACAATGAAAATTTATCCCATGCTGCCGAATAATGTTCCCTAGGGGAAGCATGTACAATGTGAAGAGGATTGGTCCGAGTACGGAGCCTTGAGGAACTCCATGGCTAACCCTACTGTATGAGGAGGGAACGCCGTGGACATGGGCAAACTGGTATCTATCAGATAAGTATGATCTAAACCAGTCTAGTGCTGTCCCTTTAATCCCAATCACATGTTCCAGTCTCTGTAACAGGATGCTGTGATCAACTGTATCAAAAGCAGCACTGAGGTCCAGCAGAACCAGCATAGAGACCAGTCCATGATCGGAAGCTATGAGAAGATCAACTTTAATCAACCAAATTGGAAACCATGCCAAAACTGTCTTTTTATTTGATTTTATCTTGATTTATTTTATTAGGGGATCGAGGATATGCCCTGGCTCCCTGGTTGTTGACACCACTGACCAACTCTCATACTCCACATGAAATTTTATTCAATCAGATGCATGCGCGCAGTCGCTCCACCATTGAACGCACCATCGGCATTTTAAAGGGGTGCTGGATGTGTTTGGACACAGAGCAACAACCCCTTGAGGATGTGTGTCCTGACGCAATGATGGGGCCAGACTGCAGGCACGCGGTTCACGTTTGAGCGCGATTAATTGCCCGTTTGTGAATAAAATACATTATTGTCACAATTTCAGTCTAACAGTCTTGATTCACTTCAAAAAGAAAAAATAAGAGAGACCGGTTTCAGAGCACAGCTTTTACACGTTTTTATTCTTTTTACATTCTTATTTTTTTTTACATTCTCGTTGATTTCTTTAAGCATGTTGGCTATAGTCATCAGGGTTGAGATAATTTTATCAAGCATGTTAGCCATCCTTTCTTGATTGTTCAACACGGCATCAGAAATCAGGCGTGGAGAGGCAAGCTTTGGGCATTTCGCTTTGGGCATTTTTGGGCATTTTTTTGGGGGGGGAAACCCTGGAGGACAAGGTGGCGGTGCCCTCGGTGCAGGCCGACGTACACCAGTAGGGAAAGAAGAGGAGACGGGGCTGCGCTGCATTCCTGAGGGCTTCCCAGCGCTCTCAACAGCAGGCCGATCGGCACCGGACTCCGGCCCCGTCCTATCAGCCTGACCAGAAGGTCTGCCTCCCTACGAAAGACCTCCCGTTCCAGGGGGGGCCGGTCACTGGGTCGGACCTGGTCCCTTCGCCCGAGCCCCCGCCTCCCCCCCAGGTTGTGGATGGGGGGGCTGCCTACAGAGTCCGGCGCATCCTGGACGTCTGTCGACGGGGACGAGAGTTCCAGTTCCTTGTCGACTGGGAGGGGTACGGGCCGATGAGGCGATCGTAGGTCCACCACCTTTTCATCCTGGACAGCGACCTCTCCTATGACTTCTACCGCCCCTACCCGGATAAGCCTGGTAGGGCGCCAGTAGGCACCCGCTGAGGGGGAGGTAATGTTGGGGTCCAGGCTTCCCGGTTGTGTTTTTCCTGCAGGGGGCATGGTGGAGCCATGCTCCGGCCACCGGTTGGCGCACCCGCAGGCCATCAGCGATCAGCCGCCTATTTAAGGACTAAGACTCCGGCCTACCAGTGTCGGAGGATTTTTGCGTGATTTTGGTGTTTCTGGTGACTTGTTGGTTTCGGAAGATTTTGGTGATTTTGTGGCTCCACGCTGGAGCTCTTTGTGCGCACCCAAAGTAAGAACTGTTGCTTCTCGGCAGTCCAGGAGGCCCTTTTTGTGTTTGTTAAATAAAACCTACTTTGGACCTTTTTATCACTGCGTCTTGCCTGCGTTCGGGTCCTGTACAACCACGTATCGTAACAGACTCTCTGCCCTACTCCTAGGGGGAGCCAACTAGCTCCACCTCTTAAAGTCTAGAACCACTTCCTGTTCACTTCTGCTAATCAGAGGCTGTGTCCGAAACCACCCCCTATACCCTACATAGTGCACTCAATAGTGTGGATGCCATTTTGAAATAGTGTCCAAATTCTTAGTGAGCATCGCTGCACCCTATGTATTTAATTATTAATTTTTTGTCAAGAAACAACAACAAGTGGGACACAATCGTGAAGTGGAACGAAATTTATTCAATAATTTAAACTTTTTTAACAAATAAAAAACTGAAAAGTGGGGCGTGCAATATTATTCGGCCCCCTTGCGTTAATACTTTGTAGCGCCACCTTTTGCTCCAATTACAGCTGCAAGTCGCTTGGGGTATGTTTCTATCAGTTTTGCACATCGAGAGACTGAAATTCTTGCCCATTCTTCCTTGCAAAACAGCTCGAGCTCAGTGAGGTTGGATGGAGAGCATTTGTGAACAGCAGTCTTCAGCTCTTTCCACAGATTCTCGATTGGATTCAGGTCTGGACTTTGACTTGGCCATTCTAACACCTGGATATGTTTATTTGTGAACCATTCCATTGTAGATTTGGCTTTATGTTTTGGATCATTGTCCTGTTGGAAGATAAATCTCCGTCCCAGTCTCAGGTCTTGTGCAGACTCCAACAGGTTTTCTTCCAGAATGGTCCTGTATTTGGCTCCATCCATCTTCCCATCAATTTTAACCTTCTTCCCTGTCCCTGCTGAAGAAAAGCAGGCCCAAACCATGATGCTGCCACCACCATGTTTGACAGTGGGGATGGTTTGTTCAGGGTGATGAGCTGAGTTGCTTTTACGCCAAACATATCATTTTGCATTGTGGCCAAAAAGCTCAATTTTGGTTTCATCTGACCAGAGCACCTTCTTCCACATGTTTGGTGTGTCTCCCAGGTGGCTTGTGGCAAACTTTAAACGAGACTTTTTATGGATATCTTTGAGAAATGGCTTTCTTCTTGCCACTCTTCCATAAAGGCCAGATTTGTGCAGTGTACGACTGATTGTTGTCCTATGGACAGACTCTCCCACCTCAGCTGTAGATCTCTGCAGTTCATCCAGAGTGATCATGGGCCTCTTGGCTGCATCTCTGATCAGTTTTCTCTTTGTTCGAGATGAAAGTTTGGAGGGACGGCCGGGTCTTGGTAGATTTTCAGTGGTCTGATACTCCTTCCATTTCAATATGATTGCTTGCACAGTGCTCCTTGAGATGTTTAAAGCTTGGGAAATCTTTTTGTATCCAAATCTGGCTTTAAACTTCTCCACAACAGTATCTCGGACCTGCCTGGTGTGTTCCTTGGTCTTCATGATGCTCTCTGCGCTTTAAACAGAACCCTGAGACTATCACAGAGCAGGTGGATTCTATTTATCATCATCAGTCATTTAGGACAACATTGGATCATTCAGAGATCCTCACTGAACTTCTGGAGTGAGTTTGCTGCACTGAAAGTAAAGGGGCCGAATAATATTGCACGCCCCACTTTTCAGTTTTTTATTTGTTAAAAAAGTTTAAGTTATTCAATAAATTTCGTTCCACTTCACGATTGTGTCCCACTTGTTGTTTCTTGACAAAAAATTTAATTTTATATCTTTATGTTTGAAGCCTGAAATGTGGCGAAAGGTTACAAGGTTCAAGGGGGCCGAATACTTTCGCAAGGCACTGTAGCTGTATAGTGTGAGCAACACCCTAAGATCCAAAAGGTCCAAAACTAACCAACAACTATAAAACTAATTTTTCAAAATTAATCTAAATAAAGTTCTCCAGAGATATTAGATAGACATGTAAACCTGCAAGGAGAAACTTCTATATTTCTCGGCCTTTCTTTATTCGCCACCACTCCAGCATACATCTATATATGTGTGTGTGTGTGTGTGTATGCTTGAGAACCGTGCGGTCCTGCTGGATCACACCTAGTTTTCTTTGTCTTGACACAGATTTATGTGATGTTTTTTTATGACCAGGACCACCCTTAGGTCCTCTTTAACCTTCAGATAAACTCTCAAATGTCTATCTGAGGTACAAAAGCGATTTTCTTCTTTCTTTTTTAGAATTTCAATTAGTTTTCTTCTTTCTTTCTTTAGAATGTCAATTAATTACACAAGTCTTTTGGCCTCCCCCTTTTTTTCTTTTTTAACAACAAACTATGAGAAGGTCCTCCAATAAGATCACTCTCACAAGGAAAAAGGGAGAGAGAGCGAGTGAGATGGGAAGGGGCGTTAAACAAACACACTAACAGAGCTCAGAATCAATTCATGTACACACACCCCATCTGCATATGCAGATTTACCTATTAAGACGTCCTGGCACCGCTGCTGTAAACCACAGTTTTTCACGACTGCCCGCACTAAATTTACATCCCTGAAAAGTGGGTACCTGATCAAAAAAATGTCTTCAAACGCACTTGTCAGCCACGCCAGAGAGGACACCCATAACCAAGTATTAATCCCAGATTTCCAGCCACTCAAGAGAGTCCGGCCTGAGTACTCCCAAGGGACACACAGGACTTTGGGACAACTGTCTTGAAACAGCGGCTATTAATACTATAACATCATTACCTGGCCACAACACCGACACATTCTTAGTGTGCGCACGCTCAAATGCCACTTCCGGTACATAACACAGTGTACAGATGGAAATAAGATAAATTTAGAATCAGCTGTCCCTTTTTAGTTGAAGTGAGCAGTGCAAATAAATCTCATGGCCTGTCTCTCCTCCAGAGCCAATAGTTCAGTCTTTCACAAAACAAAAAAGGTTAAATTTAAAAAAAATTAGAAGAATTGTTTCCCAACATCAGCACAAAAATATCCACACACATTAATGATCTTTACGGTGTGTCTAAATTACTCCCCCAAAAGCTTAACTGAACTAACCAGCACCCCAATATGTGAAAAAATATTCACTTTACTTGCCGGCTTGGAGTGGGAGTTGGTCAGATTAGTCGAGATTTGCTGATGAGAAAGGAATCTTCGTAGACACCGACTTGGTTATAAGAGATGTTTATTGGAGAGAACAGTCAGGTATCAATCGGACACTGCAGCTTGCCCGAGGGAGGTTTCATGGTCCTGATGGTGAAGCTCTCCGAAGTGCTTACGTCGGTAGCCCCCTTTATATGGTCAAGTAAACACATTCTTTTCTGATGACCTCAATATAGCCAACCAAATGGTATAGAGTCCAGTCCATTAGAAGAAGACGCAGGAGCCTGTGGGCCCCAGGACTCCCTCACAGCAGCTCCCCATAGGGGAAAAACAAGACATTCAATCACGAGCACATGTAAGCACAGGTGACAGGACACATATTGAACATGTGTGAGATGGCTCCAAAGTGTCTGAAAAACAAGTTAAGGTCTTATAGAGGTCAAGGCCTGCAGAGAATAGATACACAGGCTTCAGATACTACACTTGCTCCCATTGCACATCTCCTGTACTAAGTTTTTATTGTTGTATCTTGTTTGATTTTTACCAGGAGTTAAGCCATAATAGTATTTAAGGAAATACGTGGCGCTGCTGGTGTTGATTGGTTCTTTCTGCGGTTTTCCATTTTGTATGAGCAATATATATATATATATACACATACAGTATATCTATACACACACACACACACACACACATATATATATATATATATATATATATATGTAGAGAGAGAGAGAGAGAGAGATATTTTTAGATTTTTTAATCACATCTTTATTTTGCCATTTGTGTTCTACATTAAAAGGAATTCATAGGACAAAGCAGCTTGAAAACTAACAATAGATAAATGAGTAGATGAAAAACAAATTAGACCAGTTGGTCTGCAAAAACAAGGTCTTCTTCTTGAATGGAGCACAGGACACCCCCGTTGGTCCATGTCCTTACAACTGCTCTAAATCTTTTATTTTTCTATAAAAGTTAAAGTCAATGAGAATTCTGGCTTTAATCATTCTACTCAGTTGCAGACCCACATCACAGTCCACACTGTCTTTAACCTTCTTCCTCCTGCTTATGTACACGGCCATTTTAGACTGAAAGAGATTGAAATAAAACAGTTAACAGCTAAAATCCCATAGACGAGCCTCCCCTGGAGGTTGGCTACCTTCTTGGAGAGAGGGGGTTTGTAGAAGCTCCTCCACTCAGGCCGAACCTCTTCCCCCAGGGCTAGTTTGGCCCTCCAGGGTGATCGGGACTGGCACACAAGCCTCTGCCTGTTCAGTTCTCTCACCATCAGTCCAGTCAGAGCCTTGCTCTCAGCCGTCTTCAATGTCACCTCCTGCTGTTGATCTGATCCCGGTTGAATGACGAGGGAGGGGAAAGGATGCTCGGGACAGGGAGAGGTCACCCTCTGGCTATGGTCCCTCAGCAGTTGCCTCTCTCGCCCCATCAGACAGGCGCTCCAGTGGCTCAGTAGCCGTTCCACATTCCTCTTTGATCTCCAGCCCAGATGCGCCTGCAGCTCCGTTGTCTCCTTCAGGTCAGGTCCAGTCGGCTCCAGCAGGGCTCCCAGAGTGGTAACTCCAGCTGTGTGCAGAGCCTCTGCAACTGTTGCTCCTCCAGGAAGGGGAACTCAGGAGGCTTCCATGGCTCACTGGTTCCCTCATCAGCCAAAACGAGGATTGATGAAGCTCTGTTTCCACAGCAGCTTCCAGATTCTGAAAAGACGGAAGAGAAGAGAAAACATACTCACGTTCTTGAGCTCCAGTAAGAACACGGACTCCTGTAATCCCAGGCCTTTGATACTCTGCAGGATCAGCCGAGCCAATGGCCTCCAGACCAGGTCTTGGGGACCATACAACAGCCGTTGAATGAATTGGAGCCTGAAAACAACTCTCTTGCTGGCCAAGTGCACCAGCCCCTGTCCCCCTTCCTTCTTAGGAAGGAATAGCACCACCAGTGGAGTCTGTCCCAAAAGAAATCTACTATAACAGTCTGGACCCGGGAGAGTAGGTCTGATGGGAGGCCCACTAAAGCGAATCTGTGCCATAAAAAGGAGGACACCAAATTATTTATCACTAATGTCCTGCCTCTATATGACATGCAGGGTAACAGCCATTTCCACCATTTTAGACGTCCCTCAATGGCTTCTAGCACCCCTTCCCAGTTTTTCCTTAAAGATACGTCATCCCCTAAAAACACCCCAAGATACTTCAACCCTCCCATTGTCCACTGGAGTCCCCCCTGGCAACACCAGCTCACCCAGAGAGTCCCTCATGGTTGCAAATGCCACACTTTTTGTCCAATTTATTTTTGGTGAGGAAAGAGCTTTGAAAAACTCAATTGTTTCCTCTAACACCTGAATGTCTCTATGCATGTTTAAAATCATCATTACATTGTCCGCATATGCTGTTAATTTCACCGCTGTAGGGCAACCTGGGAACCTCACCCCTATCAAAGTTTTCCTTATTTTGTTTAACAGCAGTTCAATGGCAAGAGAGTAGAGCATTCCGGAGAGAGAACAACCCTGCCACACCCCTCTCTGGACAGTGAAGGGAGCAGCCAAACCACCATTCATTTTTAGTATACTCCCAACATCACAGTACATGACCTGAACCCTGGCAATAAATCTTGGGCTGAACCCAAACGCGGCGAGTGTCTTCCACACGTACTGGTGTTCAACCCGATCAAAAGCCTTTTCCTGGTCCAAGAAAATAAGACCAGTGTCAATGCCCAAAGAGCTAGAGATGTCCAAAACATGCTGAATCAATTTGATATTATGACTGATCCGCC
Source organism: Takifugu flavidus (assembly GCF_003711565.1). Taxonomy (NCBI): domain Eukaryota; kingdom Metazoa; phylum Chordata; class Actinopteri; order Tetraodontiformes; family Tetraodontidae; genus Takifugu; species Takifugu flavidus. Next base: position 4,688,431 of record NC_079533.1, read on the forward strand.
TGCCAGGTACACAGTAGGTCTGATCTACATGAATCACCTCTGCCATTACCTCCCTGAGTCGGAGAGCTAGCGCCTTGGAGAGGATCTTATAGTCTCCACAAAGCAAGGTGACTGGCCTCCAATTCTTCAGTTCCTGGAGGTCTCCTTTCTTTGGGAGCAGGGTGATGGCCGCTCTCCTGCAGCTCTGTGGCAACAGTCCAGTTCTCCAGCTCTCCAGGAATACCTCGAACAAATCCTTACCCACCACCGACCAAAAGGCTTTGTAAAACTCTACTGGGATACCGTCGATGCCTGGAGCTTTGCCATTTGCCAGGCTCATGAGGGCCACATGAAGCTCTTCCAGGGTCAGGTCAGCTGACAGAAGAGTGTTTGAAGACTTTCCCACCTGAAGAAGGTCAGACAAGAACTCTGTCTCCAGCTCTGGATCACCCACTGTGTCACTTTTAAAGAGTTCCTTGTAGAAACAAGTGGCCTGTCTTCTGATTCCAGCAGTCTCACTGATGTCAGAGCCATCGTCAGCACGCAGGCAGTGGATAACCTTCCTCTGGCCATTCTTCTGCTCCAAACTGAAGAAGAACTTGGACGGGGCATCCATCATGGAGGCGTTCATGTAGCGAGAGCGCACCAGTGCCCCCTGTGCTGTGATGCCCAACAGGCTGGCTATGGCGGCGTTTTTGCTTTGGAGGACTTCAACATGTCCTCTGTTTCCTGTACAGCTCAGCAGGTTCTGTTCCTCAGTCTCCAGGTCCTGCAGGGATCCGGTGATGTGCTTGATGACGTTGCGAGTATACTGTTGACAGAATTGTTGAATTACAGTTTTCCCAAAATCCCACCACCTGTGCAGCGATGAAAACATTGGGCCAGATTCACGAAGCGTTCTTACGAACAAATTTGTTCTTAAGTCCCACTTACGAACAGTTTACGAAGATTGTGGCATTCACCAATTTCTTATCCTGGATTTATTCGTAGGTAAGAACAAATCCTACGAACACTCAGGAGTACTCTTGCGCACATTTCAGTGCCGACATGTTGGCATGGTTGTGTTTTCTTCTCTTGTGCAGTTCAATAAAATTCAATATTACAATGATAATTATGTCATATTTATTTATTTATTTGTTTATTTCCTATTTTTGGTGATTTACGGAGAATTTTAAAATTACGTAAATGTGCCAATGACTTAACATTAATCAACCAAATTGGAAACCATGCCAAAACTGTCTTTTTATTTGATTTTATCTTGATTTATTTTATTAGGGGATCGAGGATATGCCCTGGCTCCCTGGTTGTTGACACCACTGACCAACCCTCAGACTCCACAGGAGTTTTATTCAATCAGATGCATGCGCGCAGTCGCTCCACCATTGAACGCACCATCGGCATGTTAAAGGGCGCTGGATGTGTTTGGACACAGAGCCACAACCCCGTGAGGATGTGCGTCCTGACGCAATGATGGGGCCAGACTGCAGGCACGCGGTTCACGTTCGAGCGCGATTAATTGCCCGTTTGTGAATAAAATGCATTATTGTCACAAGCCGAGCACAGCTTTTACACGTTTATTTTTTTTTACATTCTCTTTGATTTCTTTAAGCGTGTTGGCTATAGTCATCAGGGTTGAGGCAATTTTATCAAGCGTGTTAGCCATCCTTTCTTGATTGTTCAACACGGCGTCAGAAATCAGGCGTGGAGAGGCAAGCTTTGGGCATTTCGCTTTGGGCATTTGGCTGCCTTTTGCTCTGTCTACAGGGTCCTGCTGCAGTTCCTTTTATGGGCATTAGTGGGCGGTGACTTATGCTAATCGTATGTTAATTAGACTCACTTGGCACGTACTTTCAACTTACGAACAGATGGCATTCATCAATCTAAGAACACAGCTGCGAACAATTCTGGGGCTTACGAACGCGTTGATGAATCCGACGTAGGGTTTTCTTAAAAAACTTCTTAATAACAACTTAAGAAAGAATCTAAGAAGATTCTTAAGAACATATTGGTGAATCTGGCCCATTGCTTTCCTGAGTCTATGTGCATCCCATAACACCTGCAGAGCCTGTCTAAAGGCATGATCTTCTAACAGAACGGTGTTAAAGTGCCAGAAGACACTGGAGGTTTTAACATTTTGAATAAAAAACTCACATTTTACCAAAGAATGGTCTGAACCACCTACGGGGACGATGTGACAGTTCTTAAAAATGATGTTTGAAACAGTAAAACCGATCTAGTCTAGCCAACGACAAACTCTTGTCGGGAGACAGTGGGCCCAGGTGTACTGCCTGGTGGTGTTGTTGAAACCCCTCCACACGTCCTTCAGGTCATGAGTCTCTAAAAGTCTCTTCAGATGGGCACATGAAGCAGGATGAGGCTCCAGGTGATTCCTGTCCAGTCTTGCATCGACTGTGCAGTTAAAATCACCCCCCATGAATAAGAACTCATCCTGGACACCTCTGACAACATCACACAGGACATTCAAAAAGTTCATCCTGTCTCTGCTCAGCACAGGAGCATAAACACACAGGAAGATCAGTTTCACATTTTCATAAACAGCCTTTACCATTAAGATGTGTCCATCCATAGTGTGGTGCAGCTCCACAGACTGAGGCTTAAAGTGTGGGGAGAACAGGATTCCCACCCCAGCACTGTTGGACAGTTTGTGGCTGAGGAACACCTGGCCTGGCCACTCTCTCCTCCAGTCCCTCTCATTGGGCCAGATTCACCAATATGTTCTTAAGAATCTTCTTAGATTCTTTCTTAAGTTGTTCTTAAGAAGTTCCTTAAGAAAACCCTACGTCGGATTCACCAACGCGTTCGTAAGCCCCAGAATTGTTCGCAGCTGTGTTCTTAGATTGATGAATGCCATCTGTTGGTAAGTTGAAAGCGCGTGCCAGGTGAGTCTAATTAACATATGATTAGCATAAGTCACCGCCCACCAATGCCTATAAAAGGAACTGCAGCAGGACCCTGTAGACGGAGCAAAAAGCAGCAAAATGCACAAAGCTTGCCTCTCCACGCCTGATTTCTGACGCCCTGTTGAACAATCAAGAAAGGATGGCTAACATGCTTGATAAAATTGCCTCAACCCTGATGACTATAGCCAACACGCTTAAAGAAATCAACGAGAATGTAAAAAAAAATAAGAATGTAAAAATAAAAACGTGTAAAAGCTGTGCTCTGAAACCGGTCTCTCTTATTTCTTTTTGAAGTGAATCAAGACTGTTAGACTAAAATTGTGACAATAATGCATTTTATTCACAAACGGGCAATTAATCGCGCTCAAACGTGAACCGCGTGCCTGCAGTCTGGCCCCATCATTGCGTCAGGACGCACATCCTCAAGGGGTTGTGGATGTCCAAACACATCCGGCGCCCCTTTAAAATGCCGATGGTGCGTTCAATGGTGGAGCGACTGCGCGCATGCATCTGATTGAATAAAATTTCCTGTGGAGTCTGAGGGTTGGTCAGTGGTGTCAACAACCAGGGCATATCCTCGATCCCATAATAAAATAAATCAAGATAAAATCAAATAAAAATACAGTTTTGGCATGGTTTCCAATTTGGTTGATTAAAGTTAAGTCATTGGCACATTTACGTAATTTTAAAATTCTCCGTCAATCACCAAAAATAGGAAATAAATAAATATGACATAATTATCATTGTAATATTGAATTTTATTGAACTGCACAAGAGAACACAACCATGCCAACATGTCGGCACTGAAATGTGCGTAAGAGGACTCCTGAGTGTTCGTAGGATTTGTTCTTACCTACGCATAAATCCAGGATAAGAAGAAATTGGTGAATGCCACTGTGGCGGGGTGGAGAGAGGTGGAACGGTCAATGACAACGCCCCCTGGGGAATTTCACCCCAGGAATTAACCGGAAACAGGCACGCGCAGATACGGTTCGGTTCCAGAGGCAGAGACAGGATTGAGGGTCAGGCAGTACAATTTTATTAAATCCAACTCAGCACCAAAATAACTCGGCTGTACAAAAAAACAAAAAGGGGGGTGGACAGGGCTGGGGCCCCACCGGCAGGTAAAACTCAATTAGGGGAGATAAACTAAAAACACCCGTGCTACTACAAACAAAACTACACACGAGAGGTGTGATAAAAACGCCCTCCACCAGGGGTTGGGTCCCCGCAGCACCTGTCCACAAAGAAAAGAGGACAATTAAATTTACAATGATAAACAATCAGACGCGACGAGCGCACACGCACACACCTCACACAGACAAGCGAATAAATGGCGACCAGGTCGTCCAAAAGAAAACAACGTCAACCAAGACACAAAAAACAAAACCAACAAACGTAAATGTAAATTAATACAATTTACATACTGTTAAGAGTCTAAAATTGAAAGTAATAGCTCCGTGGTCGCCTCGGCGGCACCACTACGTCTCAGCGCCGTCCCCCGAGCGAAGGGGGGGCGAGAGAGAGAGAGAGCGATAGCGAACAGGAGAGAGTCCCGAAAGCGGGACTGAGCCAAAGCAGCAGTGGGTCCAGTACGCGAGGTAGTCCGTGCCGACTGTTTGGTGGCGCCACCACTCCGTGAAGGGTTCCCGCTGGGGCAACGCGACCCACCGACGCCAGCCGGCAGTCAACTGCCCAGGGTAAACTAGCGCGCGTGCCCTCACGGCAAAGCGTTCTAGGTGGAAGGATGGTGGGAGGAAGCACCAACCTTCTTGGCGCTGCCAAACAGCATGCTCGCGCTGTGAAACAGTTTGTTGGTCGAACCGCCCAGATAAGCCGCAACCCCGCCGTACCGTCGAAGGGGGAAAACAACTCAAGTCAGCTGGAGGCAGTGCCTTATATAAACCTTTTCTCCCCACCCACCAATTAAGGCACTACCTCCATATGGCACCTGTTCGGAGGGCAGGCCACGCCCTGCCACACCACAATCTTCGTAAAATGTTCGTAAGTGGGACTTAAGAACAAATTTGTTCGTAAGAACGCTTCGTGAATCTGGCCCATTCAGTTTTTTCAGCTGGCACAGCTGAAACGGGGAAGCTGCTTGGTATCAGAGCGAGCTCCATTGATATTAAGAGTCCCAATCTTGATGTTCACGATGACCCACAAAGTGAAGAGAACAAATAAAAACAGGGGATAAAATAGACATGTCATTAAAAAGAAACACTAGCCAATGTCTTCAAGCAGAGCACTCTTGGCCTTGGTGACCAGCTTCATGAGTCTGTAGACCTCCTGCTCTGAAAAGACATTTTCCTTCGTGAAACGATTAACCGATCTTATAAAGCCATTCAAATCAGGAAAAAAACTTTCGGTCCTGACTGCCCTCTGACCCTTAGTGTCAGATAAAAACTTTTTGATCTTCCCCACAGGGTAACAGATAAGTTTTTCCTCTTGGGAGAGAATCAGCTCAGGCTCTTCCTCATCCTCCTCATCAGAGAGGCTTTGCTGGACCTTCCTGGCCTTCTCCTCCCTGGTGTTTCTCAGCTGGCTTTTTCCGCTTAGTGTTAATGCCAATATTATACTCATCTATTATTCCATCCATCGTTATGTTGTTGAGCAACTATTTTTTCTCCTTTTCGCTCACATTTCCCATAAAGGTTTGATCAACTTCCATTTTGCACATCATTTCCCTTCTGCCCTGCTGCTCAGTTGATCCCGAGACCAGGCCTGAGCTTAAAACGCTGGCCTCAGCTCCAACCACCAATTCCCCTAAACCCAAAACTTTCTCCGATGCCGGAGCCCCATCACCGCCCGCCAGCGGCCCCGATCCTGCAGCCCCATCACCACCCGCTGGCGGCCCCGAGCCCGGAGCGCCAGCGTTCTCTTCCCTGGCACCAGGACAAGCCCTAACGAGGTGCCCCTCAGCCAAAACACTTCATCGTATCCGAAGTGACAAATACAACGTAGTTCCATCCATCCATCCATTCTCTACCGCTTATCCGGGGTCGGGTCGCGGGGGCAGCAGCCTAAGGAGAGAAGCCCAGACTTCCCTCTCCCCAGCTACCTCCTCCAGCTCATCCGGAGGGATCCCCAGGCGTTCCCAGGCCAGTCGAGAGACATAGTCTCTCCAACGTGTCCTGGGTCTCCCCGGGGGTCTCCTACCGGAGGGACATGCCCTGAACACCTCACCAGGGAGGCGTCCAGGGGGCATCCTGACTAGATACAACGTAGTTAAAACCTTTAATCTGAAACTATAACGTTAGGTTTAAGTGACCATTGGAGTCTTTAAGGAACATATAAAGCTGCCTCCAATGACACACTACGTGTTTTAGCTTCGGGGACTTGCATCCCAGCAGCACCATTCTAATTGGCGACACTACCTGGACTACAGGTCATCGTTTTTAATAAACGGTGGTGTGTTAAACACTGTGATTTTCTTGGCCGGATTCACCAGCGGATAAACGGGGGTGACGCCGCTCTCCACCAACCACTGCACCTTGTACACGTTGTCTAAGAAAATGACCATCACGCTGTTCATTCTGGAGGCCGACTTCACGCTCTCAAAACCCACCACCTCACCCACAGCATAGCTCACCTCCTCAACAAACACAGCGGCTACCGGCAGAACCTTCACCGCGTGTCGGCGAGTCAGCTTTTCAAACTCCACAGGTGCGGTAGCCACCACCGGTATGACGCCGACCAAGCGTAGCACCACGAGCTTACTTACTCGCAAACACTCGGAATACAACAGAAGCTATAACCCTTCTACACCCCAAAAAAAAAGAAAATAATTCATACACCCACTCACCCACAACAAAGAATTAAGTTTTTTACCAAAACTGCACAAAATTCGAATCATAACTCGAATCACCCTCAGCTCCTCAAACACACGCCATCTCGGTCAGAGAGAGAGGGAGAGACTTTTTTTGACTTTTAAAATGTACTTTATTTACAGTGCTCTGTTCACATAAAACCAGTTAAAAAACCTCATCTGTCCCTCAGAGCAGCCATGCTGCAGCCTCCATCTCCCCCTGCCGTTACCTTCACTAAAACCTTGTCATGTCCCCACTGCTGTTTAAAGGCTTCCAGGTTCTCAGTGGCTTTGTAGAAGCAGAACTCCAGATTCAGGCGCACCCTCACGTTCTGCTTCCACAAAGCCACCGCGTCACATGCCGCTCCATTTTTTAATTTTATCCCTTCTTGACAAATAGATGGCAAGTTTAGCCTCACTTATTAAAAAAATTAAAACCTGGCATTTCCCCCTTCCTGTCCTCTTGTGCCTTAGACCACAAATAAAAACACAGCAGTGGAGAACACGACATTAAAAAGCCTAAAAACATCAGTTAAAACCCTAAAAAGACCCACCAGCCTACTGCACCCAGTAAAAACATGGAAGACACTCTCGATAAAATCACAGAAAGGACAGTTGTTAAAATGTTCGGGTTTAAAATTGACAGGAAGGCACTGGTGGCGATTGCTCCATGCAAAATCCTCCATTGGAGGTCACCAGTCCTCTTCTTGATGGGGGCTTGTAGAGGGTCCTCCACTGAGGACTCTGTCCCCCCAGCCTGTCCTTCCATACTATCGCTTCTCTGTTTTTCAGTTTGTCTTTGTTGAGTGCCTTCACAATGTTGCCATATAAAATCCTCCTGTCCATGCTGTGAAGGGATCCTGAGCCACAGCCATTCAGGAGAGGACCACCGAGGTCTACGAGGTCTGGGTGCAGGTGGAGTTCAGGGAAAGCGTCCGTGGGGTCGGTCTCAGCCTCTCCTCTCCCGTGAAGGAGGAGGAGACCCTTCTCTTTCGTAGACAGTCTGTGTTTCCAGAGGCCCAGGCTCCTCTGGATCAGTCGGACCGACCGGACCCCCAGCGCCGAGGTCACAGCCTGGGCATCGGTGAGCTCTGGTCCCGCTGCCGCCACCAGCTGCTCTAATGTCACCATCTTTCTTCGGATCAGGGCCTCCTTCAGCGCAGGGGTGGCACTGCTGCAGACGTCCAGTCTGCCGCCACAGACTAACGGCTCCTTTAAAAGCCAGTGCAGAGAGTCAATCTGAATGAAGCTCCATCTAAAGAGAGCACAGGATTTAAAAACACCCTGATAAAATAGAGGTAGCTCCTGTAATGATAAAAACTTTAACTTAGTTAAAAACAGAGCAGCATCCAGCCCCAGGTTGTTCACACGTCTGAGTATACAGCTGGCCACACCCCTCCACACTAAATCAGGAGGCCCTCCGAGGAACCTCTGGACAAACTGGAGTCTAAAAGTGGCCACTCTGCTGGCCAGGTGGATGTGGCCCTGGCCCCCCTCCTTCCGAGATAAAAATGAGACTGACTGTGGCACCCAGTGTAGACAGTCCCAGAAGAAGTCCACCATCTTTGACTGGACCTGGGCCAGCATGCCCGACGGTGGATCCAGGCAGGCCAGTCGGTGCCCCAGCATCAAAGCTACAAGGTTATTTAAAACCAAAACCCTCCCTCTAAAAGACATGTGGGGCTTGATCCAGCTCCATTTTTGCATTTAGCTGTCCACTTTCTCAACGATGTCGTCCCAGTTCTTTGCTTCCATCTACCGGCATCCAAGGTACACCCCCAGATACCGAAGTCCATTCCTCTTCCAGGTCAAGCCTCCTGGGAGAACTGGGAGACCCCCACCCCAGTTGCCGACAACAAGGGCTTCACTCTTTCCCCAGTTTAAAATGCTAATGTCCTGCTGATCTTTAATAAAAATAATGACATCATCATCGTAAGCAGATAAAACCAAGTTTCCAGTAAAACTCGATAAAAACAAACCCTGAACATTTGTTTGTATTTTGATCAGGAGGGGTTCCAGGGAGAGTGCATAGAGCATCTCTCGGACTCCTCTATGCACCCTAAAAGGAGCACACAAGCCACCGTTGAAGTTCAGGACACTCTCAATGCCTTTATCATGGCTATCAGACCAGTGCTGAACCCAAACCTCTCCATGGTTCTCCATGTGAAGCTGTGTTCAACATGGTTAAAGGCCTTTTCCTGGTCTAAAGAAAGAAGACAACCTGTGTTCCCAATGAACTGGAGACTTCCAAAACGTCCTGAATGAGGTGGATGTTATCCACCATCGACCTGCCGGTGTGAGGGTGAAGTTTTGATCACCCGCGCTGTCTGTTCACTAGACTCAGATCAACCACGCAAACAACAGGAGTCCTTGCAAGGGAGAGCTGAGCAGCAGTTCAAGCTTCCTCTCTCAACTCCGCTCCTCTGCTGCTCGCAGCATACAAGATGGTGCATACAAGATTTATGTCAATCAGGACCTCACGATTCCTTGTTTCCTATCTACTTTTCCCATCTTTACGACTTCCTTGTCTTCTCGAACAGGGTACCTCCCAGTGCTGGTTATATAAACAGCTCCAGCACTTGATTTAAACATTCACACATTCCTTTCTTAAACACTCCTTAAACACTCTAAATCTACTCATCCTAGCATTTAAACGATAACAACAATAATTCTTCTCACATTTCCCTCCTGTTTATCGTTAAATGCATCTAGATTCTCATCATCAGTATTACATCTTTTCATTTTCATGAAATTTCAATGCATTACGTCATTTTCCTAGAAACACATTTCTTACACTCAGAGTTCAACATGGGTAGAGCTTAAGACATCTTAAACATTTCATTGATGTGGCAGGGCGTGGCCTGCCCCTTCCACAGGTATGGAGGTAATGCCTTAATTGGTGGGCAGGGAGGAAAGGTTTATATAAGGCACTGCCTCCAGCTGGCTTTAGTTGTTTTCCCCCTTTGAAGGTACGGCGGGGTTGCAGCTTATCTGGGCAGTTCGACCAACTGAACCTGTTTCACGGAACGAGCATGCTGTTTGGCAGCGCCAAGGTAAAAGCACAGCATGCTAATGCATATTTCCTCTGGTGGTCACGACGTAAAGTGCAACAGTGCTTGAACGTGTGCTTGCTACTTGTTGCAGAAGGTTGGTGCTTCCTCCCACCATCCTTCCGTCTGGAGCGCTTTGCCGTAAGGGCGCGCGCGCTAGTTTGCACTGGGCAGGTAAGGCGCAGCAATGCGCGTCACTGACTCCCCCACTCAGTTGATAAATGGTAATGGGGCTGTTCTTGCTGCAGTTGGCTGCCGGCTGGTGTCAGTGGGTCGTGTTGCCCCAGCGGGAACCCCTCACAGAGTGGTGGCGCCACCAAATACAGTCGGCACAGATTACCTCGCCTACTGGACCCACTGCTGCTTTGGCTCAGTCCTTTAGTTCGGGACTCTCTCCTGTTCGCTCTCTCTCTCGCTCTCTCCCCTTCGCTCGGAGAAACGGCACTGAGACGTAGTGGTGCCGCCGAGGCGACCACGGACCTATTGCCTTCATTTTAGACTCTTAACAGTGTGTAAATTGTATCATCAACTTATAATTACTCTTTTTAGGTTTTGTTTCTTTTCATTTCTTGGTTAACGTTGTGTTCTTTTAGACGATCTGGTCACAATTTATTTGCCTGTCTGTGTGAGGTGTGCATGTGTGCTCGTCGTGTCTAATTGTTTACCACGGAAAATTTAATTGTTCCTTTTCTTTGTGGACATGTGCTGCGGGCCACGGCGGGGACCCAACCCCTGGTGGAGGGCGTTTCATCACACCCCTCGTGTGTGGTTTTGCTTGCAGTAGCACGGGTGTTTTTAGTTTATCTCAACCACAAATGTTCTAAGTGGCTAACTACATTGCGTTTAGCGCGCACGTAGCTCTCAGCCTGTCTCAGAATATTATTCTGTTCTGTCCTGATTACCTCCCTCCTGTCGGAAATCCCAAAGGCCAAAACTCACGAGTCCCACCGTCACAGCACTCACCACAATTAGGAAGAACAACTTCATTTCCTTTTAGCTCTCCTTCACAGGTTCCGACGGGGTTCAGCCGTTGCTGGACCTATACAGGCCATCAGCCGTTTACGGAGAGTCCGCCACTGCTCCCTCGCCTTCACCTGGAAGAATTTTCTGTTTCTTACAATGGGAAAGGTGTATCCACAAGTTTCCCATCCACTCGAACTGCAGTCTTTGTGGTCAGCTGTACTTGATAAGGACCTTCCCACCTAGGCGTGTTCCACCTCTTTCGCACAAACTTCTTAACCCACACATAGTCGCCCGGTTGAATGGGTTCCTGGGGGGTGGAATCTGTGGAAGACACAGGACTCGGCAGAACATTTACAGCATTCACACATCGGTTGAGTAACACCTTTTTTAGATAATCTGCTATTGTTTCCTCAACATGTTCTAACTCATTTGTTGTTGCAAAGTGTGGTAGGCAATAAGGCCGCCCATATAATGCTTCAAAAGGTGTGATGCCTGTTTTCTTGTGTGGTGTTATGTGCATCCATAATTTCACCAGATTGAGACAAAACGTCCAGCTCTTTCCTGTCTCGTCCATACACTTCTTCAGTCTGTTTATTAATAGTACCGTTGACTCTTTCAACTAATCCTGCACTCTGAGGGTGGTATGCGCAGTGATTCTTCAAATCATTTCCAAAGTTACTCCTACAGTTTTCACTATCTCATTTACAAAATGGCTTCCATTGTCGCTCCAGATGACCTTCGGAATGCCAAACCTGGGAATGATTTCTCTTCATAGGACTTTTGCCACTGTCAGTGCATCTGCTTTTGCCGTGGGGAAAATTTCTACCCACCTAGTAAATCCATCTAACACTACTAGACAATATGTTTACCTTCACATGGTGTTAGCTGAATAAAATCTAGAAAAGCTGTGTGAAATGGGTGATTCGGTAATGGTGTAGTGCCTGCAGGGGCCTTAAGGGCTCCCTGTGGGCTGTGTTTTACACAAATAGCACATTGTGAAAAAATTTTTTTTGAATATGTGTGAAATCCTATAGTGTAATAATGTTCATTAACCATCTGTACCATGCCTCCTGTTGAGACATGGCATGGCCCATGGCTCACTAATGCTGCCCATTTATGCATATTCCGAGGAAGGTTTTGGTTTATTGCCTATGGTTAACAGACCTTTGTCATCCAGTTTGGCTCGTCGCTTCTTCCACATGGCCTCTTCCTTTTCTGGAGCACTTTGTTGCATTTCTTTTAGAATGTCGTTGTCTGCAGATTCTAAGGTAATGATTCCTCATTATCAAGTGTGTTATTATTTGCTGCAGCCTTTGCGGCTCTGTCAGCAAAGGCATTGCCTTGTGAGACTGCGTCTGTGTTGTTAGTATGTGCAGTGCATTTACATACAGCTATTTTGCGTCACATCCCAAGTCTTGCCATCTTTTCTTAAGTGGTTAGCAATTGAAACATGTGGTACAGAACCTGACAGTTTGAATAGTGCTGCTGCTTCGGCGGAAAGGCTTCCTGCCGTGCAGACAGCCGGCTCTTCCTCATCCTCCTCATCAGAGAGGCTTTGCTGGACCTTCCTGGCCTTCTCCCTCCCTGGTGTTTCTCAGCTGGCTTTTTCCGCTTAGTGTTAATGCCAATATTATACTCATCTATTATTCCATCCATCGTTATGTTGTTGAGCAAACTATTTTTCTCCTTTTCGCTCACATTTCCCATAAAGGTTTGATCAACTTCCATTTTGCACATCATTTCCCTTCTGCCCTGCTGCTCAGTTGATCCCGAGACCAGGCCTGAGCTTAAAACGCTGGCCTCAGCTCCAACCACCAATTCCCCTAAACCCAAAACTTTCTCCGATGCCGGAGCCCCTCACCGCCCGCCAGCGGCCCCGATCCTGCAGCCCCATCACCACCCGCTGGCGGCCCCGAGCCCGGAGCGCCAGCGTTCTCTTCCCTGGCACCAGGACAAGCCCTAACGAGGTGCCCCTCAGCCAAAACACTTCATCGTATCCGAAGTGACAAATACAACGTAGTTCCATCCATCCATCCATTCTCTACCGCTTATCCGGGGTCGGGTCGCGGGGGCAGCAGCCTAAGGAGAGAAGCCCAGACTTCCCTCTCCCCAGCTACCTCCTCCAGCTCATCCGGAGGGATCCCCAGGCGTTCCCAGGCCAGTCGAGAGACATAGTCTCTCCAACGTGTCCTGGGTCTCCCCGGGGGTCTCCTACCGGAGGGACATGCCCTGAACACCTCACCAGGGAGGCGTCCAGGGGGCATCCTGACTAGATACAACGTAGTTAAAACCTTTAATCTGAAACTATAACGTTAGGTTTAAGTGACCATTGGAGTCTTTAAGGAACATATAAAGCTGCCTCCAATGACACACTACGTGTTTTAGCTTCGGGGACTTGCATCCCAGCAGCACCATTCTAATTGGCGACACTACCTGGACTACAGGTCATCGTTTTTAATAAACGGTGGTGTGTTAAACACTGTGATTTTCTTGGCCGGATTCACCAGCGGATAAACGGGGGTGACGCCGCTCTCCACCAACCACTGCACCTTGTACACGTTGTCTAAGAAAATGACCATCACGCTGTTCATTCTGGAGGCCGACTTCACGCTCTCAAAACCCACCACCTCACCCACAGCATAGCTCACCTCCTCAACAAACACAGCGGCTACCGGCAGAACCTTCACCGCGTGTCGGCGAGTCAGCTTTTCAAACTCCACAGGTGCGGTAGCCACCACCGGTATGACGCCGACCAAGCGTAGCACCCACGAGCTTACTTACTCGCAAACACTCGGAATACAACAGAAGCTATAACCCTTCTACACCCCAAAAAATAAAGAAAATAATTCATACACCCACTCACCCACAACAAAGAATTAAGTTTTTTACCAAAACTGCACAAAATTCGAATCATAAATCGAATCACCCTCAGCTCCTCAAACACACGCCATCTCGGTCAGAGAGAGAGGGAGAGACTTTTTTTGACTTTTAAAATGTACTTTATTTACAGTGCTCTGTTCACATAAAACCAGTTAAAAAACCTCATCTGTCCCTCAGAGCAGCCATGCTGCAGCCTCCATCTCCCCCTGCTCCGTTACCTTCACTAAAACCTTGTCATGTCCCCACTGCTGTTTAAAGGCTTCCAGGTTCTCAGTGGCTTTGTAGAAGCAGAACTCCAGATTCAGGCGCACCCTCACGTTCTGCTTCCACAAAGCCACCGCGTCACATGCCGCTCCATTTTTTAATTTTATCCCTTCTTGACAAATAGATGGCAAGTTTAGCCTCACTTATTAAAAAAATTAAAACCTGGCATTTCCCCCTTCCTGTCCTCTTGTGCCTTAGACCACAAATAAAAACAGCAGTGGAGAACACGACATTAAAAAGCCTAAAAACATCAGTTAAAACCCTAAAAAGACCCACCAGCCTACTGCACCCAGTAAAAACATGGAAGACACTCTCGATAAAATCACAGAAAGGACAGTTGTTTAAAATGTTCGGGTTTAAAATTGACAGGAAGGCACTGGTGGCGATTGCTCCATGCAAAATCCTCCATTGGAGGTCACCAGTCCTCTTCTTGATGGGGGGCTTGTAGAGGGTCCTCCACTGAGGACTCTGTCCCCCCAGCCTGTCCTTCCATACTATCGCTTCTCTGTTTTTCAGTTTGTCTTTGTTGAGTGCCTTCACAATGTTGCCATATAAAATCCTCCTGTCCATGCTGTGAAGGGATCCTGAGCCACAGCCATTCAGGAGAGGACCACCGAGGTCTACGAGGTCTGGGTGCAGGTGGAGTTCAGGGAAAGCGTCCGTGGGGTCGGTCTCAGCCTCTCCTCTCCCGTGAAGGAGGAGGAGACCCTTCTCTTTCGTAGACAGTCTGTGTTTCCAGAGGCCCAGGCTCCTCTGGATCAGTCGGACCGACCGGACCCCCAGCGCCGAGGTCACAGCCTGGGCATCGGTGAGCTCTGGTCCCGCTGCCGCCACCAGCTGCTCTAATGTCACCATCTTTCTTCGGATCAGGGCCTCCTTCAGCGCAGGGGTGGCACTGCTGCAGACGTCCAGTCTGCCGCCACAGACTAACGGCTCCTTTAAAAGCCAGTGCAGAGAGTCAATCTGAATGAAGCTCCATCTAAAGAGAGCACAGGATTTAAAAACACCCTGATAAATAGAGGTAGCTCCTGTAATGATAAAAACTTTAACTTAGTTAAAAACAGAGCAGCATCCAGCCCCAGGTTGTTCACACGTCTGAGTATACAGCTGGCCACACCCCTCCACACTAAATCAGGAGGCCCTCCGAGGAACCTCTGGACAAACTGGAGTCTAAAAGTGGCCACTCTGCTGGCCAGGTGGATGTGGCCCTGGCCCCCCTCCTTCCGAGATAAAAATGAGACTGACTGTGGCACCCAGTGTAGACAGTCCCAGAAGAAGTCCACCATCTTTGACTGGACCTGGGCCAGCATGCCCGACGGTGGATCCAGGCAGGCCAGTCGGTGCCCCAGCATCAAAGCTACAAGGTTATTTAAAACCAAAACCCTCCCTCTAAAAGACATGTGGGGCTTGATCCAGCTCCATTTTTGCAATTAGCTGTCCACTTTCTCAACGATGTCGTCCCAGTTCTTTGCTTCCATCTACCGGCATCCAAGGTACACCCCCAGATACCGAAGTCCATTCCTCTTCCAGGTCAAGCCTCCTGGGAGAACTGGGAGACCCCCACCCCAGTTGCCGACAACAAGGGCTTCACTCTTTCCCCAGTTTAAAATGCTAATGTCCTGCTGATCTTTAATAAAAATAATGACATCATCATCGTAAGCAGATAAAACCAAGTTTCCAGTAAAACTCGATAAAAACAAACCCTGAACATTTGTTTGTATTTTGATCAGGAGGGGTTCCAGGGAGAGTGCATAGAGCATCTCTCGGACTCCTCTATGCACCCTAAAAGGAGCACACAAGCCACCGTTGAAGTTCAGGACACTCTCAATGCCTTTATCATGGCTATCAGACCAGTGCTGAACCCAAACCTCTCCATGGTTCTCCATGTGAAGCTGTGTTCAACATGGTTAAAGGCCTTTTCCTGGTCTAAAGAAAGAAGACCAACCTGTGTTCCCAATGAACTGGAGACTTCCAAAACGTCCTGAATGAGGTGGATGTTATCCACCATCGACCTGCCGGTGTGAGGGTGAAGTTTTGATCACCCGCGCTGTCTGTTCACTAGACTCAGATCAACCACGCAAACAACAGGAGTCCTTGCAAGGGAGAGCTGAGCAGCAGTTCAAGCTTCCTCTCTCAACTCCGCTCCTCTGCTGCTCGCAGCATACAAGATGGTGCATACAAGATTTATGTCAATCAGGACCTCACGATTCCTTGTTTCCTATCTACTTTTCCCATCTTTACGACTTCCTTGTCTTCTCGAACAGGGTACCTCCCAGTGCTGGTTATATAAACAGCTCCAGCACTTGATTTAAACATTCACACATTCCTTTCTTAAACACTCCTTAAACACTCTAAATCTACTCATCATAGCATTTAAACGATAACAACAATAATTCTTCTCACATTTCCCTCCTGTTTATCGTTAAATGCATCTAGATTCTCATCATCAGTATTACATCTTTTCATTTTCATGAAATTTCAATGCATTACGTCATTTTCCTAGAAACACATTTCTTACACTCAGAGTTCAACATGGGTAGAGCTTAAGACATCTTAAACATTTCATTGATGTGGCAGGGCGTGGCCTGCCCCTTCCCACAGGTATGGAGGTAATGCCTTAATTGGTGGGCAGGGAGGAAAGGTTTATATAAGGCACTGCCTCCAGCTGGCTTTAGTTGTTTTCCCCCTTTGAAGGTACGGCGGGGTTGCAGCTTATCTGGGCAGTTCGACCAACTGAACCTGTTTCACGGAACGAGCATGCTGTTTGGCAGCGCCAAGGTAAAAGCACAGCATGCTAATGCATATTTCCTCTGGTGGTCACGACGTAAAGTGCAACAGTGCTTGAACGTGTGCTTGCTACTTGTTGCAGAAGGTTGGTGCTTCCTCCCACCATCCTTCCGTCTGGAGCGCTTTGCCGTAAGGGCGCGCGCGCTAGTTTGCACTGGGCAGGTAAGGCGCAGCAATGCGCGTCACTGACTCCCCCACTCAGTTGATAAATGGTAATGGGGCTGTTCTTGCTGCAGTTGGCTGCCGGCTGGTGTCAGTGGGTCGTGTTGCCCCAGCGGGAACCCCTCACAGAGTGGTGGCGCCACCAAATACAGTCGGCACAGATTACCTCGCCTACTGGACCCACTGCTGCTTTGGCTCAGTCCTTTAGTTCGGGACTCTCTCCTGTTCGCTCTCTCTCTCGCTCTCTCCCCTTCGCTCGGAGAAACGGCACTGAGACGTAGTGGTGCCGCCGAGGCGACCACGGACCTATTGCCTTCATTTTAGACTCTTAACAGTGTGTAAATTGTATCATCAACTTATAATTACTCTTTTTAGGTTTTGTTTCTTTTCATTTCTTGGTTAACGTTGTGTTCTTTTAGACGATCTGGTCACAATTTATTTGCCTGTCTGTGTGAGGTGTGCATGTGTGCTCGTCGTGTCTAATTGTTTACCACGGAAAATTTAATTGTTCCTTTTCTTTGTGGACATGTGCTGCGGGCCACGGCGGGGACCCAACCCCTGGTGGAGGGCGTTTCATCACACCCCTCGTGTGTGGTTTTGCTTGCAGTAGCACGGGTGTTTTTAGTTTATCTCAACCACAAATGTTCTAAGTGGCTAACTACATTGCGTTTAGCGCGCACGTAGCTCTCAGCCTGTCTCAGAATATTATTCTGTTCTGTCCTGATTACCTCCCTCCTGTCGGAAATCCCAAAGGCCAAAACTCACGAGTCCCACCGTCACAGCACTCACCACAATTAGGAAGAACAACTTCATTTCCTTTTAGCTCTCCTTCACAGGTTCCGACGGGGTTCAGCCGTTGCTGGACCTATACAGGCCATCAGCCGTTTACGGAGAGTCCGCCACTGCTCCCTCGCCTTCACCTGGAAGAATTTTCTGTTTCTTACAATGGGAAAGGTGTATCCACAAGTTTCCCATCCACTCGAACTGCAGTCTTTGTGGTCAGCTGTACTTGATAAGGACCTTCCCACCTAGGCGTGTTCCACCTCTTTCGCACAAACTTCTTAACCCACACATAGTCGCCCGGTTGAATGGGTTCCTGGGGGGTGGAATCTGTGGAAGACACAGGACTCGGCAGAACATTTACAGCATTCACACATCGGTTGAGTAACACCTTTTTTAGATAATCTGCTATTGTTTCCTCAACATGTTCTAACTCATTTGTTGTTGCAAAGTGTGGTAGGCAATAAGGCCGCCCATATAATGCTTCAAAAGGTGTGATGCCTGTTTTCTTGTGTGGTGTTATGTGCATCCATAATTTCACCAGATTGAGACAAAACGTCCAGCTCTTTCCTGTCTCGTCCATACACTTCTTCAGTCTGTTTATTAATAGTACCGTTGACTCTTTCAACTAATCCTGCACTCTGAGGGTGGTATGCGCAGTGATTCTTCAAATCAATTTCCAAAGTTACTCCTACAGTTTTCACTATCTCATTTACAAAATGGCTTCCATTGTCGCTCCAGATGACCTTCGGAATGCCAAACCTGGGAATGATTTCTCTTCATAGGACTTTTGCCACTGTCAGTGCATCTGCTTTTGCCGTGGGGAAAATTTCTACCCACCTAGTAAATCCATCTAACACTACTAGACAATATTGTTTACCTTCACATGGTGTTAGCTGAATAAAATCTAGAAAAGCTGTGTGAAATGGGTGATTCGGTAATGGTGTAGTGCCTGCAGGGGCCTTAAGGGCTCCCTGTGGGCTGTGTTTTACACAAATAGCACATTGTGAAAAAATTTTTTTTGAATATGTGTGAAATCCTATAGTGTAATAATGTTCATTAACCATCTGTACCATGCCTCCTGTTGAGACATGGCATGGCCCATGGCTCACTAATGCTGCCCATTTATGCATATTCCGAGGAAGGTTTTGGTTTATTGCCTATGGTTAACAGACCTTTGTCATCCAGTTTGGCTCGTCGCTTCTTCCACATGGCCTCTTCCTTTTCTGGAGCACTTTGTTGCATTTCTTTTAGAATGTCGTTGTCTGCAGATTCTAAGGTAAATGATTCCTCATTATCAAGTGTGTTATTATTTGCTGCAGCCTTTGCGGCTCTGTCAGCAAAGGCATTGCCTTGTGAGACTGCGTCTGTGTTGTTAGTATGTGCAGTGCATTTACATACAGCTATTTTGCGTCACATCCCAAGTCTTGCCATCTTTTCTTAAGTGGTTTAGCAATTGAAACATGTGGTACAGAACCTGACAGTTTGAATAGTGCTGCTGCTTCGGCGGAAAGGCTTCCTGCCGTGCAGACAGCCGTCTGACCACACACACATAGATGCATAATTACAATCATTTGTGGATCTTTGAGTTTAGCAAACTGCTCTGCATAGCATAATGTGCTTTGTGAGTCTGATTTACAGATTTCACCTATGTGCTCCACGTGCATGGTTACATGCAAGTCAGCTTGATTGTGGAGCTGGGCTTCAGGCTGTAAGTGTAGCCCTGGGTAAAACCAGGCGTGTTAAAAAGAAAAGACATCAGTTAAAATAAATAAAGAAATAAATAGCAGTTAGAGCTAAAAAGAAACAGTTCATGATAAATAAGTTAGTAATTAAAAGGCCACTTCAGATTAAAAGTATGATGGAGTGATTTAGCGGTAGGGGGTGAGTTCTGTGTAGTATATGTGTTTTCCAAGATGCATATTACATGTTTGATGTGTTGTCCATGAATGTATATGTTATAATGTCCCGGGGAAACAGAAGAAATAGACAAGTGGAGCAAAATGTATTTTATTTTGAAAAGCTGATGCGCAGGTGTGAGGGAGGTGAGCGGAACGGGAGAAAAAGGGGAAAAAAAAGAGAAGAGTGGGAGGAGAGGAGAGAGCGTGGAAAAAACGGAAAAGTTGATCAAGTGTAATAGAAGCTCGTCATTATAGTCATTCTAGTGTTCGACCAGAACTCTTTTTGAAGACTGAGTGATGACTTTCAAGTAAGTGTTGAGTGGAGAACTCGATACGACAAACGGACGAAGAGGAGAGTGCACGTAGCTGCTGACTAAGTGGCTGCTAACTCTGAACTTGGCTAACGAGCTAGCGGCTAGCAACCTGGTGGAGCCGAGCAGAGGTGGATCATCGTCCGCGGTGGAGTGACCTGGTGTGGAGCTGAGTCCGGAGTTTCCTGCCTTCCTTTGGAGCATCCCTTCCCCTGTTTCAGCAGTTATTCTTCTCACCTGAGGTAACACCTGAGGCACAGTTACACATTGGAGCCTACCACGTACCCGAGCTGCAACCAGGCCTGCTACGGTAACTTAAGTATTGCCGGCTATTTTCTTTTATTGGGGGCCCCACAGTAACTGTTTATTGTGCATATTTGGCATATGTGAATGAAGCCTGTTTACAAATGTTTATTTTCTTGAATCTATTTGTTGAGTAAATCTTTTATTTTTTATTTTCCACTGAAACAGTGTTGGTCTTTGAATTCCTTGGTTTAAGTTCATTGCAGAAACCTTATTCATTATTTCATATTTTAGAAAGAGCTCAGGTTAGCCACCTCTCAAATAGTAAAATACACTAGAGAGGCGCTACATAAGTATGACAGAGCTTTACCATATATCATAGTGATTGGGTCAGAGAATGGAGGGGGCTGCTTTTCGGGAATGTTGAGTGACCAGAATTTACTGCACTTCTCTCCTTCTCTTACCCACACAACCATTCTATCTACACACCACATTCCTTCGGCTGTAGTACGAATCATCAACTGAAGCTGAGAGATAAGATCTCTTCCTAATAGATTTACGGGACATGTGGTGGAGATCACGAAAGGGGCTTTAAGTGTGATTCCACATCCAGGGTCACAAACATCTACAGGGACTGACATTCTTTCTTTGTTTACGAGACCATTTGCTGATCTCACAAAAATCTGTGTAGAGGTTGGCTTCAGGGCTATTGGATCTCTAATTACTGATTTACTTGCACCCGTGTCTACTAAAAATGTTAAAGAATTGCCTAACATGGTCAGTTGTATTTCTGGTTTGCCTTCAGCAAACAGGAAGATGGTTTCTAAGTCTAAAACATCTTCTAAGTCATCTTTTTCAAATTGGTCAAATTTTGTGCCCTGATTTATTTTAATTTTTGTGACATCTTTTTCCAGTTCTAGTCATTGCTGGGGTGGATTAGAACCTCGCTGCTGTCCTCTATATTATCTCTGGTCACGTTGTTTCTTTCTGCAATTACGTTCCCAGTGTCCATAATTTTTACAATAACGACACTGATCATTTTCACGGGAATTGCCTCCTCCTCCCCTTCCGCCTTGGGAGAGGGTTGGCATTGAAAAACATGCCTGGGAATTGATTCTTACTCTTTTGGCATTGTCTTTCAGCATGCATAGCATATTGTTCATAGCGGTTTAGGGAACAGGTTCCGAAATCAACTAACTGGATATCTCTCTACCCAGGTTTTTATCTCTGATTTTGATCCCCCATGTATAGCTTGCTTTAACTGCTGTTGGTAGGGACCTTCTGGTTCTTCCGCATACGGAATTCCACTATTCTTCCGGAACACATCTTTCATTCTCATACTATAGTCTTAGTGAGCCAGAGGTGACAATTTGTCAACCCCACATTTACTTTTGGATGTTTCTTTCCATATTCTATTAAATCTTCTTTTAATTTTGTAATATTGCCTGGCCTGTCTAAGTTACTGTCCCAATTAAACTTAGTCACCCACAGTTGAACATATGAGCATGAACCTAGATGTTTATCTTCCATGTGTTTACATGATGCTGGGATTTCGAATTCAGCACCTTTTGTGGAATGTTGGTTGCCCATATTTGCACTTTATTTGATCAGTTTTTATGTATTTGGGTGGAGATTTCTGATCTCCTGACTGAACGACCCTCAATCCCTACTGGATATCTCGTTCAGTTCCTCTGCCGTGGCCTTATAGCCCCCCGTTCCCAATCATTATGTATTTGGGTGGAGATTTCTGATCTCCCGACTGAACGACCCTCAATCCCTACTGGATCTCTAGTTCAGTCCCTCCGCCATGGACTTATAACCCCTCTTTTTTGATCAGGAGAGTATACACCAAAGTTCTACCTCCAAAGAGGCGGGTGTATCTTGCCTCTGCTTCTCTCCTGATGACCAGGCAGGTAATACCGCGGTATATTCCCATGTAGCGCTTTTCGTGTCATATACTCACTCTGTTGTCTCTATGGTTTCTCTCTGAGTTGTTTTAGTGCCTTCTTCCCATCACTGGAGATGGTTGCCCTGGGAGGGATGAAGACCGGCCTTCTGTCAACTCGTGATGAAAGGTCTTTCACTTCAGACGTCTTTTTGACTCCGGCTGCGCACAGACTTCGGCGTTCGGTTGTCCCACGGCGCTCCAGGTCTTGGGATCCGGCTTGAAGGACCAAATTTTGTGAGGGTGAAGTTTTGATCACCCGCGCTGTCCGTTCACTAGACTCAGATCAACCATGCAAACAACAGGAGTCCTTGCAAGGGAGAGCTGAGCAGCAGTTCAAGCTTCCTCTCTCAACTCCGCTCCTCTGCTGCTCGCTCACCTCTTTTATTTGGTGCATACAAGATTTATGTCAATCAGGACCTCACGATTCCTTGTTTCCTATCTACTTTTCCCATCTTTACGATTTCCTCATCTTCTCGAACAGGGTACCTCCAAGTGCTGGTTATATAAACAGCTTTAGCACTTGATTTAAACATGCACACATTCCTTTCTTAAACACTCCTTAAACACTCTAAATCTACTCATCATAGCATTTAAACGATAACAACAATAATTCTTCTCACACCGGGCACACAGTACATCTGGTCCCGGTGGACGACGTGTTCCATGGCCTCCCTCAGCCTGATGGCCAAGGCCTTGGAGAGGATTTTGTAGTCCGAGCAGAGCAGGAAAATGGGGCGCCAGTTCCTGATGTCCTGCAGGTTCCCCTTCTTTGGTAGGAGTGCAATCACTGCTGACAGGGGGCACGCCAGCTGGCCGTTGGCCTCTTCTGGCACCTGGGGCAGTCCAGAGCAGTACTCCTCAAACAGTTCATTGTCCTCCTTGTACTCACTTCTGAACAGCGAGGAGTAGAAGTCCACCGCCCTCCTCCGGATCCACTCCGGCTCTGTGAGTTCCAGCCCTTCCTCCGATAGCAGGGAGTGGATGACCTTGCTCTGCCCACGCTTCCTCTCCAGGCCAAAGAAGAATGTCGAGGGAGTGTCCATCTCTGCAATGTCCTGGATCTGGGATTGCACCAGCGCACCTTGTACTTAATGTCCAGCAGGTTGGCCAAGGCCATCTTTTTGGTCTTGAGCGTCTCTAAACACCCTCGATCTCCTCTGGACGCACAAAACTGCTCCAGTTCCACAATCTCGGTCTCCAGAGCTCCGATTGATCTGGTGATATAACGGGTGACATTGAGAGTGTGCCGCTGACACAACAACTTGATCTGAACTTTCCCATGGTCCCACCACTGTCTTAGACAGGTAAAATCCTTCTTCCTCTGTCTAAACCCAGCCCAAAAGTAACTAAAAGCCTCCTTAAAACCTCTGTCGGCAGTCAGAGTTGAGTTAAAATGCCAGTAGGCACTTTTAGGGCAAATGTTCCTAACTAACACGCAGCTTAAAAGCAATGAGTGATCTGTAAAACCTACTGGTAAAATATCACACTTTTTAAAAGTACTAAAATGGTGTTTACAACAGTAAAAGCAGTCGAGGCGAGCCAAAGAGATGGTGTCACCTCTGATGTGGGACCATGTGAACTGTCTGTGGCTCGCGTGCATCCTTCTCCACACGTCCACCAGACCATGGGAGTGGACCAGCTGCCTAAGAACCTGCTGGGAAACTGGATGCGGCTCCATGTGATTTCGATCTAAAACGTGATCTTCTGTACAATTAAAATCCCCCTAAAACCAACAAATCAGATGAGCTAAGATTGTTTAAAAGGTTGTTGATTTTCTCTAAAAAGCTTCCTCTCTGCACCATTGTTGGGAGCATAAATATTAATAAAAACAACTGTGAGGTGACTAAAAGGCAGCGTCCCTGAACGACATGCTCCACTGTGACAGCAACTGGTTTAAAAGACCTGGAGAAGAGGATGCCCACCCCTGCACTGACCGTGGCTTAAACCCCCCCCCCCCCCCCCCCCACCCCCCCCCCGCCAATTCTCTCCTACAGTCGGTCTCGTTGCTGTCACTGCTGTGGGTCTCTTGTAAAAATAAAACATCTATTCTTTTGCTATTTACTGTTTCATATACTTTGGCCCTCTTTCTTGTTTCTCTAGCCCCATTAATATTTAAACTTCCCACCCTAAAATTATTCATTAAAAAGTGAGTGGTCTAAAACTACGGTCAAGGATGGCTATTAAAACACTAAAAAGGCACCACACTGAACAAAACCTCATTTACTCAATTCTCTTTTAACTTTTAAAATCAGTTTTCTTAATTTAAAAACGTCTTGGTCAGTAAACTCTGACTCCAGTTTATTTCATAGATGATGTTTCACAGATGTGTAAAAATAACTGCTTCTCGGGGAAGTAATGTTCAATTTTCACCCCTTTTGTGTTTTTTGTTTCTGCGAGGAAACTCTTAATCATTTTTGCTGTGTATGGACTCTCATCAAAGGTTCTGGATTTCTGTGTGTGTGTGAGCTCGCTCTCATCGGACACACATTCTCCCCTATCACTGCTCTCAGCGAGCTCAGGTTTCCAGAACGTTCTTTTTCCAGACAACCGACTGGCCTTCGTGCCCACCTCCGCCAGTTCATCTTTTTCTTTTTGAACATTTTTGTGGAACAAGAGTTCACACAGCCTCCTGTTCCATCAACTCAACACCATCATGCACCTATCCCTCACCACCTTCACCTACCTGTCCTTCTCCACCTTCACCCACCTGTCCCTCACCACCTTTACCCACCTGTCCCTCACCACCTTCACCTACCTGAGCTACCACACCCACCACTGCACCATAAGGCTCACTCACCTGACCCTCACTCACCACCTTCTCACCTGCCTCCTCCTGTCCACTTCTCCTGGTCCTGCCGCCCTGTCCCCCTCAGGTCTGCCCGGGATCGAGCTGGTCCGGGGCGGGGTCCCGCCCTTCAGAACCGACCGGGACCGAGCCGGCCCTGACCGGACAGGCTCTAATTAAATGACCCTCCTCATCTCAACCGAAGCACTTCATGATGGAGGAGGACGCGTACAAGATGTAATCAAAGTCTTCCACTTTGACGTGGAAGCGCACGTTCAGCTCCTCCGCCAGGTTATTTAATATCATATAAAGTTGTCTCCTGTGAGACACAACGTGCTTTAACAGCGGGGACTTGCACCCCGACAGAACCTTCCTAATGGGCGAGACGATCTTCCCGAACCTGGCGAGTTCCCTGGCCAGGAACTGAATGAAGGGGGGAAGTTGGACAGGGTGACCCGGGTGGAGGGCTGCGTCAGCGGCAGCACCGCCTCGAACCTCCCGCCAACGCTGATCGCCGTCTCCACCAGCCGGTTCGCCTGCTCCACCTTGTCAACAAACAAAACTACCGCCCCGTTCATCCAGGTGGCCGACTTTACGGATCCATGTCCGATTTTCTCCCCCACAGTCAGGGCTACCTCCTCCAGGGTATACAGAGACCCGGCCCCCCCTTAAGGCCATGTCTCTGCATTAACTGGGAGAGATCCCCGCTCCCACCCCCAAACACCATGGCGTCAGACGCCAACCAGCCAGACAAACCTGGCTGATTCCACCCGACAAAAACCTCAAACCCCCAACAAACCACACAAAAACCACCACCAACAACTAACCAACAATAAACCGAACATCATAGGCCGAAACCTCGAAAAAGTTTGAAAATTCTCAAAACGAGAATGCTCTCAACTCCACACGCTCCACTCAGAGAGAGAGAGAGAGAGAGAGAGAGAGATTTTGAGATTTAACAACACCTTTATTTACATGTATTATTCACATTTGCATTTAACACAATTCAGAGTGAGAGATTGGAGACCTTCAAAAATTCAGGATCAAGCAGTTCCCCCTAACTGAACTCAGGACAAAGTTTTGGACAAAGAGGTGGTAGATGGTCTCTGACTGGGAGCAGAAAGGACAGCCATCCCCTGTGCTGGGGTCAAGGTGCACCAGATATCTGTTAGTAGCTACGGCCCCATGCACAATCCTCCACTGGAGGTCTCCTGTCCGTTTATCAACAGGAGGCTTGTACAGGGACCGCCAACAACCCCCCGGGGAAGAGCCTGCGCCAAAAAAACTAGTCCACCCTGACGCCTTCAGCCCTTCCAGGGAGCGCAAGTTTCTGACCTTCACAGCTAAGATGTAGAGATCCTTCCTCCCGACACCTTCAAAATCCACTGATACCGAAGACTTCAGGGACAGCAGGTCGTCTTCCTCGGGCTGCCACTGTCCAACAGCTGGACAGACAGCCAAGGAGGGAAAGACATACTCACACTCGTCGTCCCACAGTTCAGACACAGATGGATCCAACACAAAGACTCTTAGGGCCTCTGGCAGGGAAGCACAGACCTCTCTCACAAGCTGGAGCAGCAGCCTGCTGGACCTCATGTTGAGCCGGTCAGAGAGATTGGGGACAGAGGTCTTCAGCAAGTGGCCCAGCTTCACTACTCCAGCATCCCTCAGTCTGGACCTCAGGCTGGTGGAGGACAGGACCCGAGAGGTGATGATGCTGTTTCCAAAGAGGGGCTCTTCAAAGATCCACATCCCTGGTATTGTCACAGCTTTGTGCTTAAACGATAGAACCTGCCATGCCTTCAACACTGACTGGTAGAAGGGTGTAAGACCAGTCAGGTCCATGGACTGGGGCTGAAGCAGGAACAGGTGTTTGTCGTACCCCAGTCGCCCAGCCTTCCTTAACAACAGACAGGCCATATCCGTCCACGGCACACCAAGACTGTACAACAGTCTTTGTGCCGCCTGCAGTCTGAAAGCTGTGACACGAGATGCAATGTCCACCAATCCCTGTCCTCCCTCCTGTACTGGCAGGTACAGCACTGCAGACCTCAGCCAGTGCTGGCCCGACCAGAAAAAGTCCACAATCAACTTTTGAACTCTTTCGATTAGGCCAGCCGGTGACGGTAAGACTGTCAGCCTGTGCCAAAGGGTCGAGGCGACCAAATTATTGGCAATCAGGACTCTCCCCCTGTAGGAAAGCTGAGGTAGCAGCCATTTCCACTTGGACAGTCTGGTGCACACCTGCTCCACAGCACCCTCCCAGTTCTTCTTCTCAAAGGTTTCTGTCCCAAGGAACACACCTAAGACTTTTAGGCCCTGTCTACCCCAGCTGAGGTTTCCTGGTAGTCTTGGTCTGTTCCTACCTGCCCAAGGGCCAACCTGCAGAGCTTCGCTCTTCTCCCAGTTTACCTTAGCAGAGGAGGCTTCTTGGTAGAGGTCTAAACTATCAATCAGGTTGTCCACATCACCCTGATCCCTAACAAAGACATTGATGTCATCGGCATAAGCCGATACCACCAGCTGGGGACGCTCAGGAAGACCAGGTAACAAAAGTCCCGACAGCCTAGTTCTTAGGTTGTTTAGAAGAGGTTCGATGGCCAATGAGTACAACTGTCCAGAAATAGGACATCCCTGTCTTATTCCCCGTTGGACGCTCACGGACAGCTCAGCAACCAACCTCCCCCCTACAAACAACAAGCATGTGGAGACAAGAGACAAAAAAACATCCCGAAAACCAAAAGCCCTTAATGTGGAAAACAGAAACTTGTGATCGACCCTGTCGAACGCCTTCTCCTGGTCTAAAGAAATCACCCCGACATCAATGTCGTACAGTTTACAAAGGTGAAACAAATCTCTCATTAAAAAAAGTCCATAATTGTCCATAATCCTGTCCGGGACACAATACGACTGGTCTCTGTGGACGAGCAAATCGAGGTGGTTCTTGAGCCTGTTGGCGAGCACCTTTGAAAGAAGTTTATAGTCCATGCAGAGCAACGCCACAGGTCTCCAGTTTTTTAATAAAGCCAGGTCCCCCTTCTTCGGGATTAGAGAGAGGACCGCGGTCTGACAGGATGTCGGTAATCGACCTGTGTGAGTGCACTCCTGCAGCACCTCCCACAGGTCAGCACCCAGACACCTCCAGAAATGTTTATAGAAGTCTGCGGGCAAACCATCCAGTCCTGGAGCTCGACCAGAAGCCATCTGTCCCACCGCAGCAGTAAGTTCATCCAATGTGATGTCAGCGTCCAGGGTGGACCGGTCCCTCTGGCTCAGCCGAGGAAGACCCTGCAGGAGCTCATCCTCCCTGCTGCAGTCCTCTGCCCTGTAGAGGGTGCCGTAGAAGTCCACAGCGTGTCTCCTCATCTCACCCTGGTCAGCTGTCATCGTTCCATCAGGCAGGCGGAGGCAGAGCATCTGTTTGGCGCGTGACACAGACCTCTCCAGATTGAAAAAGAAGGAGGTGGGAGCGTCCATCTCCTTGATGCTGGTGAACCTTGACCTCACCAAGGCCCCCTTCACTCTTTCCTGTAAAAAGCTGAGTTCCTCCCTGCCTCTTCTGCCTCAGTGTGTGTCCCTCTGTGCTGGTGTGTGTGCTGAAACTACCCTCCAGATCCCTGATCTCCCTCTCCAAGTGTTCTATGGTGTGTTTTACCCGTGTTGTTGTGTGACTACTGTATTGCTGACAGAAGGCTCTGATGTGTGCTTTACCCACCTCCCACCACTGACCAAGACACTCAAAGTCCCCCTTCCTCCCTCTCCAGGTTCCCCAGAAGGCCTCGAACCTACGACTAAACTCAGTGTCCTGGAGCAGCTTCACGTTAAAGTGCCAGTATGAGCTGCATTTGTGTGTTTGTGAAATAAGAAAATCAAAAGTGGCCAAGTGATGATCAGTGAACCCAACCGGATAAATGTGACTGTTAACTAACCTATTGCTAAACCCTGGGACAGGTAGAACCTGTCCAGCCTAGCGGCACTAATGACCCCATCCACCACCTTCACCCATGTGTACTGCCTGCTGGTGGGATGCTTCACCCTCCAAACATCTACCATCCCCAGCTCTGCTCCCAGCCTAGACAGCACAGCAGCTGACTGGAGATGAGGCTCCTGTCCAATCCTGTCCAGTGTGACGTCTGTGGTGCAGTTCCAGTCCCCCCCCATGACTACACACTCGTCCTGACCACACCGCTCCACAAACAAGGAGACCTTCTGGAACAGGTCCAGTCTGTCTGAGCCCTGACTGGGAGCGTAGATGTTTATTAGACAGAAGACGAAGCCCTGAACCTCAGCTCTGACAGCTAAAGCTCTGCCTGCAGCGATCTCTGTGGTGGAGGTGACTCTAACGTCCAGCCTGGGAGAGAACAGAGTGGCCACACCTGCAGACAGGTTGGTGCCATGGGACAACCTGGACAGGCCTCTCCACCACAGACCCCAGTCTACCTCATTGTCTCCATCACTGTGTGTCTCCTGGAGGAGAAGGATGTCTAGCTTCTTCTGAGCAACCATATCTGCAACCAGAGCCCTCTTCTGTGGATCCCTGCCACCATTGATGTTAAGTGAGGCCACCCTGAGCTTGTTCATAGAGGCTTGGAGAGGTGAAGCAGTAGAAGGAGCAGCAAAGAAAAGAAAAGTTATGCAACACATTCATCCTCGTCATTAACCTCAGCAACTTGTTTGGAGCTTTTAACATGTTTTAGCTTTTTTCCTTCCTTTCTGCTTCAGCATCTTTCTTGTTGCTGTCATGTGTTTCTTTAGACGGAATCTTTTTCTTTCATCGAGGAGGTCGACTCCCACAGCCTTCTGCAACATCAATGCACTTTTCAAAACTTTTCAGGGTCTGGGAAAAATCAGCTGCTTTCACAGACTGGCCGAAGGTTTCGTCCAGGAAGCTGGTGACGTCTTCCAGGGTGTACAGGTCCCCAGTAAGGGACTGGGAGTCCGCTACAGACCCACAGTCGGAGTCAGAGTCAGACCCCCTCACCTCCTCCCCTCCCTCATCAACACTCAGCATCTCAGCTGGCCGATCAGGGAGCTGCTCACCAGCAGCCTGACCCTGGTCACCACTGACCCCCTGAGCTCCTGGCTGCTCCTCCTCAGCTGCTCCTGTCTGTACATTTACTCCCATCTTCACCTCCTCTGTTGCTCCCATCTCCACCTCCTCTGTTGCTCCCATCTCCCCTCCTCTGTTGCTCCCATCTCCACCTCCTCTGTTGCTCCTGCCTGCGCCTTCCCTGCCATTTGCACCTCCTCAGCTGCTCCCTCACTTCCTGCCCTAACTGCAGCTTCACATTCACCTCCTCCTTGCTCCTCTACCTGTCCACTAGGGCCTCCTCCAGCATCGGCCGCCACCTCGTCACCCCGCCGCTCGGTGGGGCGACGCGGCTCGACATGGCGCCGGTGCGAGCGCCCTCGTTAGCGGGTCTGTGAGGACAAGCGACACGCTTGTGTCCCACATCCCCGCACTCAAACACCTCATACTCCCAGAGCTGGCATAGACCATGTAGTGTCCCTCTCCATGTCTCACCCTGAAGGACACATCCAGTGTCTGTGACAGACAGGTGAGGAACATGAAGCACTGCCTCCTGAGTGAGAGCACGTGCTTCAGTTTGTCGCTCCTGCAGCCCAGACCCACGGTCCTCAGACCACTCGCAAACTTTCCAAACCGCTGCAGCTCCTGCTCCAGAGCCTCATTAGTAATGAACGGGGGAACACCTGAGACGGTGACCCGAGTGGAGGGCGCGGCGAGCGGGGACACCTGCAGGTACGCTCCATTTACCGTCACCCCCCTCCCCACCAACTCAGCCACCAGTCGCTCCTCTTTAACAAACACCACCACCCCTCTGTTCATCCTGGAGGAGTAGGACAGGTTAGCGTGTCCCACCTGGTCTCCCACAGCCAGGAGAACCTCCTCCACCGGTACAGACGGGTCGGGTTGGACCCGAATCCCGTGACGGATCGAGAGAGACGGCGTCCCCGAGGACGCCATCCCCGCCGCAAAACGCGACTAAACCGCCACCAAACTACACTAAACTCCACCAAACCACCCGACAACAACCACCCTGGTAATAGTGCAGGTACACCGCTAAGAAGGGGGAGTTAGCCGGGGAAAAACACGCAAAAGCTCACAAAACTCACAGCACGCTCTCCAGTACGCTCCCAGCACGCGGTCAGCGAGAGAGAGAGAGAGAGAGAGAGAGAGAGAAGAGAGAGAGAGAGAGAGAGAGAGAGCACAATAGAGGCCAGGGTCTACCATACCAGACAAGACCCCAGGTGCAGACTGTGGGGAGATGCCCCTGAGACAGTCCAGCACATCACAGCAGGGTGCAAGATGTTAGCAGGCAAGGCATACATGGAATGGCATAACCAGGTGGCTGGCATAGTGTACAGGAACATCTGCACTGAGTATGGACTGGAGGTCCCAGGAACCAGGTGGGAGACACCACCGAAAGTGCTGGAGAACAAGCAGGCCAAGATCCTGTGGGACTTCCAGATCCAGACTGACAAGATGGTGGTGGCCAACCAGCCTGACATAGTGGTGGTGAATAAACACCAGAAGACAGTGGTGGTGATAGATGTAGCAATCCCAAGTGATAGCAACATCAGGAAGAAGGAACACGAGAAGCTGCAGAAGTACCAAGGGCTGAAGGAGGAGATAGAGAGAATGTGGGGCATGAAGGCAACAGTGGTCCCTGTAGTGATTGGGACACTAGGGGCAGTAACACCCAACCTGGGTAGATGGTTCCAACAGATACCAAGAACCACATCAGAGATCTCTGTCCAGAAGAGCGCAGTCCTAGGAACAGCTAAGATCCTGCACAGAACCATCAGACTCCCAGGCCTCTGGTAGAGGACCAGAGTCTGAAGTCTGTGCTCTGCTCCATGACCAATCTCTACTGGAGGACATGAACACGGCACTGTCAACCATCTCTACCACTACCATCACTGCGACCAATGGCAACGGTAATCCTACAGATGTTTGGCTATGAGACAAAGAGCATAAATAGGCATAAGGAGCAAATGGCCCCATGGAGGAGAAGGCTAGAGGCAAAAATCATTGCGACACAGAGAGAAGTCAGCCTCCTAACAGAGCTGAGTAGAGGCATGAATCCAAGGACAGAGCAGCCCAAGAAGTATAACAAACTGTCCATACCTGAGGCACTGGAGATTGCTAAGCAAAGGCTCACAGCCCTGGCTACCCAACTAAAGAGGTACACAAGTAGAGGAAAGGAGAATAAACAGGGTGTTCTCCACCAACCCAGCAAAGGTCTACTCTCAATGTCAGGGCAACAAGATGACAACAGACCACCCCAGGGTTGAGACTGAAAAATACTGAAAGAGTATCTGGGAGAAAGAGGCAACACACAACACTACTGCCCAATGGCTGCAAGACCTACAGAATGAGCACAGCCACAGTCATCACCTTAGCAGACATCCAAACAAGAGTGTCCAAAATGAAGAGC
The DNA here is from genome assembly GCF_003711565.1 of Takifugu flavidus. Classification (NCBI taxonomy): domain Eukaryota; kingdom Metazoa; phylum Chordata; class Actinopteri; order Tetraodontiformes; family Tetraodontidae; genus Takifugu; species Takifugu flavidus. The sequence goes on from NC_079533.1 coordinate 4,720,673, forward strand.
TGGACAGCACCAGGGCCCGATAAGATCCACGCCTACTGGCTTAAGAAGCTGACTGCACTGACCTGGCAGCACAGATGAACCAGCTGCTAACATCAGGGAACCACCTAGAGTGGCTAACCCAGGGCCGGACAGTCCTCATAATGAAGGACCCCCAGAAGGGCACAATACCAACAGGAGACTGTTTTAGCTGTACAACATCATGCATCATCCCTCAGGATAAGTATTCGTAGATTTGTTAATGATCAAGGAGGGATTCTAATTTGCTATTAAAAGACATTACTGACTCCAGGTGGAATATAAGAGGTCTTTGTAGCCTCTAAGTGGGTATTTTATCTTTTAAGACTCAAATGGAGCATAGGGTCACTCATTAAAAGGGCTGGGTAGAGAAGTTCCACTTCAATAAAATCCTTCCGTGGGTAGGTGGACATGATAAATGCTTATTGATAGTCTACTGGTCAGTTGCTACTATTCCAAAGATGGCAGCATAGGTGTTGTGCCTCTCATTTAAGGATAGTGCCTGAGAGATTTCTGTCTAATAATCTGCAAGAGAAACATTGCAGAGATTAAGTAATTATTGACCCAACATGATTCTGAAAAGTTAGTCTGGCATTTGTTACTTCCAGCCTGAGTTGTCTTCTTGACCACTTTATCCCTTCCAGGGTCACAGGGATGGGCCACATATGAGTGAACGCAGATCCACCCCTGGATGAGTCTACAGTCTTCAGTCTCCAGCTGAGTACCTTGCTCAAGGGTACCTAGGCAGTGCTCTGAAGGTGTTATGGCACCTTCCGCTACTACCAGAACACCTTCCATGTTTTTTCTACACTGGGGCTCAAAGCGAGAACCCTCCACTTCTCAGCTCAGTCCCATGATTAACCCCATGCTAACACTGCCCAGGTTGGATTATTGCAATTCATTATTAACTCGTTGTCCAAATAATTCCAACTCTTGCTGATCCATAATGCTGCAGCTAAAGTTCACACAGGTATTGACAAAAGAAATCACATTACCGTATTTTCACAACCATAAGGCGCACAGTATTATAGGGCGCACCTTCAATTAACGATCTATTTTGGAACTATTTTCATACACAGGGCGCACTGTGTTATAAGGCGCATAGCATAGAAACTGCGTAGTGCCTGTGGTTTCATGAAGCATTCACTAGATCGAGCTGCGCTAAAAGGAATGTCAATAAAACAGTCAGATAAGTCAGTCAAACTTTATTAATAGAATACAAACCGGCGTTCTCACAACTCCATTCACTCCCAAAATGAATAAACAGCTGTTTTATTATTTTTCCCGAGTGACGTAGTGTTTTCGCGCAACACAGTTTGTTTAATAACAGCGAGGTATAACAGGCAGTGCAACATTTTTATCACAAGTGGATAGTGGAGTTTAATAAATCTTCGATTTAGTGCAACATTTTTATCACGTAGTACCATTGCGGTAAATCAAACGTTATTGCAAACACAATATACGGTAACTTGAACTCTCGAAGTAGTGCAAAGCAATAGCAATAGCAATATAACAATAGCAATATAACAACGTTGTTCAAACGGTAATGTCCATATTCATAGTATGACCAGCCTTGTTAAGTTGTAAACACACAAAAGAAACACGTAAAGCTCACTTTATCAGTTCATTCCTCATCCAGGAATCCCTCGAATTCCTCTTCTTCGGTGTCCGAATTGAACAGTTGTGCGAATACGGCGTCCAACATGGCTGGCTCCGTCTCGTCAAAGTCGTCATCAGGGTCAGTGTCGCTGGTGTTGTTGTAGTAAAGGGTAAAGGTTTCTAAAAGCCTGTGTAAACATGGTCAGGCAGGTCAAGAGATCATCTGATGATGTGTCCGCGATCAATGAGTATCCAGACTAAGGGCCTAAATCAATTTTGCTGATCAACCCCTGTACGATTGTAAAAGTTTTCTCAGAAAAATGATGTTAAAGGCCTGAAAATGTTGATAATACAGGGGGTTTCAGAGGTTGTCCACGTAAGCAAGGACAAGAGGTTGTCCACGTAAGCAAGAGATTGCCTGTTTTAAAAAAAAATATGGAAAAGCACGTTTCGCCTCTGATAAGAATGATAAAAAATACCTAACGGTGGAAAACGGGAAAAATTGCATAATGAGAAGGAGGAGCCCGGGGAGGAGTAAACCCAGGCTCCAAATTGTATAAAAGCTGGAGATTTCTTGCTAGTTTTCAGACTTAGCCCGGGCTACTTCTCATGCATGGTGAATTGTGAATCATCAATCAACTATCATTGGACCGTGAACCAGCTGACCCTGACTCATCATTCGACTTTGTTGCGGCAACTCTACATCAACTCATTGGCACTGGCATAGGCATTCTGACTTAAGAAAAGCGTAAGTTTATTAAAGCAATTAGACATAGAGTAAAAAAGCCACAACATTGTCTGGCATTTCAGTGACAATCCCTGCCTTCCTGAAAGCTCGGACCATGGTCGAGACTGATGTATCAGCCCAGGCATTTACGATCCACTGGCAGATAGTGGCGTATGCTGCTCGGTGCTGTCTCCCCGTCTTGGTGAACGTGTGTTCGCCTTCTGTCATCCACCGCTCCCACGCAGTTCGCAGTCTAGCTTCGAATGCCCTGTTGACACCAATATCTAGCGGCTGGAGTTCCTTTGTTAATCCACTTCTTGCTTTGTTTCCTCGGAAGCTCCGTTGAGTCTTCTTTACCTGGCGTAGGTCGTCTTGTTGCTTCCTCCACTTCCGCACCATTGATTCGTTCACGTTAAATTCTCTTGCCGCTGCTCTATTTCCGTGTTCAACTGCGTGACTGATAGCCTTCAGTTTGAACTCTGCATCGTAAGCATGCCTCTTGCAAGGAGCCATTTTGGGGTCTTTACAGACAGAAATGGTTTGGGACTGAACTAGAATTCCTATTTATCGTTCTTACTGCTGTTACTTCGGCCACGCCTACTGACTACGGTAGCCGCGATTAACCAATATTACCGTAATCCATACAAAAGGCGCACTGGGTTAAAAGGCGCACCGTCGATTTTTTAGAAAATTCTAGGCTTTTGGGTGCGCCTTATAGTCATGAAAATATGGTACTCCTATGATGCTTCAATTTATTGGAGCACCATTAAATCTAGAATAGTCTTTAAAATTCTTCTTCTGCCCTACAAGGTCATCATATGTTGGTAGAGAAGACTGATTGTGAAGATAATGATGACCAGAATTGTAAAGTATTGACAACAGCATTAGAGGTATAGAGTGGAGTAGACAGAGGGAAGCTTGAACTAACCAAGGCAGGGACAGATGTAAAAGTAAAAAGATGTAAAAATAGATGACTTATTTACAATGTCACACCACGACAGCTTTGGCACATGAAACCAATATAGGGTAGGAATATTGGCCACCCCGTGATAGTGAAGTGAATTTGGCAAAGCCACACTACCCTGGGTTGAGTGTCCCTGAAGGATCCTTTTTTGTATTCTAGGGGCTTTTGCCCCCCAAATGAATGATGTTACATCACGGAGAAACGATCATGGCACAGATTCCCATTGCACCTTAATAAATAAAATAAAGTCAGACAACAGGATGTGGTCAGGTTTGGAGACTATTCCCCATGCTCTTTTGACAGCCTGCATCTCCCACAGAGAATCCCTTTTGGAAAAGTACCTGTGTCACATCATTGTAGGGTGCTCGTTTTTTTGCCACCATGGAGCTCAGGTGGAAAACCCCAGAGCTATCCCCTGATTCCTGGTTCTTGGACCATCATAAGGCTGATTCCCTTTGCCAAATGTGAAGAAAATGCAGGCTAAATGGTCTGGACCTGTGAGCCTACTCAGATGCATAGTCCAGATCTGTAAATCAGTCAGGAACCATAATGCACTCTACCAGCAGCTCAGAAATAAACCTACTGCCTACTACCTACCTAACCTTACAGTTCTTGCTGCCCTCCAGGATGTTCACTAGTCTCCAGCTGGAGCGCAATCTGTTTTTCATGTTTCACAGACATTCTTGAAATTGGCTGTTGGCCACCATTTGCAACTTGGAGATAGTGTCAGTAGCATCTTCCAGAATGGGTAGGCTAACATTAGCAATTTCACTATAAATATCAGCAGAAACTGCCACAGATGGGAGTTTGCTAGTGCTGCCTTGTGTTGCAATGAGAGCATGTGGGCTAACTTTGAGGCTGTTGAAGAATGGCACATGGAACAATGGCAAAACCGGCTTCTTTAAGTGAACACTTGTACGGTATTTTAGGAATGATGTCTGTTGTGTGAGTGTCTGTAGTGGGTGGAGCTCATCTTCAAACCTGCTGGAAGTAAAGATTATAAAGGTCAAGCAGTATTGTAACCATGACCACACAATGCAGATTGACAGCAAAAGCAGACCTGAAATAATTGTTTGTAGTCTGAGACTAAATGAGCGTTTTTGAACATGTCACTCCTCGCACGTGTTTCTGCATATGTTGTTTATGTGGTTATGGATGTGTTGGCTGAATTATGTTAGCGCATGATGATGGCATGATCCTGTTCTCATTTTCTACCGCTGTCACCATGGATACACACTGCGTTGTGACCTTTCAGGGTCGAGTTATGGTGGTGAGAGGCAGACGTTGGGGACGAGGCTTAGTGCAGAGCTCACACTGACACACGCTCACACACCATCCCCCACACACAGATGTTTTCAGAGAAGCCAAAGTTGTTTTTATAGGAAATAAAAGATCAAGTATATGTCCGGTCAGACGCATCATGCAATGATCAGGCCTCAGCTGCAGCCTCAGAACCAAAGAGTCAAGTAGACAGGATATATTTTAGGATTTAGGAAGGAGAACACTCACTATAAGCAAACACTGAGGAGAAGAGCTTGTCAGGGGTCACACAGAGGAGGTATCTACCCAGAAGCCTTTCTCAAAGCAAACATGTAAGATTTTTTGACAGGGTTCAAAGATGAACATTTTATCTTTAACACTTCAGTGGGTAATGGCAGCGTGACCTGGAAAGGCGTGATTGGGAGGAACAGTCTGCCCGATCAGAACCAGAGTGGTGTGCAGTTATTGGACTTCTGTGCTAGTCACAGTTTGGCCATAACTAACACCATGTTCAAGCATAAGGTTGTTCATCGGTGCTCTTGGCACCATGACGGCCTGGGCCGTAGGTCAATGTTTGACTTCATAGTAGTGTCAGCTGACCATATGTCTATTCACTTGGGTGAATAGAGGAGCAGAGCTGTCAACTGATCACTACCTGGTAGTGAGTTGGATCTGGGGGGGGAGCCACCGCGTGGATGGCAGGCCCAAATGCTTAGTGAGGGTCTGTTGGGAACGCTTGGTGGAGGAACCTGTCAGGCTGGTCTTCAACTCCCACCTCCAACAGAGCTTCGATCGCGTGCCAAGGGCGGTAGGGGACATTGAGTCTGAATTGGCCATGGGCCATGTTCCGCTCCACCATTGTCGAGGCGGCTGTCACGAGTTGCGGTTGCAAGGCCGCTGGTGCTGTTCGTGGCGGTAATCCCTGTACCCGATGGTGGACACCAGAGGTGAGGGAAGCCGTCAGGCTGAAGAAAGAGGTCTACAGGTCATGGCTGGTCTGTGGGTCTCCGGAAGCAGCTGACCGGTACAGGTTGGCTAAGCGGGCTGTGGCCGAGACAGTCGCGGAGGCAAAAACTCTGGCATGGGAGGAGATCGGTGAGGCTATGGAGGAAGACTTTCGGTCAGCACCGAGAAGATTCTGGCAAACTGTCCGGTGCCTTAGGGGCGGCAGGCGGCAACTTGCTCACACTGTGCTAGGTGTGCGTCGGGAGCTGCTGACGTCTCCTGGGGCAATTATCTGGCGGTGGAAGGAATACTTCAGGAGCTCCTCAATCCTACCAACACGTATATACAACGAGGAACAGAGTTGAGAGACCAGGAGGTGGACCATCCAATTTCTGGAGCAGAAGTTGCCGAGGTAGTGAATTAGCTCCCTGGTGGCGGAGCTCTGGGAGTGGATGAGATCCGCCCAGGAGTTTACCCAACCAGTCCACATGTGCTTTGTGGACTTGGAAAAGGCCTATGGCCGGGTCCTCAGGAGCATCCTGTGGGGGGTGTGCCAAGAGTATGGGGTGGATGGTACCTTGATAAGGGCAGTCCAGTCCCTGTACCGAAGGAGCAGGAGCTTGGTCCGGATAGCCGGTTGTAAGTCGGACTTGTTCCCAGTGCGGGTTGGACTCCGCCAGGGCTGCCCTTTGTCACCAGTTCTGTTCATAACTTTTATGAACAGAATTTCTAGGCGCAGCTGGGGAGTGGAGGGTGTCGAGTTTGGTGGGCGGAAGATCTTGTCGCTGGTTTTTGCGGATGACGTAGTTCTTCTGGCACCATTGAGCAAGGACATTCAACACATGCTGGGGCGGTTCGCGACCAAGTGTGAAGTGGCAGGGATGCGGATCAGCACCTTCAAGTCAGAGTCCATGGTCCTCGCTTGGAAAAAGGCAGAGTGCCTTCTCCGGGTCGGGGAGGAGGTCCTGCCTCAGGTGGAGGAGTTCAAGTATCTCGGGATCTTGTTCACGAGTGAGGGTAGGATGGAACGGAAGATTGACAGGCGGAGCGGAGCGGCGTCAGCAGTGATGCAGGTGTTTAACCGATCTGTCATGGTAAAAAAGGAGCTGAGCCGAAAGGCAAAGCTCTCGATTTACCGGTTGATCTACGTCCCAATCCTCACCTATGGCCATCAACGTTGGGTGATGACCGAAAGAACGAGATTGTGGATACAAGCGGCCAAAATGAGTTTCCTCCGCAGGGTGGCCGGGCTCAACCTTAGAGATAGGGTGAGAAGCTCGGACGTCCAGGAGGAGCTCGGAGTAGAACTGCTGCTTCTCCACATCAAGAGGAGTCAGCTGGGGTGGCTCAGGCATCTGGCCAGGATGCCTTCTGGATGCCTCCCTTTAGAGGTGTTCCAGACATGTCCCACTGGGAGGAGGCCTCATGGCTGGCCCAAGACTAGGTGGAGGGATTATATCTCTCACCTGGCTTGGGAGCGGCTGGGGGTCCCCCCAGAGGGAATAATGGAAGTGGCCGGGTAGAGGGCTGTCTGGGCATCTCTCCTAAAGCTGCTGCCCCTGCGACCCAGATTCGTAAACGTGGGAGAACAAGAGACGAGACGAGAGACACTTCAGTTGTTTCACAATTAACATGAAGCTGCATCCCTATAGAAATCATAGCTATCTCCAGTCTTGATCAAGTTAAAGCAATTATGGTCTGCAGCAGCATCAGGTTTATTATTGTGACCAGAGTTAATTGTATCCGTCAGAACACTTCATCACAATGAAGGAATACAAGAGTGACGGCTAATTGAAGGAGCTCCGTCAAGGAAAAACTGCACACTCACACACAGAAGACTAATTCAATGGCAATGAAGTGCAAAAATTAACACTCATTCCAAGTCTTTCTGGAAAATCCTCTACAAACTGTTACTCCACAGGGTCAAAGATTCAGTTGTTCAACTGGTGCTGGTACCTGGTTTAATAAATATGACAGGAACAGCTTCATTTGGAACAAGTCAAGTAAGAAAATAAAGAAATGGCTCTGGATGTTTGCAACGTTTCCCTCATGTGCCCTTTCTTCAGAGATCTGCCGGGCTAATTGCTTGGCTAATGAGAGGCTTGTTTACCTTGGCAGAGTAATTAGATGTATCAATTTGCATCAATCAGTGTTTTAATCTTCCATTAGAATGCAGCCAGAGAAAATGTTCCCATGCTTACTGCAGCCTGGACACAGCTGTTATGGAGAATGTGCAGCACAATTTAACCCTAGATGGATGCAACAGGGTTGTCCTGATTAAGATACTCGTCTTCTGTTGATGTAGTAACACAATGTGCCATTCAAGCGTTTAGTGGAAGAGAAATACGGGAAGAATGGCTCTCGGGTGATCTTTTACATGTTGCTGATAAACACATGTATGTGCTATGTTATAGAGGGAAGTGGGAGCAGAAAAGAGCTGAATACATCTAAAATAATCTACCATCTCAGTCACATTAATCATTTCCCAAAGCACCCCCAATATAACAGGAAAGCTACAGTGGACAGAGGACAAATGTCTCCAACAGATCTTGAAACCACAAGGATGCATTTTGTCCTGGAGCAAGATTCTGCCAGAACATCAATCCCTCGGCAATGGCGCAGGCATCAGATCCGATTATCTCTTTGTTCTATTGAAGATGTATAAAGAATGCTGGTCATGTGGCCTTTTCTAAATGTGCACTGGCGGCAGTGCCTCACATGGCCCACAGACCTCCTCAGCACTGGAGTGAATGCCATATGCGGCGGCAGCCTGCTTTGTTGTCATACGTTGGAAATTGAGTCTCTTATAGTCCTAGCACAATGGTCTCATTTGCTTTTAAGCGTTATGGAGATCATGCATGCATGGCTGAGGGCAGAGGCCTGAGGAGCCCTGAGGAGGGAAAATGGAAGATGATGAGTCTCAATGACTTGATGACATCATGCTGAGTGAAGATTTGGTTTTCCTGTCATGTGATAGAACATCAAAGCAACAAAGCAGGACCTTTTGATTCTGCTCTAGCTGGTTTTTAGCTCCTCTGCACTTCAACATGCAGACAAATCCTCACCAGTTCCCAGAGGAAGTAGTCACTAGCTGGTTTTCACCACAGAGCTTCTGCCCCCTGAAAGTCATGATGTTATCTGACTGAACTGGAAAGAAATTTGACAGTTTCCATCCGCAAGTAGCACGAGCGGATCACTGAATTGAAGAATTCAGATGTGCCCCAGCACAGGCTCCCATCGGACCTTTGCCTTTATGGAAAGGTACACAAACACCTCTTTCTTCCTGTAGGACATCTGTGCAGAAGCGCTGATTCCTGACACTGATATTTTCTTCTGAGCTGCCCTTGAGCAATGAGACCATCAAAAGGGATATAACCCTGGAACATGTAAACACAGTTTAAATATCAGCAACACAAGAGAAGCAGAGGAGGCTAAAAGACACAATAATCAATCAGTGCAGTTAAATATGTTCGCCAGCCTGAAAATTCATGTCAGCACATCAGCCCAACTTTTGCCTATGAGTACAGGACACAAGGGACCGCTCCCATTGTTCTACAGAAATTCCAAATTTAGAATGATGTCAGGTGAGTTGCTGCCTGTTATGGAGAACTGATGTAAATTATCATGCTCTTACTGAACCAGAATGTGGCCACTTTCATCAGAGTGCATTCTCAAAAGTTATGGAAAAAATGGTGCAATTATTCAAATCTATGTGAAATACATACTTGAAACACTGTTCATAAATGGTTCCCACATTGTAACTGGTAACTGTATATTTCTTTAACTTCAAACCTAATTTTAATTCAACCCTGCAAGTTCCTCATGTTAAAAAAAAAAAGTAATTCCAAACATAAAGGGCATAAGACCATATAGATGATGTTGAGTGTTCCTTGTACTGATTGTTCACCAAGTTTGGACTCAGCTGCTATGAAAGTCCTGGCTGACAAGGACAAGGACAATTAGCCTAATAAGCTTCAGGAGAAAATCACACTCAGTGCTGTGCTAACAGTTACCCAGTGAATATTCATGTGCTGTTGGTGTTGCAGATGCATTAGCTGGCAGTGCCGCTTTGCTGAATACAAATTGATACATTTCCACTCGTCTGCCCGTCCTCAGCTCTGAAGACCACGTCTTGATCAGCCTGCAGTGAGGTTCCACACATGCTTTGTTTTACACAACTGTATTTATGTGTTCTCACTTAAAGATTTAGATTGTTCCCAGGGTGGCACGGTGGTGTGGTGGTTAGCACCATGGCCTCACAGCAAGAAGGCCCTGGGTTCGATCCCCGGTTGGGATTGATTGGGGACTTTCTGTGTGAAGTTTGCATGTTCTCCCTGTGCCTGCGTGGGTTCTCTCCGGGTACGCCGGCTTCCTCCCACAGTCCAAAGACATGCATGATTGGGGATTAGGCTAATTGGAAACTCTAAAATTGCCCATAGGTGTGAGTGTGAGAGAGAATGGTTGTTTGTCTATATGTGTTAGCCCTGCGATTGACTGGCGTCCAGTCCAGGGTGTACCCTGCCTCCGCCCATTGAGCTGGGATAGGCTCCAGTCCCCCTGCGACCCTCAGTGGAGGAACAAGCGATAGAAAGTGAGTGAGTGAGTGAGTAGATTGTTCCCCCTCCTCCCCCTTTTACTTCAGTCTTCTATGTTCATATGTTGGATATGTGGTTTTGCCTTTCCTAGATTGATTTTAAAAACATGGATGCAGCTCTCTTGAATTATGGCCTCAACCTGTGAAACACAGGAGCCATTCTTTTTAAAATAGCTATTCTGTGTTTTTCTACAATAAAGCAAGCAGCCATATTCTGTCCAAAGGATAGATGTGGCTGTTTTCTCACTTCCTGCAAAGAAGAGATATAAATGCCACAATGATGCCCCTCCCACTAAACAATGGCTAGCTGCCACTGACATCTGGAACAAATTTCACCTTCCTCCATACAGTCACTCTTTTCTCAGGGCCATGCACAGGAGTTGGAGACTGTCCCACCAGGCGCACACACACCCAAACACAGACCTGCCAGGCACTTGGACATATTCTCCATTAAAACCTATACAGGTGCAGGTGGAACATGCAGAAATGCATGTGCAAATTAGCGGGAATCAAATCCATAACCTTCTTTTTGACCATCACACTGTAAAATCTGCTGTAAGATGAAACATTTACCCATATCTCAACATACAAATAAGTTTTTCTCTTACACAAACCCTGATTAGCATCAGTAATGAATTAGGCTGCTGACCTTAGTTCCCATCTTACATCAAATTTTTATGGGCGGAACCTGAAGGTCCTTCAAACGGCCTCGTCAGATCGAGGTTTCCCTCCTCAAGCTTACTTGGGAGTTCAGTACCATGTGCAGCTACTGCACTCAAGGTTTACTGGGTGTGTTCTTTGGGGGGTGGGGGTTCATTGAGTGTGAAATCAAACAAGGGTCGCCAATAAAAAGAAAAAACAACGTCCACGCAAGGGGCAGATTAACCCAACACTGCCCCTTGGTGGAGATGTTGGGATGTACAGCCACCTTGATCTATAACGGGATAAAAAATATAAAATAACTGCTGATTAATGTTAATGTAAAGTTCTAAACCCAGACTCTGAATGAGTCATCTCACACTCTCCCATGTAATCAAACAGGGATGTGCCCAGGGGAAAAATGCTCTGGCATTATTCTTTTTCCAGCAAGAGATTTTAGTGAGTTTTTTTTTTTTAAGTATGTATAAAAAGATAGGAGATGGGTTGTAGCTCTGACCCTTTAGATGCTGATCTGAGAATAAGAGGATAAGAGCAAAATGTATTTAAATAAATAAGAGCACTGACTTTAGATTTTTCTAAATTTTCAAGAGGCAAAAATAGCCCTCAAAATTCAAAGTATCGGTTCGATGTTTGGTGGAAAAGAAAAGCCTTCTGAATTATTACTTCCTCCTAAGTGGGATAACATCCGTTAAAGACAGCCCCCCCAACTGTGGGTTGTGACCAAAGACGATTGAGAGGGGAAAAACGCAGAGGATGTTGTTTGCAGAAGTATTCAGTCGTGTGCTGAGGTTTGGCTTCATTAATGACAAACCTTCTGAGCTAAAGATGGAATGAAGAGCCTCTCTGTTGCTGCTGCAGATCCTGATCTTGGGCAATCAAGGGCAAAGGATAGTTTTGAGCATGAAGGCCTAAAGGAGCTGGTTAGTTCCTGTAGAGATCAAAACCTCCCTTGTTTAATAAAACCTATTTAAGGTGTGTAAGAACAGAATGAGTTTGTTCATATGGACTAACATTTTAATTGATCATTTCTTTAACTGTCCCAGTTTTGGACAGATCACTCCACATCTTCTTTCCAGGATGCATTTTAATTGCAGAAGGCTGATAATAATTCAAAGACAACCCAAATGTGCACGAGAAGAGATGACAAATCAAGCAAGTCAACGGTAAAATACACATTTAATATAAAGGAGGTCAACTATGGCAACCACTTTAAAAAGCCTGCATCTGAAAATCGACAATTTCTTACATTTTCCCTCAATATCTGGTCTCACCTCATAGAAAACAATTTTTCCATTTTCCTTAGACTGAGCCAATGCTCCCAATGACTTTCAATGGTATTTCTTGTCACAAATGGCTCCTAGAAACTGCTTTCCCTGGTCTGGACTGGCACTGCAAGTATAGCTGAGTGTTCTTACTTGTCCTCATGGAAACAGACAGTTTGAAATGAAACAGACAGCTCTGTGAATTATTAGGAATATCTCTCCTTCACTCCGACACCGTAAAATCAAAATTGTCTGTAAACCTTTAAAACACAACGGTCAAGATGGGTTGAGTTACATTCTTTATTAAACAGTCCTTTTCATTTAAATATATAGGGGGAGAGAATACACTCCCAATGGTGACCTCAACTTGGGGCGAGGGAAAGAAGAACAGCCTGTGCTGGCATTTTTGACAGGAGCTCCCAGCAATCTGTAACCACAGCATAATCAGCTGGTAATTACCAATGATTATAAAGCTGAAATTACATAAATCCAACCGCAGATATTCTAAAACTTGACCTTTTTTAGAATACAGAAATAAGTGCAAAGACTCCGTACAGAAGAGCGCAAGGGTAAGCAACCAGCAACTGTTGCCCATCCATGGCTAACGCTGAAATGAAGATTTTTGAAGCTGAGAAACTGCACCAACCAATAATGGCCGCCGTTAATAAGATACCGACAGATCCCCTGAAGAGAAGAGAAGAAAAACACACCAGGATGGAGTTTCAGACAGTTGCTTCATCGAGACAAGGTTTTACTGTTGTGGCATACTTACTGCAAAGAGAAGAGGACCCCAAAGCTGGACAGGAGGATCATGGGTAGGAGGCAGTAGCCCAGAACACTGGCCACGCAGCCAAATGAAACGCCCGTCATGCTCATCAGGTTGAGCAGGCAGTACATGCCAAGGCAACCGATGGCACTAATACCGTACACATATCCAAACTGAATCTTACCCGACTGTGGAAAATTAAAAAATACCTGAATTATTGTCTGAAATAATATTGCCAGTTAAATTCTGTAGGGAATCTAGAAATGTATCATTAACAGCTTTAATGGTAAATTTTCATTACATTTTGTTCAGCAATGGGAATGTCGTGAGTTACCAGGAGGAGTGTGGCTCCAAAAGCCAAACAGAAGACCATGGGCCCAGCTAAGTCTGTTTCGTTCATGATGCTGCCGTCTGCTGCCTTCAGTGGATGCAGAACTGTCAGAGTCTTCTGCCAGATGTGGTCAAAGTTGATTCCTAATTCTAAATCAAGAAAACACTCATTGAATTAATGATATATGAAAACCAAGACATAGAATAACATTTCTAAGACACACACCTAAATTAATTCAATACAAAACAAATACATCAGGAGTAATTCTGCACAATTAGACGTAAAGCAGTTTCTGACAAGCATGATTCTTTAACCAGCCATGTAAAAGTGGAGCTTGCAAACAACAGAAAATATAAGTAATTGAAAAATGTTTTTTCTTAAAGAAATTGTGCTCAAAAAAGAGTAGGTTCAATTTGGCAATCAACCAGATAAGGAAAAAGTATTTGAACCTGAATGCAGGACTAAATATTGCTGTGTCTAAGCCCCTGGTAACATTTTAGCTGCTGGCCTGTTAACTATAAGAGTAAAAAGTTCAAGATGTGCTCCTCCACCTTCTAGCAGAGGTGGTTCATCCTCGAAGCTGTTGCTGTACATGGACTGTGATGCAGATGGGGTGTAGGTTTGTGTGGGCTGGAAGATCTGTCCTGTGTAGGGTTGCTGTGGCTGCATCATTCCTGGAGACGAGTATCCTGCGGGCTGGGAGTAGTCATACTGTCCGTACGGCCTGTCATCATCACAATGTTCAAAAGTAATATTTCCCCTTATAGTGCATTAAATACAAGCAATCATGATCTTAAATGACATATCAGTAATATACGTTGTTCAATTGTAAAGCTTTTACACTTACTTATTGTAGGGGTTATCAGCATTGTTGTAGCCATAACCAGCCTGGCTTTGGTCGTCTACACTGTAACTGGACTGGTAGAAGTCTGTGTTGAAATTGTCAAACCCTGACATCTTTCAGTCTGTTGGGAAAGCAGCAAAAATAGCAGCGGTAACTAATTATCTGTGTGGGGGAAGGCTGGTCGGAAAAAACGGTTTATAATGGGTTCGGGTAAACTTTGTAAATAATTAGTGTTAGCTACCGTTGATTTGCAAATAGTAATGGCAACATTTGAAACTTAAATTGCATTATCAATCAAGTCGAGAATCACAACTATAAAAAAAAATCACATGTGTAAAGAGTCAAAATATTGCAAACCCCAACAATTCAGTTACTGGGTCGCTACCGCTTAGTTCCCGCGGGAGCTAGATTGTTAGCCGATGCTAGCTATTAACAGATGTGAGGACGTGGCACCGTTTAAACGCATGTGATAATGACCACAGTGTCGAAAGTCTACTCAAGATTTCGTAAAGAAAGGTAAATTAAAACCTATAAGACCATCCAAAGTGTGGTTCTTTACCTGTGTTGTTTGACAATTCTATCCGAAACACCGCAATAGTGACTTGCTACTGTTACGTGTCAGGAAAGGTATACTTTCCGGGTCACTGAGTAGCCGACCGGAAGCTATTAGGGACATATAAGAGTTGCGCTTAATTACGATATATTGCCATCTAAAGACAATAGTTGGTATTACACTCCAAAAATTAATTTCAGAACTGGGATCTTGTATAAGGAAATAAGTAACACTAATATGTGAAATTGTTTCGTTTTAATTATGTTTAAAATTTAGCCCAATCAAACCTAAGGAACTCATTTGCTTGCTTACTATAGTATGCTTCCTTTTCCATAAAACCTTGTACCCCCACTGTAACTCTGCAAGGGAAATATAAATCAAGAAGGAAAAAAAGAGCAGTACCTGAAGATATTTGTATATATTCAGTCAAATATAGAAAACATGAAGTTAAAAGTTTACTGGACAAATTCACACAAATGATATTATGAAGTTGTAATTTTTTGGTGTTTTCCTAGCTGCTGATTAATTGGTCAAGCTCTGCAGGGTGGAACCAAGCCGCAGTCATTGTAACGTGTGTAAGTAATGTGTGTGTGTGTATATATATATATATATATACACACACACACATACAGTATATACAGTATATACAGTGTATATATATATATATATATATATATATATATAGGGGGCGAAACAGGAGGAAACCTGAGGGGCTATCATGGAAGGACAAGCCCATGCATGGAATGTACCACCGACAAATTGAGGAAGTGGCTGATATCGAGAAAACATACCAGTGGCTGACAAAGGCCGGGCTGAAAGACAGCACAGAATCACTAATCATGGCTGCACAAGAACAGGCCCTGAGCACCAGAGCAATAGAGGCCAGGGACTACCATACCAGACAAGACCCCAGGTGCAGACTGTGTGGAGATGCCCCTGAGACAGTCCAGCACATCACAGCAGGGTGCAAGATGCTGGCAGGCAAGGCATACATGGAACGGCATAACCAGGTGGCTGGCATAGTGTACAGGAACATCTGCATTGAGTATGGGCTGGAGGTCCCAGGGACCAGGTGGGAGACACCCCCGAAAGTGGTGGAGAACGAGCAGGCCAAGATCCTGTGGGACTTCCAGATCCAGACTGACAAGATGGTGGTGGATAAACACCGGAAGACAGTGGTGGTGATAGATGTAGCAATCCCGAGTGATAGCAACATAAGGAAGAAGGAACACGAGAAGCTGGAGAAGTACCAAGGGCTGAAGGAGGAGATGGAGAGAATGTGGGGCATGAAGGCAACAGTGGTCCCAGTGGTGATCGGGACACTACGGGCAGTAACACCCAACCTGAGTAGATGGCTCCAACAGATACCAGGAACCACACCAGAGATCTCTGTCCAGAAGAGCGCAGTCCTAGGAACAGCTAAGATCCTGCACAGAACCATCAGACTCCCAGGCCTCTGGTAGAGGACCAGAGTCTGAAGTCTGTGCCCTGCTCCATGACCAATCTCTACTGGAGGACATGAACACGGCACTGTCAACCATCTCTACCACTACCATCACTGCGACCAATGGCAACGGTAATCCTACAGATGTTTGGCTATGAGACAAAGAGCATAAATAGGCATAAGGAGCAAATGGCCCCATGGAGGAGAAGGCTAGAGGCAAAAATCATGGCAACACGGAGAGAAGTCAGCCTCCTAACCGAGCTGAGTAGAGGCGTGATTCTAAGGACAGAGCGGCCCAAGAAGTACAACAAACTGTCCATACCTGAGGCACTGGAGACTGCTAAGCAAAGGCTCACAGCCCTGGCTACCCAACTAAAGCGGTACACAAGAGAAGTAGAGGAAAGGAGAATAAACAGGGTGTTCACACACATTCAGCATCTTAATCAGCGCCGATTAAAATGGAATTAACAATGAAAAGCCACAGATTTCCCAACTGAAGTGAAAGGGAACAAAATCAGACATGACTCTACTCCCATGTCAGAGATGAAAAGAAAATATAAGGTCTGGAAGGAAACAAAGCTGGTAGTCAAAGGAGAATTGTTCATACTTTTGTTTTGTGGCAGAAAAGTTATGAGTGAGTCGTGTGTTTCTAAAAGCCAACTCAAAATAGCAATTACTTACATGGAAACAGGCCACTGTGACATTTTCCTGAAGGCTTATTTCTATTTTATTTACTGTTGAGGACGACAGACTGGGTGAGAAAAACAAATTTAAAAAATAAACTAAAACTGTAAACTTAATTAACTTTTAGCCATGCAGAGCTGTCACGGATCATTTCTTTGCCTCATAACAAGCAAAATCCATTTGATGGAAGCAATATGAATCTTGGGTGCACACCCATGACTAATTGCAGGCAGACATTAGTGATCTGCCCTCCACTGCCTTGCATATTTTATTAGACTTTTAATCAATTCTTAGCAAACATGCCTTTAACATGATAACATGAAAAAACATTGATTAGTACAGAGGTGGATAATTGAATTCAGTCATAATTGCTTTGTTTGAAAAGTCTCTGTTGTAATCTTTATGGCCTGTTTCTGCTGGACTAGTGGATTAAACATACTGAAGATCCTATCTGAGTTCCCTCTGCAAAACTACTTAGACAAAATGGGGGAAAGGTAAAACATGTTCCTCTTTGGGATGACTTTGGAAGATAAAATTATTGATTTAATTAAGTAATCCCATTTCCTGCTTCCCTCACATGCTGAGCAGATCAAATCAAATCAAATCAAATCAAATCAAATCAAATCAAATCAAATCAATCTTTATTTATATAGCGTCTTATACAATCAAAATTGTTTCAAGGCGCTTTCCAGAATCCCAGGGCCTGACCCCAGACAAGCAACAGTGGCAAGGAAAAACTCCCTTTTAACAGGAAGAAACCTTGAGCAGGACCAGGCTCATGTAGGGGGACCCTCCTGCTGATGGCCGGCTGGGTAAAGAGAGAGGAGAAGAGGGAGGACAGGTAGAGGATAGGATAGGTAGGAGAGGAGAGGGGTAGAGGAGAGGAGAAGTAGAGTGAAGGGGAGGTAGAGGAGAGGAGAGGGGTAGAGGAGAGGAGAAGTAGAGTGAAGGGGAGGTAGAGGAGAGGAAAGAAGAGGAGAGGAGAGGAAAGGAGAAGGAGGGGGAGAGGAGAGGAGAGGAGAGGAGAGGAGAGGCACAGAGCACAGAAACACACACAAAAAATATGATGCACAATCACTTCAGCGGGGCCGGCGGTCATTATGCAGCTCCGATGGCAGTGATACCTGTAAATAAATAAGGGGGGGGGGGGGGGGGGAAAGCAGAAAAACTACACAAGAATCAGCATAACTAGTCTGCTTGATGACGAGAGGAAAGGAGAGGAAAGGAGAGGAAACCATGACCCAGTGGAGTGACAGAGGCCTGTCAGGTGATCATGTTTCCGGACCCCGGCAGCCTTGGCCTATAACAGCATAACTGAGATGTGACCTAACGATTAGACGACCCCCTAAGTATGATAATTTGTCTGTCTATGATAGTAACTGGAACTACTGAATTAGTAACAATAAGCTTTTTCAAAGAGGTAGGTTTTGAGACTAATCTTAAAAGTAGCGATGGAGTCAGCCTCCCGTACCCGGACAGGGAGCTGGTTCCATAGCAGGGGGGCCTGGTAGCTAAATGCTCGGCCCCCCATTCTACTCCTGGAAACTCTGGGAACCACAAGTAGACCAGCATTCTGAGAGCGGAGCGGTCTATTGGGCTGATAAGGTATCACTAGCTCCTCCAGGTAGGATGGAGCTAGGCCTCTGAGGACCTTGTAGGTCAAAAGAAGGGTTTTAAAAATTATTCTAAATTTAACGGGCAGCCAGTGAAGCGACGCCAGTACAGGAGTTATGTGATCTCTTTTGTCAATACCTGTCAGAACTCTGGCTGCAGCATTTTGGATCAACTGGAGGCTTCTTAAAGAGTTGTTTGGACACCCTGATAATAAGGAGTTACAGTAGTCCAGCCTGGAAGTAACAAATGCATGGACTAACTTTTCAGCATCGTGGTGGGTCAGTAGCTTCCTGATCTTTGAGATGTTCCTCAAGTGAAAAAAGGCACTTCTAGAGACTAATTTAATGTGTGAGTTGAAGGAGAGGTTTTGATCAAAAGTTACTCCTAGATTCCTCACAGAGAGACTAGATGTTAATGAGATACCATCTAGAGTGATCATGTGATCTAATCTATCCCTGAGAGGTTCAGGACCAAACACCATGACCTCAGTTTTTCCTGGGTTAAGGAGGAGGAAATTTGAAGACATCCAGGACTTTATGTCTTTAAGACAGGTCTGGAGCTTCACTAACTTCTCTGTCTCCTCAGGTTTCATGGATAAATAGAGCTGAGTGTCATCAGCATAACAATGAAAATTTATCCCATGCTGCTAAATAATGTTCCCTAAGGGAAGCATGTACAATGTGAAGAGGATTGGTCCGAGTACAGAACCTTGAGGAACTCCATGGCTAACCCTACTGTATGGGGAGGGAACGCCATGGACATGGGCAAACTGGTATCTATCAGATAACTATGATCTAAACCAGTCTAGTGCTGCCCCTTTAATCCCAATCACATGTTCCAGTCTCTGTAACAGGATGCTGTGATCAACTGTATCAAAAGCAGCACTAAGGTCCAGCAGAACCAGCATAGAGACCAGTCCATGATCGGAAGCTATGAGAAGATCATTAGTGACTTTAAGAAGTGCTGTTTCTGTGCTGTGGTGAGCTCTAAAGCCTGACTGAAACATCTCAAACAGGCTGTTCCTCTGCAGGTGCTCCAGTAACTGAGTCACCACCACCTTCTCTAGAACTTTAGAGATAAAAGGAAGGTTGGATATTGGCCTATAATTAGCTAAGACATCGGGATCCAGTGATGGTTTTTTAAGCAACGGCTTAATCACTGCCACCTTGTAGGACCGGGGTACATAACCTGACACTAAAGAACAATTGATCTGGTCCAGGATAGAACTGCCTATCAGTGGTAGAACATCCTTCAACAGGTGTGTTGGGATGGGATCTAAAAGACACGTGGTGGTCTTGGATTTCTGAATTAGCGATGACGCCTCAGAAAAATATATAGGGCTGAAGGAGCTTAAGGGCTCGTTGGAGACCCTGTATGTTCCCACAGTCGGCACATCTGGTGATGGTCCAGTTGTTGGGATGGCCTGGTTAGCTTTCTCTCTGATAGCTAAAACTTTAGCAGTGAAGAAGCTCATGAAGTCTTCACCACTAAGGGAAGAAGGGATACGTGGATCTAAAACACTGTGACTCTTGGTTAATTTGGCCACAGTGCTGAAGAGAAACCTGGGGTTGTTCTTATTTTCTTCAATCAAAGAAGAAAAATAAGCTGTTCTAGCCTTACGGAGGGCCTTTTTATAAACTAATAGACAGTCTTTCCAGGCTACATGGTAGCTGTCTATTTTACAAGAGTGCCACTTCCTTTCCAGTCTTCGCACTTTCTGCTTGAGGGTCCTGATATGTGAATTATACCAGGGGGCACACCTCCTCTGATTTACTATTTTCTTTTTCAGGGGGGCAACAGAATCAAGCGTGATTCTCAGTGAGGTTGCTGCACCTTCAGCAATAGAGTCAACCTCAGCAGGGCTAAGATTATAATGATTTATCCCTGGGGAAACACACGGTGGTCCTGGGATCAGCACAGGGATCACTTCCTTAAACTTAGCTACAGCATTACCTGAAAGACATCTGCTATAGTAAGACTTTGTTCTGAGCATAGAAGAATCCTTGATCATAAATGTAAAAGTGATCAAAGAATGGTCTGACAGGACTGGGTTCTGAGGGAACACTGACACATGTTCTACCTCAACACCATAAGTCAGAACTAGATCTAGGGTGTGGTTAAAGCTGTGAGTTGGTTGGTTTATCTGCTGGAGGAAACCAACTGACTCAAGTAATGAAATGAAGCCATTTCTAAAGCTGTCATTTATAACGTCCATATGGATATTAAAGTCTCCAATGATAATGACTTTTTCCGTTCTAAGGACCAAGTCAGATAAGAAATCAGAGAACTCAGACAGGAACTCTGAATGTGGCCCAGCAGGGGGCCGATATACAACTACAAACAGAAGTGGCTTTTCTGTCCTCCAGTTCAGATGACTGATGCCAAGAGTCAGGCTTTCAAATGAACTGAAGCTATGTTTTGGTCTGGGATTAATTAATAACTTGGAGTGATAGATTGCTGCCACTCCCCCTCCTCGACCAGTAACACGAGGAATATGATAATTAAGATGGGTAGGAGTAGATTCATTTAAGCTCACATACTCCTCCTGAAGCCAGGTCTCAGTAAGACAAAATAAATCAATGTGATGATCCGCTATCAGGTCGTGCACTAACAGGGATTTACACAAAAGAGATCTAATATTTAACAGTCCACACTTAATTGTGATATTAGTTTCTCCAACTTGTGCTTCAGTATTAATTTTAATAAGATTTTGGTGATTGACCGCTCCCCTGCTCTGTGCTTGGTGAACTTTTAACCGTGGAACAGAGACTACCTCTATAGTGTTAAATATATTATTGTTGGTGGATGAGGGTTCTAAGGAAGCAGCAGAGAGGTGTGTAAGACTACAACTCTGCCTCCTGGTCTGGACCCTGGTTTGTCAGGTCACTTTGGGTCTAATAAAATTAGCCAGATTACTAGAAATGAGAGAAGCACCATCTCGTGTGGGATGGACACCGTCTCTCCTAATCAGACCAGGTTTTCCCCAAAAGGTGCTCCAATTGTCTATAAAGGCCACCTGGTTATCGGGGCACCACCGTGACAGCCAGCGACGGAGCGACGACATGCGGCTAAACATCTCATCGCTGGCCAGATTGGGGAGGGGACCAGAGAATGCTACGGAGTCCGACATCGTTTTTGCGTAGTTACACACCGACTTCAAGTTAATTTTAGTGACCTCCGACTGACGAAGCCGGGTGTCGTTGGCTCCGACGTGAATAATAACTTTACCAAATTTACGATTACCTCTCGCCAGCAGCCATAAATTTGCTTCTATGTCGCCCGCTCTGGCCCCCGGAATGCACTTAACTATGGTCGCTGGAGTCGGCTTCACGTGGCGCAAAACAGAGTCGCCAATTACCAGGGTCGGTTTCTCTCAGCGGTGTGTCGCGAGTGGGGAAAAGCGGTTAGCCACGGGAAGCGGTTGGTGGTGCACCGTGGGCCTTTGTTTTGGGCTACGCTTCCTACGAACCGTCACCCAGCCGCCCTGGCTAGCCGGCTGCTCGGCTGCTGCCGGGGGCCGCTAGCTGTAGCTACGCTAGGCGGCTCCGCAGCAGCTAGCTTACCCTGGCTACATGACGCAACTCAGCTAACTCCAAACTGCGGAACCGCGTCTCAAGCTCGCTAAGTCTCGCCTCCATAGCCATAAATAAACTACACTTTCTGCACCTATTCCCTTCACTAAGGGAGGCAGAGGAGTAACTAAACATTTCGCACTCTGAACAGACGAAGACACCGGGTGAAACAGACGGTGAGGCCATGCTAAGCGCTAGTGATCGGCGAAGCCCTGTATTTGTTTAATATGGGTTGTTTCTTACTGTTGATATCAGGTGACTAGAATGTCTCAAGTGTTCAAAATTTTAAGTAAAGTGAATACAGCACACCAAGTGTTCAATATTAAGTGAATACAACACACCAAGTGTTCAATATTAAGTGAATACGGCACCCCGTGCACAATGCAACCAACGAACGATAGATCACAAACTAATGGGCGTCCGGTACTTTGCTGGGCTCTGTTTTATTTGCTTCAGAGGATAGATTCATACATTGTTTTCCCTCATAGTTTTAATGATAATATACAATATCAGACTAGTTGATGCAAACACATGCATTCTCCACAAAATGTCAAATTCTGAATTTTAGAGGTTTTTCCAGGCTCTTCCTGGATTTGTAGATTTGTATTGTGGTTCAGTAGAAACCTCTGGCATGAATTCTGGAATGGGGGCCTTTCAATGTTTAGTTTAACAAAGGTACTCTGGTTTCCAACCCCATTAGGTTGTCCAGAATCCCACCCTGCTGGAATCTAACAGAAGGTGGATGGATGTTGGAAAATGGCATCATAACTGCTGAGTAGAGCTTGGGTGATGTCATCCATTGGATTCTGCTGAAATAGTTTTTCCTTCTTGCAGCTGTCATGAGCTAAACTGAAGAAGCTATTTAAAACACATATCAACGGCTCTGTTTGCTGTTTTGAAGTCTTCATTTAGCAGCAAACAGTTGCACTTTCCTGCTTTAGCTGTGTCTACATCTGGAACACACCCCAGCCTTTATGATGCAGGTTTAGGCTTTTGCTTTCCAAAGCAATATGACTTCTTTTCAGTATTGTTGAGTTGTTCAAAGGACATTATTATTTTTAATTATAATGATATTTTTTCTGTATGCAGAATCGGAAATTCTGTTTCCCTCTCTTAGTAACATGTAGTCTATAAACAGTGTGAAAATAGAAGGACATAAAAATAAAAAATAAACAGTCACTCATGCTTGGATAATTAAAAATAAGAGTCTCCTTTTATACATTATTGAAAGTAGTGCAGTGAGGGGTGGGAGGTGTCACTAGTGATGCTGATGGCTCTGTGGGTGAGGCTGTTTGGAAGTTGTCAGCAAGGGAGGGCAGAGGAGCAGCAATGATCATGCTCGCTGTTTTTGCTATGTGTTGCTGCATCTGTCAGTAGGAGCCGGTGCAGCTTCCATAGTACACAGTGATGCAGCCAGTATGAAAAGTGGTGCCACAGAGTAGAAGAGCCACTAATGTTCTCATTTTGTTTAGAAACTAGTTCAGTATTTGCCAACTTTTCCTGCTTTCAGCTGTAACAACTATCTACATTTCCAGAGTAATAGAGACACTCGCAGCTCACATTATTTCATCTTCTGGTCAAAGATTTTTAGTAAAGCTTTGTCAACACCTATCAAACTGTCTGTCTGATACCTCCATAAACGTGTCAGCTACCCCAACCCTGTCTGCCTATTCAAAAGACAGGCAACCCCACCTGATGGCTAACATCCATACACCATATTTTCTGCTGATAGTGAGGAAGGTAAGACACTTCTGGTCACGCTACAGGCAGTAGCTTTGTCTGCACAGTTACACCAAGAGCTCAGCAAGAAAGCAGGGCGACCTTGTCTAATTTGATTTGATTTAATCAGACGATATGTTGCAAACTGGATTTTTTCAGTTTTACTGCATGTGACGGCCGCTGAGATGTGGGGTTGTCTTGTGTCTCTTGTATGCTGTCTGTGGTTCACAGGTTTCCAGCAGGGTGGAGCTAACCTAATTGGAGCACCCGACCAGTGATCTGCAGGTTATAACGCTCCACCCAATCCAGCATTTGGGGAGCTTTTTCTCCTATCTCTGCATGCCCACCTCATGACCCCAGCTGCTTTGCTTCTTGGTGAATTATTGTCTTTTGCACCTACAACATACCTCACCCCTTCATCACTTCATCCAGGCACTTGCTTACACCACCGATTTTCACTCTCACCTGCCATATTCCTTTGTTGGGTGTTTTCTTTTTGGTTTAGAAAATAAATGGTTAAACTGGACAGCGTGTCTTCCCCTTTTGTTTTGGACTTCACGAGTGGGCCATAACACTGCATGGTCTTGGTCTTGTAGATGCATGACAAATCTATTTGCAGTTCACCATGCTAAAAAATACCAAAAACTGTTTAAAAGATGAGATGTTAAAGAATAATAGATCATTCTTTAGTTTTGAGACCCTTGTCAGTAATTATTCAATGTCAATTTATAACTGCCTACTTGTTCATATTCTAGTAGAAATTTTACCTTGACCGATTATAACACCTGATAAAGTAGAGAAAATTTTAAATGGTCCTAATTAAACTTTTCACTGTCCTAGTTCTTTAAAAAAAGGACAAACTAAACATGAGAATAAAAATGCATTTGCAAAATGGGATTTAACCATAATAATAGAGTAAAGCAGAGGTATCAAACTCAAATACCTAATGCAAAACTGGAACAAAGTCACGGGCCAACATTAATATTTATTGAAAAAAAATCTTCCTCCAGCTATAACACGGAACCTTTTGATATGGACCCAAACTAGTTTTGCTCAACAACTGAACATGGAAAGCAAATCTTAACACAATACAATATATAATTTATTACTGCACAAAAAATCAAAATTCAAATTAAAAAAAACCACAAAAACACATCACTGGCATTAATTTCTTCTTTTTATTTGCAGCCTTCTGAATTAAATTTCAACAGTAATCTTTTGCCATTGTAAGTTAATGTAATGTAAATTTAATGCCTTTTCATATCTTCTACTTTCTGGTGCCTTTGAATCATTTCCAGTTGTTTGTGCTTGTCTTGGTGTTGCGTTTTATAGTGTCATCTGTTGTTGTTCTCCTTGAAATGCACATTGGCTCCACATACAAGACAGACAGGTCCGTCTTTTACATATCTAAACATATATTCTTCCTCCTACCTGTTCAGAAAGGTCTTATTTTCTGCCTTTTTTACCATTTTTCAGAGGGTTAGTGTGGTGCCAGAATTAGCATTAGCATATAAGGTCACTATGACTACTTACTCTTTCTTGGTGGTTGGCAAGCCACATATTGGTGCATTACCACCACCAACTGATGTGGAGTGTGGATTTTCACACCAAAACACCAGCAGAGCATTCTGTACTTATAGTAATAGCACATGCTCTTTAAGCAATAATACCGGCGGGTCAGCTCTAATAGTCAATTGGTATGGCTTTGCGGGCCAAATATAATTACATTGCGGGACAAATTTGGCCCATGGGCCAGAGTTTGTCATCTATGGAGTAAAGGTACAAGATTTGCTTCTTCATTGTAGAGCAAATAATATTACAATAATATACCTATTGTAAACAATAATGGACCAAATTTCCTCTAAGCTCTTCCATAAATTATGTGGACTGTGATGAGCATAACTCAGAGAGAAAGATCTGAATGGGAGCTGAGGTCAACACCAGCTGCACCAGTAATATCTCAGTGAGATGTTCCATCTTCATCTGATGGCTTGACTATGAAAGATGACAAAATTTAAGAAAACAATTAGCTGCAGACATGAAGAGGAGCTGGACTTTGTGTTCACAGAAGCACGCTTTCTACTTCCCTGATCAAATCAACACAGATGGCAATGAATGGACGCCTGCTACCCATGTAATTATACGGTACGTCCTTGACCCCTGTCCCCAGAGTTCTCTTGTGACAGAAATGATTGGATTTCAGAGTGTGGGCCGTGAACTCCACTCACATCTCCTCTGCATCTTAATGAAATACAGGAATCAAGTCCAGGTCGTGAGTTGTTTTTTTTTTTGAGGATTTTGATCAAGAACAGATCTGCATCATCAACAAATATGCCACTAAAATATTGTTAAATTAAGAACTTCTGCAGCATTTAAAATCTGTCACCCACTGAGAAGCTGCAGAATCCACTGTTTAATCCCAAGGGCCTGACATGAAAGTGAGGAAAATAAGGAGGGATGACAGAACATGAGCTATAAAACACACACACACACACACACACACACACACACACACACACACACACACGCACATTCACGCACGCATGCACACACATTGCGAGCAGAAAACACATGGCAGGTAAGCTGTCTGTGAATGCTAAGCTAGCCCAGCTAATGAACCCTCACTCTGCTCCCAAAAGGCTTTAAACGGGGAATGGGATACTTAGCAACGTTACATCTGCATCAACAGGGTCGGGATCCCTGCAGGCTTGTTGTAGACTGTTGTGCATCAGCTCACAGTGGCTACACATATGAGGGTGATGACAAATGAAGTTTTGTTTTAACAAGTAGGTTTTAATGGCAGATTAAAACCTACATGTTACACAAAAACAGGTAAAAGGCAAACACAATTATAATTTAAGTAGCTAATCTAAATTTCCAGTTCTGCTCTCAGTGAATCAGAAGGGTCCTGCAGACATGCTCATCTGTGCTCATTTGTGATCCATACATCTGGTAATGTGTGTCACTGTATGTGATTCAAAGCATGCATGTATTTCTTTTTCTTTTCAACAAATGAAGAGTTTGGTTTCTTGCTGTGAAGCTGTCAGTTCCCCCCCAATCCTTTCTCTACACCCACATCTCGAACTCGGCTGAATGCTTGAGTGAGTCCCACATGGTGCAAATTGATTTCGATGCCAGCTACTGTTAGATCCACAGTCCTCCTGGTTTCATGGTCTTTGTGAGTGAAAATGGGATGCAAGTGGAAAAGAACACCAAGAGAAGCCTGACTCTCATCTATTACTGCACCATTACTGGACTCGATGCTGAAATAAAAAGCCATGTTGCGGATAAATCGGCTGATTTATATCTAAAATAAATCACAAAGCTCCAGAGTGCAGTACTTATTCAAATAACTGATTTCACAGATTGGTGAAACTTTGCATTCTGCAGTGGCTTCAGAGCATTTTTAAACCCACTGAAAACAGCAACTATGTGTTGATTATTCTCAAATGAGTGGCAAAGAAATCCTCTTGACTGGAGCAGCCATTGACCATGCAGGCCTGTTACCAATTTAAAATGAATTTTTTTTCTGTGCTGTAGGACCTTCTCTTGACCCAGATATACATCCCATCTGGCTCTAACCCTTCTGTAGTGCTCCACAAAAAAAATAATCAGAAAACTGATGGATGGCAATCTCTATGCTCGCATGTTTTTTTTAAATTTCATTTTTGTAAATATAGCTGCAGAATCAGCCACATTAGGCTGATGTCAGTGTCTCACTCTCATTAGTATTTTTCAGGTGAAAAACAAGAGGAACAGCTGGCTGGATCATTTTCTTACGGTGTAAAGCCTTGGCTCCAGTGATGCGGCCCTTTTTCTTTCTCTCCAACACACACCTTCAGAGTCAGTTGTAGTGAGTGGGATAATGCCTCTGCGGCTGTGTTAGCTGACAAACTACGAGCTGAGACTTTCACCCGCTCAGCTCTCTGAACTGTTTCACAGACTCCAGCAGTCCATCTGTCACTGCCTGCACTTCTGCTCTCATGCTGAGGTGGAAAATTCCACTCACTCTGCCACACCTCTCCTCCACACCCATCTGATCAGCTTTTATCATTTTCACCTGTTGCGCCCTCTTAGGCCTATTTAAGCCACTGTTGGTCATTCATGCCTTGCCAGGTTGTTATTGCTCCATGAATGGCTTTCCAGCACATTGTTTGATTGGACTTATTGGTTTTGACCCTGCCTCCCTTGGACTTTTTCTCTGCGTCTCTGCCCTCGTAAATCTGACAGCCATCTGTTCCTGACTAAGAGTTTTGCTGTGTGTTTATTCGGACCGTTGCCTGCCTGGCCCTGTGGAGTGTTTTCACCATTCCACGGAGGCCTATGATTACTTGTGTGCCATAACCTTCAAGTATTCAATAAAGCCATTTGTTAAAACTGTCTGGAACTGCCGTGTTGCAAGTGGATCCCACCACATCTGTGTCACCATCATTCCACAGTGGCCTCCTCTTCTCTGGCTGCCAAATCCTTTAATGTTTAGAGTGCTTCCCGTTTAATCACCATCTATCTTTGGAGTGGACCTACTTTAGAAGCCACTTCAGCTTGGATGAAAACTGCAGAGTTGTGAATACCGGCTCACCTGGCTGAGATCAATAAAGCAGCAGAGCAACTGAACCTTTCACAGGACACTCATTGATGTTGGAATGGTTCCCTTCGCTCCAAACAGCCAAGAGGTGACCAGGAGAGATCATCAGCCAAAGATGTCTTGTATTCAGTTAGTGAGTGATGTGGGCTCTTGATTGAACTGATCTCAATGTGAAGTTTGTGGTCTTATTAGTGTAAACCTTTGATTAAAAACATCCTACTAATATTATTTCTTAATCTTATCCTTTCCTTCTCTGAAGGAAACACAGGCGTGGGCAGTGCTGTGATGTGGAAACTGTGAAATTCAAATTTGAATGTCTGAAAATAAACTGTGCATGGAAGATTGTGCCATCCTTAAACTCAGAGGTTGTAGTGAACTAACACTGGGCTGACTGGCTTACATGCAGTAAATAACAAAGGTTTACTGGTGGAATGCATCATTTTGGTGGGTCATGATAATTGTGTCAGCTCCCAGCTGAACTGAAATGTCTTAGTCTGCTAAAATTTAACAGCAGCTTAAGCAGCCACAGACATGGAGTGAGATGCTCACCAAATGCAGATTGATGCAGGAAAAACAGTGAGATGCTGGTGGAGCCCAGGTCAATCAGGGTTAGGGGCTTGGTCGCTGCATTGAGCAGGTCAACAAATAGGTTGGCATTGATCTTAAGTTGGTGTGCACAAGTTTCAAGTGTGTGTCTGACTCCACCAGCTCATGGGTTCAGTAAGAGTGTTTGTAGGAACATTATGTTGCTTTTCTGCACAGCAACTATTGAGTCTGTCCCAGTAACACATCAAGACCTTAAATACTGAATCTGATTAAAAACAACAGGAAAAAACATTTTTCTGGCAGCACCTGTAACTCAACCCAAGACCCGTTTGAGCTAACAACCGTCAGACTTACAGACAATATACAATATATACATGCTCCTGCTTAACCAACAGGAAGGTGTTCATCAGCGGAAGCACTTGTTCAACCCTGTCATTGAAGCTTGTTAAGGATCAGATTGCTCAGGATAGACAGAAAAGAGTCAGAGGTCCTGTGATGTTGCATTTGCACTCAGATGCTGATCTGATCCCCTTGATTATGTAATTTTCTGTATTATGTAATTGGTTGTTTCTTTTACAAATTCTGGATGCATGAGTGGAATGTACTGAATGTGCTGAATGTGTTGCCTGAGAAGCAGAACACTCTGTCCAAGGGAAGCAAATAAAGGTACAAGGAAAAAGGAATGGTCATACTATATTCATATTCATGGAAAAACATAGAAACCTACCTGGATTTCTGATGTTTTTGTCTTTTCCTGACACTCCATGTTTGTATACGACATTAAAATGGGCTAAAGATGTGCGTGTGTGTTCGTGTGTGTGTGTGTGGGGGGGCTCTGAGTTGGAAGTGTGTAGGTTGGATAATTGGCTACTTTTGATCAAATCAGAACTGTGTTTTGAGGGAAAAGGCGGTGTGGGCGACCAAGTAATATTTAGAACAAAGGAATGGTTATTGCTCACACTGTGATATGCAGGAGAAACGCTAATTAAGTTCTGTTGTTTCAAAGTTTTACAAGTCATGGAAGAGAAACCATCATGGATCTGCATGACTTCACGCCTCACTGCCTTCAAATGTGGCGTTGGCCCTAGGACTATCTCCTCTAAAAGCAATTTTAAAGTGAAGAAAACACCAGCTCAAAGAAAAACAGTAAACACTGGGATTCTAAGAGCTGAGCCTTGCAGAGTCAGTGTGTGAATGTCTGCTGGACTTGCAGGTTTCCTATCTGAGGTGTAGTGCTGCTGGCTGTGGTTATAATTTATAGTTAGAGGAACTGGTTTATTTCAGCCATGTGCAAGTGGACCAGCAGTGCCATTCCAGAGCCTTCTCTGCAAGGACACACTCGGCTGATGTGTGTCACCAAAAGTGTTCCTGATTTTCCTTGAAATACCGAATTTCTCCTATGGCTGGCAAGTGTGTCTGATCCCTTTGAAAATGCATGAATTATGAATACTGCCATGGCACTGGTGGAGTAAACACTTCCTGGTGTATTTTGTATTGACTAAAATGAGCTTTCACATCAACAGAGAATAAAAAGGAAGCAGAAAATGAGTCTCAGCCCTTTTGATCTAAATTTACACAATATAGACTTTTGGCTTGGGGAATAAGATATACCTCCACACCACCACACAAAATTGCCCTGTTTAATATCTATCAGCAAAGACATTTTGAGTCACTCATGATGAGTTTTGAAATGGCTGTGGGGGACAGAATCCCTGGAGGAATGTAGGATTTGTTTGACAAATGTCCTGCCGTTTTGCAGCCTTTTAGGCCTTTAAAGTGACTGTTCTGTGGGGACGGGGAGAGCCCCACACAGGTGAACAGTCAGCCCAAACTTTAAAGAGTTAAATCGGGTCAGTTGAGACTGTTGTGGTCATTCGAATTGACTTAAGATAGCAGCACAGCAGGGGAGGAAATACTAGATGATGTTTCCAGCATGGTTTTATTCTGGTTGGCTGCATTCTGGGCCAGAAAAAGAGTCACCCACTGTGCGACATCACGATGCAGAATGCACTGGAGTTGAGACCGTGGTCACTCATGTATCAGTGGAGATCAATCATGCCGAAGTCCGCTGATTGCGTCTGAGTCTCCGTCTCTCTGAGGAGAATTTACATTTTTAAGAGAAAAGCAGAGCCATGTGAATTGTTTTCAGCAATGGAGCACAAATAAAAGGGATGACTGCTGGAAATAAGGAAGGAAAAAGGTAAATCAAGTAGGGTGGAGGTGAAAGAAACACCACGCACAGCATATATATTTTTCCTTTGATGTTACGAAATAAAAAGTCTGAATGTGTTTTTTGTGGACATAAGAGGCCTTTTTTTTCTTCAAATAACGTACATATGGACACGGTTAAATGGCCATCTAGTTATCAATTCGCATATATGGATTTGTCTGCTGTGCTGAACAATAACGGCGTCCAAGCAGAAGGGGGCGCTATTACCCATTAAACAAAGCTACGGCCGAATAATAATAATAATAATAATAATAATAATAATAATAATAATAATAATAATAATAATAATAGGTACAGCAGTTCAACAAATATGAGGTGAAAAAGACAACTTTTAAATTAAAGAGAATCACAAAGCTCAGCCGCAACTTAGTGTACGTGCGTGCGTGTTTCCCACAATAGTATGGATCTTCGTATTTTATCCTTCTCCTGCACCCAGGAGCAATTTGCAGCAGCCTGGAATCCCACGGGGGGCGGGGGGCTGTGAAGACACTACCCTGCTTGGATAGAAGGGGAGCTGATTGGATGGAGGGCATACAGAAGAGGAGGAGGGGTGGAGGAGAGGGAGGGTGAGCTGATCGACTAAGCACCACGGACAGATCCCGGCAGGAGCAACAATCAGCAGCGCGACGCTCCCCTCCGCAAATCTCATCTCCAATAAAACCTTCGTATTATTGAAGAAGCGGGCTCGGTTGTATCAATCCAGTTCACCGAGGCGACTGACAGTGGTAGTGGAACCATCACAGGACTCTTCTACTTTGCGTGTGCAGCCTTCCAAGTTTTTCCCCACTGAATTCCACCACCTCCTCTTCCTCCTCCTGCTCTTCCACGCCATCCTGGTGCGCACAGGAAGTTGGGGATCAAGCTGAATGATCGTTAGCACGGACATTTTTGCGACTTTGAAAACATAATGCGCAATTTTCTGGTTGCAGGAATCGTGGACAGGTGAGATTGTTTGCAGCACAAGTTCTTCCAGCGCCAGAACACACCCTGTGATTTGTCTCCTATGCGCCCGGATTCGCTTCTCCTCCCTTTACGCGTCACTTTCCCCCCCTTCTTTTCATTTGAGGTTCGGAAAGGGACTGTCATTTCCCTGCTGTCGTCCGTGAAGGCTGTTAATCAATGAAAGATGTTCGTGGAGGTTGCTGTGAGATGAAGTTGGAGAGAACCCATTAACTCGGAGTGTTTTGCCTGGTCGAAATTGGTTTGAAGCCCGAGTGTAGCCGTTCATGGCGGAGACAATGGCGCTGAGTGGAAACTGTAGGACTAACCCCAAAGATCAAGCTGTGGTACAGAACAGTTTCCCAGATGTTGTTGAATTAAACGTAGGTGGGCAGGTTTATTACACGCGTCACTCAACTTTGGTTAGCACCCCGAGTTCACTACTCTGCAAACTGTTTTCATCCAAAAAAGACGCATCCAACGACCTAGCCAGAGACCCCAAGGGCCGATATTTCATTGACAGAGATGGGTTTTTATTTCGGTATGTGTTGGATTATTTGCGAGATAAGCAAGTCGTCCTTCCGGACAACTTCCCGGAGAAGGGGAGGCTCAGGAAAGAGGCGGAGTACTTCCAGTTACCCGACCTAGTGAAGCTCCTGAGCCCCGATGATCTCAATCACAGCCCGGACGAGTGCTTTCATAGTGACTATGAAGACGGCTCCCAGGGCAGCGACCACCGGCAGTGCACGCCTTCCTCCCTTGTCCCCGCGGACAGGAAGAGTGGCTTCATCACCGTTGGGTACCGCGGCTCCTGCACCATGGGGAAGGAAAGTCAATCAGACGCCAAGTTCAGAAGGGTACCGCGGATACTGATATGCGGGAGGGTGGCACTCGCCAAAGAGGTTTTCGCGGACACCCTAAACGAGAGCAGGGATCCGGACAGGACGCCGGATCGGTACACATCCCGCTTTTACCTCAAGTTCAAGCACCTAGAGAGGGCTTTTGACATGCTGTCAGAGTGCGGCTTTCAGATGGTGGCCTGCAACTCGTCCGTCACAGCCACGTTTGTCAACCAGCACACAGAGGGCAAAGTCTGGTCCAGCTACACAGAATATGTCTTCTACCGTAAGTTACTTTTTTAGATTTTTCCCCCGAGTTAACGCTAGAGGGCGCACATTGTTTACAAGCATGATTGCGCAAATTCCTAACAGCTTGTATGTGGATATCCCATTTTTAAATTTGATATCTTGCTAGTTGTGGATTAAATTCCTTGTGGTTTGGATGAGTCTGTTGTCTCGTTCTTATTGTTCGCACAGTGGTTGGAGCTGACCTGGTCTGAACTGAACTATCAAATGTTCCCCGTTGCTGTGAAGGAAATTTAGCATGTTGATTAACCAAGATGAATACTGACTGTTTCTGATCAGAAATTTTGTTTTTGAGGACAGATTTTGCGTTCCTAAGAAAACAGCACAGATTTAAAAACAGTTGTGCAACGGCGCCCCCATTGGTCAGTTTACATGTATTTTGATTACACACCTACATTACAACTGGTTGCAGTATTTGACATTCACCAGCCTTTTCCAGAATTAATAAATTTACTCTGTCAATCCATTGATGTCTTTCTGTGCACAGTTTCTGTGTCTCCATCCACCTTTTCCATCTCATTCTGCAGCTCAGCTTCTCCCTGGTCAGCAAGGATATAGCAAAGCAGCCTCATTTTGAAGTAGTGGTTAGGTTCTTTCTAATCCATGAAAATTAAAAAAAAATCTGTTTCATAATTCCAAGATTTGGTGGGAGCACAGTTATCAAGAGGTATCACCAAAAAAATGTCCTTAAATGTCATAGATGTGCAAATGTCTGCAAATGGCAGCATACTCTGTTTTGGTCACAAATGCCATTTCAGAACCATGACACCATTTTCTCTCAGTCAAACCTGCTTGGTTGGTTTTACTTGCCAATAGCTGAACTAAAGCATTCTATGCAGAAAATGACGTGACTTTTCCCAACATTCCTATGAATTGTTAGCCCTTTTAATGTCAGGTTATAAATGAGTCAGCACTGAGTTTGTTCACATAGAGTGCTAAGTGGGTGTAAGATTCAGACTTTCCTTTCCAAGTCATTTGCCATAACTGTGATGTGGAATTCTGATGGTGAAATTTGCAATTTTATTCGCAGGAAATTTGTTTTCAGCTCAGTAAAGATTGCCACCTATCCCAGATTTGGTTTTTCTCTGGCTCTGCTGACACAAAGAAACTGTTGTGGGCTGAGTAATCTCGGCAAATTCCACATCTGAAAGAATGAGTTAATGTTTTTATTTGAACCTGTGAATTGCTTAAAAGAAAACCAAGACAAAATGCAAAAATATTGAAAAAAAATTATGAAATTATGAATAACATCATCATCAAACGTCCTGTCTGTGTTGACCTCATTTCATGAACATGAACAAGCTTATAAAAGTCACCAGACCAGCCTTAGAGAAAAGAAATAAAAAATACACTTAGATGACCAACTCATGACATCTCATGGCAGTACCCTTCTTATTCCATTTGTCTTGAAGAAACCCAATCTTAAAGTGGCCTCATGCAT
This sequence comes from Takifugu flavidus, assembly GCF_003711565.1. NCBI lineage: Eukaryota > Metazoa > Chordata > Actinopteri > Tetraodontiformes > Tetraodontidae > Takifugu > Takifugu flavidus. The sequence continues at coordinate 4,755,112 of NC_079533.1, forward strand.
GAACGTTGCTTCACTTCCCCACAGTCTGTTTCACACCTCTCTACAAATGGAAATGCTGAAATTGTGCCAGCACAAAAATGTTTTAAACTGTTTGCCCCTCATTTAATAAGCCCCTTTTCTCTTTGCTGAAAAAGTTTAATATTGTTTAATATCTTGTTGGTGCTTTACACATAATTTGTACTGTTTAAAAATGAACCAGATCATTGAATGTTACAGTTTACAATTTTAAGAATCATGGATTTGAATGATCTCTGTAACCAGCTTTAGGAATTTAACCTAATTGCTTCATTTTGCAGGATTTTGTTTATGTTGCAGTGTACATTCACAGTATGCCTATTGCCCCAGACCACAGTACAGTAAGTTAAATATGGTACATCTGGTGAATAGTAGAAAATGTGGAGTGATTTATGGTCCAGCAAATGTTTAGTCCTACTTTTGAGTGAGATACTTTGTTATGTTATATTTTGTACATGTTTAACATGAAATTTCCAGCTAATTCTCTCATCCATTGTTGCACCTATAACGTATTTTCATAACCTCTCATATTGTCCACACATCTATCTGTAGCAAATAACATTTTTTTAATGGTTTGAGATCGTTTTTTTTATCATCAAACCACTTTTTAAACTTGTAAATTTTCTCCAAAATCACCCCAAAAAGCTTCTGTAAGTTCCCCCAGAATGCAAAACATTTCCTTAACTGCAAACATTACTAGTTTTATTTTTTTGTGGACATTATAAATGTCATTTATTTGCATGATGAATAATCTTGACCCCAATAGTGATCCCTGGGGGACCCCATAAGAAATGGCCATGCATGAGGATGTATATTCTCCCGTCATCACAAAGTGTTTCCTATCCTATCCATTAAATAACTTGCAATTCTACTTCCCTGATCCAGTATCATTCTTAGCTGTTGATTCAAATGAAGCTATTGATTGTATCAAAGGCTTTATTTTTATCAATGATACTGTTTGCACAAGTAATTTCCTCTATTGAATCTGTTAGTGATACAGTAACTTGCTTGGTGGATTGGTCTGATTTGTTGAATGGTTTTTCTGGAATTTTTGAAAATGGAAGTAAAGTTATAGTCCTTTAATTATGGATAAGATAGTGAGGATAACTTTGTCTTTTATCACTTTTTTCTTATTAATCTTATTTCTATAATAATTTAATCATCAGTGTTGACAGTTAGTGATGAGGTTTTTACCACAGGACCATTGAACCATTAACAAAACATCTTGCATGTCAGGATAACATTAAAACAAAGGGATAGTTGTGTCCCCCCTTGTTATATTTTTCTCCTGAGCTGAACATGTTGGAGTGAAGAGCCTGCCATTACAAATGGCCGCTTTACTCTAACCGTACTTTGCACACTGCAGCATTAGCTTTCACAGATGAGTAAGTCCTTGTGTTGCAAATGTGTTGTGGCAGATGCGAGAAAGTGTTAGTGTAATCATTATTGTGTGTGTGTGTGGCACAACCAGAGGCATCTGCAGACCTGCTATGCCGTCACTGTGTCTGTGGCGTCATTAGAAGCGGCGGTCTCGTGCCACAGGCCTATTGTAGCGTTTAGACGAGGACCAGACAGGCCATGACAGCTCAGAAGAACTTCTTGGTAGGGAGCTGCTCCCAGGGACCTGGGCCCCTAACCATAGTCTGCATGAAACTGAGTGAGAATAAAGAGCAGGGGTTCATGTTAAGGAAAGGTTTGTCTAACCTTCCCTTGACCTTCTCCTCTGGAGGCTGGTCATGTAGCTGCAATCACCATAATCCCCTACCTCTGTGGGTTATAGGCACTAGAGAGCTATAACCAAGACGTGAGAAAGTGTGTCTCTGTGTCCTCTCTCACTACATTTTAGCCTCATGTGTGACTCTCGACAGTTTATTCTGGCTGCAGTGTGTGCTCAGTGGATGAAGTGGTGGAAGAAGTGGCCCATGGTGCAAGGGTGTGCAGCTGGGGAAACGTTTCACAGGCTCAGACCACCAGCTGCCTGGTGCAGAGCATCAAGGCTTCAAGGGTACAGTACACACAAGACCAGGATGGCCATAAACTCAGAGGATGGCCAGACAGGACATACATTCTGTCACATGTGGAAGTACACCACTTGGTTTACACCAACTGCTGGCATATGTCCTTTCCCACTAACCCTAACCTCATCCCAGCCGGCTAACTAATAAGGTTAGCATATAGTTGGCCAACTGTTGGTTCATCAGACAATAGATGGTTCCTGATGAGCTCCATAAATTGCAAAAAAAAAAAAAAAACCTGCATGTTGATGAGCCTTTGGTGGAATGAAAAAGGTAAAAAAAAAAAGATTTCCAAAAGGATTTCTGGACAATGGTTTCTGTACATTTAGGTATTAGCATTAATCTTGTTTTCGTTAAATTGTCCTTTTTTTTTCTTATCAAGAGCAGACCCAGGACTTGCTGGCTCTGCCACGGATATGTTGTGTTGTACTGTACTTTCACGACCATAAGGCGCACCGTATTAAAAGGTGTAGTCTCAGTTACAAGTGCTATTTCTGTATTTAACACATACAAAACGCGCACCAGATTATAGGGCGTGGGCATTTTAAAACATGCATGCTAGCGATGTACTTAGCAATGTACTCACGTACATCATCTTTTGTATCCAAAATGAACAAAATGAATCCGAAATGGCTTTTACAGATGTTGGAATGTTATGCACACATAAGGCGCACTGCATTATAAGGCACCCTGTCCATTTTGGAGAAAAATTAAGACTTTTAAGTCCACCTTATAGTCGTGAAAATACGGTACATGTAGCGGAAAATAAAACAGAAGGCAAAATTGCTTTTATTTGGGCTAAAGAAAATGGGCTTACAACATGATAACCCACATGATAATCCATAACCCATCAAACCTACAGCATCATATGCAGATGCTGTGGGTTTGATTTTGGAAGACGGTGGCACTTTCTTTATGGGAACAGTAAATAGTTTTGTGTTCCACTACAATGAAAGGTTGGTGGATCTACAGTCTACAGTACAGTACAGTAAATGTGCTCATCACGCATTTATGGAGCAGAAATGTGAAGCTAACTTCAGCAGAATCTTCTGAGCTGGAATGGTTCAGCTGATCCTCCTATCTGTTCCTATCTCTATTTAATTTTGTAGTCTTACAGATTGGCCTGTTGAAGTTGTTCAGAGGCTCCCACTCCATAAACATGGCATCCCAGTCACATACATGTTCATGTTCTCAGGTCTGATCAACTGCATCTGCCCCACAGACATTATTTGCCCTGAGATAGCATGACTGATGAACAATCAACAGTCCAAAATTCAGACGATTAGAAGCAAAAGTTTGGGCTGAGATGTCCCAAGTTGCAGGTGTTTGTTATCCATCTTGCTCGGCCGCACTCCACAGCTTGATCGAGCATATGGTCTTTGCACGTTAATTTCAACCAGCAGTGCCTCAAAGCCTCTGAGTCCGAGTCAGAGACATTCTGTTTGGAATTGGCAGCAAAATCTTTAGATCCATGAAGAAAGACAGTGACGCTAATGCGGCAGCTCCAGAGAAACTGGCCTTTTCCCCTTGTTGCTGGTAAAGGGTTAGAGACCAGGTTGACTTTATTATTGATAAGGGTTCATGCAAAGAAACCTGAAGGTTCAGAATTTTTTTAATTAATGATACAGGTATCGCTGCCTTCATAGCTATATGCTGACCTACATGTCTCAGACCTCACTGACCCACTCAACTCCTACACCAGCACTTTTTTATAATTAATGTATTTCCATGATCTCTGCCTATTCTCTCCTCCACCTGTCCTCCCCCTTCTCCTCTCTCTCTACCCAGCCGGCCATCAGCAGGAGGGTCCCCCTACATTAGCCTGGTCCTGCTCAAGGTTTCTTCCTTTTAAAGAGGAGTTTTTCCTTGCCACTGTTGCTTGTTGGGGGTCAGGCCCTGGGATTCTGTAAAGCGCCTAGAAACAATTCTGATTGCAACAGATGCTATATAAATAAAGATTGATTGATTGATTGAACATAACAATATCACATCAGAACTAAAGTTTTACGGTCCTTGTTATCATGATCTAATTTATCATCACCGTCACACCTAAAACACTGATAATATTTTTTATATTTTGTTAATATCCATTCATCCATCATCCATCAGTGTAGAAACCCCACCCCCACATGAGGAGAGCAGGTAAAACCTATGTGGTGTGGCCTGAGCTATAAGTTTATGAAGCATTAGCACACGCTGGTGTTAATGACAGATGGACCTTGATAGAGCTGCAGAGGCATTTGTGTTTCTCGGCTTTGTTCTATACAGCGATGTAAAAATTTGTGTAAAAAGAACTAAACAAAGGGAGGTGCTCCTTTCCTTTTCTACTTTGCTTTTCATGGAGCTTTGAATCAGTGAGTGATGCTCTCTGATGATCCGGCAGCCACACAGAGGGCCCAGCTGTTTGTTTGCAGGAAAAATGGGTAATTACCTGGGGTCTTATGTACACATCCTCTGTATATAATTTCCTCCTCGCCACACAATCATGCAAATTATTAGTGGGGTAGAAAATTATGTGCTGGCTGTGTGGTTATGGTCAGAAGATGGGTGGGCTTTGGCTTTGCAGGTGTTGATGGGACCTTACCAACTCTACAGAGCATGCACACAAATGCACATAACATCAGGTAGCATCTCAATCAATCAATCAATCTTTATTTATATAGCGTCTTATACAATCAAAATTGTTTCAAGGTGCATCTGCTGGATGTTATACTGCTTATTAAAAAGTAATCTCGCTCAAGCTTTATAGGGTTTAGAAAACAACAGTGCTTCTCAAACCAAGAACAGTTCCCAGTCTTGCATACGTTTGTGTGCAGGCCAGCTATACATATGGTCTATGTCAATATCAGATCAGTGTGTTTTGGAGAAAAGTGGGAAAACGCGGCAAGACAATTATTAACACCATCACCCCAGAAGCTCATTTAAGCAATTAAAGCTGGCACAGGCTGATATTCAAGCACAAAGATCACAGATGCATAGGTGTGAACACACACGCACTCATACTCCAACTGAAGGGATCAGAGCGATGATGTAGAAGTCTCCCACTGTAACACGTCCTTGTTGGAGCCCAAATCTCATTTATCTTGATTAGAACGCTGTGTGCAACGCATGTTTATGCTCCTCCCAACTGTGTGGGAGGTGCGATAGAGACCAGCAACCTTCTCCGCAGCTGGCTCTCAGATTTTAATGCCAAATTAATAATGTTGCTTTCAAAGCATCTTCTGTGAAGCCTTTAGATTCCCCCGGAATAAATGGTGTGTTTTCTTTTATTGTCTTTTGGATGAATGTGTCAATATACTATGACAAATATGTTCAGCAGTAACGGGTGGGCTTTGGAGTTCAAAGGTTTACCGGAAATCTAGCAGACAGACAAACAGTTGTGAGAGGCAGCTGTGTGTACCGGTGAGCTGAGTAGATTGAAGAGGTGGGTGTGGATGTCAGGCTGAGAGCTAGAGGACACAGCGGTGACCCCAGTTAGCTAACGTACATTCAACGTTTAAACTAGGGTGGGCGAGAAGTGCATTACAAAATAACATTCATGTAACACTTTTACAATGTTTCAAATTTAAAAGCATTTTTACATTTAACAAAACATTATTACAAAACCAAAACAAGTTTACATTTAAAAATAAATGAACAATACGGGATAAAATTTTAGAAATGATAAAACAAATTAACAACTGGGACAAATTTGATGGAAATGGGTGACCAGAAGTAATTGTTTTGGAACTGTTGCAAGCAGGTTTTGACACCAAAGAAGAGAAAAAGTTGCCGCGGCTTGTGTAAAAATGATAAGGTGAATAGGTTTTTGCCCTTTTGTGGAGTAAACCTTATCAAGCCATTGTTAATGTTTTGGTGTGTGGATCCAAACTGAAGCCACAACACCTTCTTGGAATGCAAAACTGTAATAAAGAAATGATTGTGTAATATGTTCTGTCTTTTCTGTTACGACTCTGGTGAGGAAAGAGCCAACAGTACAAAACAAGCAACTATAAGACATGAACAAAGAGTTTACATGCTAATGACATTACAAGACTTTTGCACTACTTTCTTATGAAGACCCTGCCCACATCGAAGACATGTCTGTGGTGGTTACACCCTGTCGAGTTGAACCATGTAGAGCCAAAATGTGGAAAAGCACCTTATGTGGGATGCTGCTGGTTAGGATAAGTTATCAGATGTAGCTCATTACGGATGGATTTTTATGGAAGATATTGTGAATTCAGCCTGGATCCACAAAAAATAATATTGGCTTATTATATAATATAAAATTTGTTATATTTGTTCACTTGTTTTAGAGTTGCTAATTTTATTTAATAAAATGTAAAAATATCACCCTACCACCCCCCCCCCCCCCCCCTTACCAATACACACACATGCTCACACATTCAGAGGTGATCGGCAAGCGCATACATATTTTTCCTTATTTCTTTAAAAAAAAAGAAAATTAATTTTTTGATTTTTTTAAACTTATGAGCTTTCACAGTCATGTTCCACCTCTTCTTCTGCTTTGAACGTTTAATTGTGTGTGTTCAGATCAGCGTTAGTTTCCTCTGGAGCCTTTAACGATGTTGCGACATGAGCTCATCCCTCGGTGAGCAAGCTCTAGATGGTTGAGCGGACTTTGAACAGCTCTGAATGGCAGGCAGATGCCATTTGATCGCTATTGCCTTTGGTCTGGTTGGGCTCAGTTTCCTGTCCACCTTCCTCCATCACCTGTTCTCATCTGAGAGTTGAAGTGTGTGGTCAGGGTGGATTTCAGCAATTTAGTGCATCTTCTTCAGTCTTTCTTCTGGTTTTCTCCCACAGTTGGTTTTAAATTTGATCTCATTTTCTGAAATGCTGTCATGTTCATTGTGCTGCCTTTATCTTCACCCTGCCTTTTTATGTAGGTGTTCATCGAGTTTTCTGTCCAAACACCTCAGGACTAAAATCAGCAACAGCCAAATATAAAGAATCTAGTTGCTGTTGTGTGTTGAATATTCTGTTCTTCCTTCCTAACTGGATGTGTGTGTGTGTGTGTGTGTGTGTGTGTGTGTGTGTGTGTGTGTGTGTGTGTGTGTGATTTTAAATTAGATCCTCCATCATTTCATTGTGAACACAAGCATCAGCTAAGAAAAGGGAACAGCCAGGGTAAAAGCCATTAAATTACCTCCCAAAAAAGCAAAACATTGCTTTCATATCACACTCACACATATTGAACACTCAGTAATGCCTCACTTGGCATCTTTTTACGGTTGGAGAGCATGGTTTCACAACCTATGTAAGACTGGGTTCCTCTCATGAAGAACTGGGATTAGAGAGCTGATTTGGAACTCTGACACTCAAAAAGTGATGCAAAGCTGTACCTGTCACAATGCTGTCATATTTTCCTTTTTATAGCTTTATTTTACTGCTGCAGAAAATAAAAGATGTGAATGTCAGCTATTCTACCACCACTGCAATAAACCCTATCTGATGTGGTTCCTATTAATGACATACTTTCCTCAAAATAGTGACCTCTTTCTTGAATGGCTCAAAAATAGAGTCTATATGCAGTAACAGACCAAAAAAGATCTCGCGTCACTGCGCGACATGGTCTCAGTAGAACTTCTGGCAAAGTAAGTGAGGCAAAAAGCAATTATTTATCAGCCACCTGAACTGGAAAAGAAAGGCCGCCCAGAGTGACCTTCTGCTTCTGAAGGTCCAGACAGTGCTCCATCATTGGCAGGGCCAGTGGTTACAGGACTGCAATACAGTTCATTAAAATGGTTCTGCACATAAACACATGGAAAAGCATCATCTGAGTTTGGTGGGTGGTGTACGTATGTGTCTTAATATACTGCTAAAAAATTTTAGAGGAATACTTTGAAAACATCAGATCTAAATTGGGGGGGAGGGGGGGGGGGGGGGGGGATGATGTTGAATATCTTTCCTGATATAAAGTAGGTGATGTATTAGTAACAAAATGATGCCACATAATTTGATAGAAATGAAAATGATCACCATATAGAGGGGGAAATCAAAGACACCCCAAAAATGAAAGTGAAAAAATGATGCAGCAGACTGGTCCATTTTGCCAAAATGTCATTGTAGCAACTCAAAATGATTCTCAGTAGTTTGTGTGACCCCCACGTGCTTGTACGCATGCCTGACAACGTCGGGGCATGCTCCTAATGAGATGACGAATGGTGCCCTGGGGGATCTCCTCCCAGATCTGGACCAGGGCATCACTGAGCTCGTGGACAGTCTGAGGATCAACCTGGCGGCGCCGGACGGACATAAATATAATGTCCCAGAGGTGTTCTATTGGGTTTAGGTCAGTTGAACGTGGGGGCCAGTCAATGGTATAATTTTCTTTCATCCTCCAGGAACTGCCCACATACTCTAGCTACATGAGGTCGGGCATTGTCGTGGACCAGGAGGAACCCAGGAGGAACCCAGGTCCCACTGCACCAGCGTAGGTTCTGACAATGGGTCCAAGGATTTCATCCCGATACCTAATAGCAGTCAGGGTGCTATTTTCTAACCTGTAGAGGTCTGTGCGTCCTTCCAGGAATATGCCTCCCCAGGCCATCACTGACCCACCACCAAACCGGTCATGCTGAATGATGTTGCAGGCAGCATAATGGTCTCCACGGCATCTCCAGACCCTTTCACGTCTGTTGCATGTGCTCAGGTTGAACCTGCCCTCATCAGTGAAAAGCACAGGGTGCCAGTGGCGTAGTTGCCAATTCTAGTGGTCTATGGCAAATGCCATTCGAGCTCTACGGTGCCAGGCAGTGAGCACAGGGCCCACTACAAGACGTAGGGCCCTCAGGCCACCCTCATGGAGCCTGTTTCTGATTGCTTGGTCAGAAACATTTGCACCAGTGGCCTGCTGGAGGTCATTCTGTAGGGCTCTGGCAGTGCTCATCCTGTTCCTCCTTGCACAAAGGAGCAGATACCGATCCTGCTGAGGGACGTATAAGGACCTTATACGGCCACGTCCAGCTCTCCTGGAGTAACTACCTGTCTCCTGGAATCTCCTCCATGCTCTTGAGACTGTCCTGGGAGACACAGCAAACCTTTCAACGGCACATATTGATGTGCCATCCTGGAGGAGTTGGACTACTTGTACAACCTCTGTAGCGTCCAGGTACCGCACCATGCTATCAACAGAGATGTTGATCCAAGCCAAATGAATAACTACAGCAGTAGAAAGTCAAAAAAAAATCAGCCAAAAGAGATGAGGAGGGAAAAAAGTATCAGTGGCCTCAACCAGGAAAGCCATTCCTGTTTTGGGGGCCATCTCATTGTTGCCCCTCTGATGCACCTGTTGTTGATTTCATTTACAACAAAGCAACAGAAACTGATTAGCAAACCCCTCTGCTACTTAACTGACCAGATCAATATCCCAGAAGTTTGACTGATAGGTTGCTATACTCTGATTAAAGTGTTCCTCTCATTTTTTTTGAGCAGTGTATATCCATCCTTTCATCTGATTCAGGCAGCTGGAATGAGAGCCCAATTGCTTGTTTCTTAACCTAGCTCTCTCCACCTTCATGAATATTATCAAGGCCAGATGAGATATGTAGTATGCTTTGGTTCTACCCTGAGGTTAATGGTAGTCTGATGTGCTCTGAATACTTGCTAAACATAAATTAAGGTACCAAGTGTACCCAGCATTCTTCAACAATTTTTTGGAGGTTAGGGAATTGTTTTGTAGCAAAAGCTGATTCTTCAAGAACATTGTAGACTTGTTCCCAGCTCTGATTGATTTGCATTTGCCATCTATCTAACTTGTGTTTCAGCCACTGTGGTCACTAGCCTCTAACCAACTGTGCTCTGATGTGAGGTGGTTACTGAGTGACCAGAAGCAGTCATTGCGACATTCAAATATTGAAATCAAACCTGTGGCCATCCACAATATTCACAGAACCCAAATCTTCATGTGGCAACATTGCTTCACCCCCCCCCCCCCCCCCCATCTCTCACCCTCTCTCTCTCACGCACGCACGCACACACACACACACGCTTCTTAGTGCAGAGACTTGAATCCATTATCAATATGGAGTAACCCAGTGAGTGTGAGTGATGTGGTGTGTGTGGGTGGAGTGCTAATGTGAATGGATGCTTCTACCGGTAATATACAGTGTACTGCTAGCAGCCAACTAAAGTGAGGACTGTCTGCATTTGTTGTGTGTGGAGGACTTCCTGTGATCAGCAGTTATGCTGTGATAACTACTTTTAGGGAGGAAAGGTGCCAAACATCTTGGTTGGTGAATAGCATCATGTTTTGCTTTGTTTTATTTAAATTAACTTTAGTTCTGATTGGCTGTCATGAAATGGGTTTCCTGGTTGCTCTATCGCTATGCAGCGTTGCTTATGAGGAGATACTTTTAACCAGGTGAAGATGTGGAGATTCATTGAAAAATTTGTGTTAAAGGTCCTGTCGCATTTTCATCGGTGCGTTGCTAAGGCTTTTATACAGGAGAATATATCATGTTTTAAATTTCATGGAATGGTTGGAGGAATGGTGAAGGTCAGAAGACATTAAAGATCCTTTATACAGCAAAAAAATGAAATGATGCCTTTAATTTTACATCTGTTTAAACAAGAGCTCTAAGAAGGCAAATGGGAAAAAAACACACTCTGAACCTCAAGCTGACCATTACTGAATAGCCGAGCTATTGTGATGAGCCAATGGGTTCACTCAATGATCATTTGCAATATTCTTAGGTCAAAAATTCAACAGAATGGTAAGCAGAACATATTTTGATGGAGAGTCTTCTCCGTCCTCCAAAATCAGCTTGAAAACTAGCATTGCTGCAAAAATGTTTGATGATGTTAAAAATATATGATATTTCAAATGGACAATGCCATTTAACGTGGCATTCAAAGCATCCAGAAGGTTAAAAAAAGAGCAGCAATTGACTAATTTTTCACCCCCCCTTCCATCACCACCACCACCACCCCCCAGTTCAGAGACACATCTGTGGAAGCCACGGGGAAGAGATATGAATCATAAATTGCAAAGTCATGTGTAATTAAAGAGGGGATTGGACCTGGTTTCATCCCCTCTTCTTCATCACTTCACGTGATCATGGATCTTCAGATAAGCCAGCTTTCCCTCTGGAGGTTTTGCAGCTGTATTGGTAATACTGGCCTAGCCTCATCACAATAGCTCATTCCCTGCACATGTAGTGCAGTACTGTCCATACACTATATACACACACGTATATGTATACACCCAGGAGCACGTTTGGCTGTGACCTGTAGACATAAAGGGTCAGCTGCACATTAATCCCTTTCTTCCCCCTCTCATACATACTTTCAGGTGGAGTCATTTTAGGTGTAAATTATTGCAACATTCAGTTTGTGGATCCATGGAAAACACTGAAAATGTTTGGCCCTCTGAGCAGATCCAAAAAACATTCCCATTCTGGCCTCGCAGCTGAACATTATCTCACAGGCTGACATTTGAGCCATGTTACCAGGCGCTTCTCTTAATAGCACCTGAAAAGAGCACTCATTGCATTACTGCATCATTCAGGCCTCACAAATTTGTTTTTTTTTCCCTTCCTTCCTAGCATCCCGATTCATTTATTCATTCATTGTTTGCAACATTCCAACCCCAGATGCCGCCTTGTAAGACCTTCCATTTCCTTGTCCTAAAGCAAAAACATGGTTGTGCTAAAACATTTGAATACAGAGAGAATGAAAACGAGGCACGGAATCAAACCCAAAGCGTTCAAAGATCCAGCAGAAGAGTTTTAGTTCTGTCCATGTTGATTTTAATATTCTGAATTTCTTCAACAGAACCTTTTGGAGAGTCAAGTCGTGAGGTCACCACAGAACAATTTTAGGGGACTTTGAAGTCCTGATTAATCTGGAAGGATGGCATAGTGTGCGTCTTTTCTACATTATTATTCAAATGTGTGCAGCTGCAGGAAATGTCTGGTTCCATATGAAATCCTCTAAGTAATTCAATTTATGAGTTCCTCAAAATGCTCAGGGGAACCCCAGCTCCATGGTATACAAGGAACAGAACTGTGTGGATGTTTCATCCTGGTTCTGCAGCTCAGGGCCCAGAATTGAAGGACACAGACAAGAGATAGCATGTGAGGTGGAAGTAAGCACAAACACAGAGAGAGAGAGAGAGAGAGAGAGAGAGGAGAGAGAGAGAGAGAGAGAGAGAGAGAGAGAGAGAGAGAGGAGAGAGAGAGAGAGAGAGAGAGAGATAGAGAGAGAGAGAGAGAGAGAGAGATAGAGAGAGAGAGAGAGAGAGAGAGAGAGAGAGAGAGAGAGAGACTTACTTTTGTAAGAGAGGTTCTTTTTTGCATAGTACAGCACACATTAACTGAAAGGCTTCTGTCAGTGAGTGCACCTCTTATATCTTCATTTACCTGAATTGTATTAAAACATCATTAATATTCGATAATGTCAGAGACTAACTTCAAAATCCAGGCAGGGGGGAAATGAAACCTCTGTTGCACAATGACAGCATTGAAAGAAAACAAGAACTCCGACACCTAAGCTCAACTTAATGGAGTGTGATAAAAGCTGCAGGTGCGTTTGGAAAGGCTATCAGTTGTAATCTGAAGGCCACAGAACCTCAGACATGACCTGGATACAGCAGAAAGGACAATAACTGTATCCCTTCAGAACTTATCAGGAAAGAAAACACATTTTTCTGCAGTGCACACACATCAGCAGATATTCTATCACCACCTCCGTGGAGCGCCTTGACCCTCGTTATTTATTGGAGTAGGGAGATGTGTTGCCGCACCCGTTGATAAATGCAGCAGCGCGTCATCGTGCATAATCGATTGCACGGAGCTCAGCCAGGGAGGGAAGACTTGGGAGAAGATATCAGACTGATATATATAAATATCCATACAAATACATAAATGAAGAGGAGTGCTGGATTTGAACTACATAGACACTTAAGGCTCACTTCTCCTTTTAGCAATAATTACTGTACAATATAGACTTTAATAATAGACAACCTTAATGTTAGTACACGCTAACAATTACCTGCACATATCAAATGTCAATTTTTAAGCCAATTATATATGCAAAATATATTATCATAATTAAGTGAAGGGGATCATAATTATAGAGGGCTTTAACAATTAGTTCACCTTTTTTGCAACATGCACAAAACCTGTACACAAAACAGTACATGTTTGCACATGTACTGTTTATTCTGTCAGGAACATGCCCAAAACCAGAACATCCAGGACGGGCAAATACGAGGAACCCAGATGTTCCTGTCGCTTTTTGCTTTGCCTATCAATTAAAATGTTGTTGTGATGCTGTCAAATATAATATTTTACACTTTGTTAAACAGATGAACATCTGACTCATCAGTTTCCTACGGCTAAAGCCTGTAAGTCTCTTTTCAGCTGACTGAATAATGGGGTAGTTGATCAAGTTTTTCCGGCTCTAATCACCAGCTGACAGCCTCTCTCAGCAAAATAACACCAAGCTAACCCACTAACAGCACAGAAACAAAGTTAGTGGAATGTTTATTTGCCATTGAGCTGAAGATTTCCTTCAGGACTGATGAAGAGCATGTAGACACAACTGCTGGTAAACATACTGATGTGTAATGCTGTCCTCTAACATGGACGTTTAAACTTGTCATGGCCTGTGTGTTGGTGCCTTTGTTTGAGTTTTGTGTTCCTTGTTTTCTCACTAGGGGTTGTGGTGGATTCACCTTGGTACCTTTTGCTGGTGACCATCACACCTGCAGCTGATTACCAATCAACACTCTTCAAAAGCCGCTACCTCCAGTTCATCAGCGTCTGAGCATTTTGTTTGCGTTGGTAAACGTGGGTCAATCAATGGTATCCTCCCGTGTTCCGACCCGTCAAATAAGTTTCCCTGTTTTTCTCATGTCTCTTCCACGCGCCCCTCATTTGGAGGAATGATCTGCACTCCGCACACTTTTTCACTTCCTAAGTTAAAATCTTGTGTTCACACAGTCAGCTCTTTGTCTGCTTATGGGCCCTGCCTGAATCACACCCTAACATTACAATCAGACCAATATGGACCCAGCAGACAATGACGTGGTTTGGCAAGCTTTGGTGGCGGAGGGTGCGCCATTGTCGGGGATTTGGTGTTCCTTCCAGAGTCTTTCAGCTAGTGTCACGACTCTCCTTGGCCAGGAGAGGCCAGTTCCTCCTTCGCAGTCTCCCGCCGTTTCAGCATCGTCCGGAGCCTCTGCTGCGCTATACTCAGCACCTCATTTTTCTGCCGCACTGCATGAGCCACATGTTCCCATTTCTGAGCGGTACTCGGGTGAAGCGGGCAGGTGTGGTAGTTTTTTGTCACAGTGCTCCTTGGTTTTTGATCTGCAGCCGCTGACCTACCCTTCCAATAGGGCTAAGATTGCCTTTGTAATTTATTATCAGGGAGAGCAGCGCAGTGGGCCATTGCCGTTATTGAGAACCAGACACCGGCTTCTGTGCATTTTGATTTGTTTAAGGAGGATCTTAGATGTGTGTTCGATCACCCAGACTGGGGTGAAGAGGTGGCAGCCAAGCTTCTTTCCTTATGTCAGGGGTCCACATTGGTTGCAGATTATTCCATCCAGGTCTGCATTCTGGCCGCACAGTGGTTGAAATGACGGTACTCTATGGGAATGTATATTAAGGGGCTGGGGGAGGAGCTTGTGGACAAATTGGCAGCGCAAGATGAGATGCCAGACCTCAAGACTTTGAACTCCCTCACAACGCATCTGAACAATCGCCTCGGAGAGACAAAGGGAGAGGTCCAAATTTAGCCCTTCTCTTCCCCCTACTTCTCCAGCAGCCCCAAGTAGTCCCACTGCCTCTTGTTCTTGGTAGACTGCGGCGCTGATGAAAGTTTTATTGACCTCGATGTCGCCAGGCAGGCAAACATCCCTGTTGAAGTCCTGTCAGAGCCAAAGACCATCCTTGACTTAGATGGCAATGTCCTGGCCAAAGTAACCCACCATACTGCACCTCTGACCCTCATCATATCAGGTAATCACCGGGAGACGATCCAGTTTTTTCTTATCCACTCTTCTTCCTCCCTGGGAGTCCTCGCTGCCCCTTGGCTAGCCTGCCACAACCTGCAGTTTGACTGGTTGGCCAGGAGGCTAATTAGCTGGAGCATACATCCAGCATAAGCTGTCATTCAAAATGCCTACGCTCAGCTCTCTCCTCTTCACTGAGCAGTTCAGAGCCACCACCTGAGGTCCTGGATCTCTCCACTGTGCTGGTGGTTTAAAATGACCTGGGTGAGGTCTTTAGCAAGCAAAGCGCTGTGTCGCTACCCCCTCATTGACCCTACGATTCCGCCATCGACCTGCTTCCTTGGCCCCCCTACCCTCCAGCGTCTGTACAACCTATCTCGACCGGAGCAGGAGGCCATGAAGAAATATGTTGGAGAGTCACTGGCAGCAGGACCGATTCGGCCATCCCCTGGGTGCAGGTTTCTTCTTTGTACTGAAGAAGGATGGCTATCTCCGACCATGTATTGACTATAGAGGCCACAAGGACATCACCTCCAAGAATAAGTACCCTTTACCCCTTCTCGACTCTGCCTTTGATCCATTCCATTGAGCCCAGATCTTCTCCAAACTTGACCTGTAGAATGCTTACCATCTGATCCGTATTTGTCAGGGCGATGAGTGAAAAAACACTTTTAACACCCCCCTGGGGCACTATGAGTACTTAGTTATGCCTTTTCGTCTGACCAACGCACCTGCAGTATTACAGGCATTGGTTAATGACATTCTTTGGGACATGCCAAATCAGTTTGTCTTTGTGGACATTGACAATATCCTCATCTTCTCCGAGATGAGGGAGCAGCATGTTGTCCAGCGTTTTCTCAAGAGCAAGCTCTTCATCAAGGCAGAGAAGTGCGAGTTCCACTCAAAGTCCGTCTCCTTCCTCGGCTTTGTGGTGTAGCAGACACAGCTCTCGCTAGACCCCGCCAAGGTGAGTGCAGTGGCGGAGTGGCCAATTCCTTCCACCCGCAAGCAACTCCAGCAATTCTTGGGTTTTGGTCATTTCTATCGCCCTTTTATTTAGGACTACATATAGTAAGGTGGTAGCTCCTCTTACTAGCCTAACCTCCACATTCCAGTGGTCTGGGGAGGCGGAAGCAGCATTCTGTTGGCATTACTCCCTATTTACCTCTGCTTCCATTCTGCATCATCCGGATCCTATCACCATCAGTTTGTGGTTGAGGTGGATGCCTCCAACTTGGGGGTCTGGGCGGTTTTCTCCCAGCGTGATCCAGCTGGCCAGAAGCTCCGTCCCTGCGCCTTCTTCAGTTGGCGACCCTCCCCAGCAGAGGTGAACTACGATATAGGAAATAAGGATTTGCTTGCAGTTGTTCTGGTGTTGCAGGAATGGAGACACTGGCTGGAGGGTTCGGGCCAACTATTCCTGAGCTGGACGAATCATAAGAACCTGTCCTACCTTAGAAACACCAAGAGACTGAAGTCCTGACAAGCATGGTGGGCACTCTTCCTGGGTCGCTTCAGGTTCCCCCTCACTTACCGTCCAGATTCCCACAACGCCAATCCAGACGCTCTGTCCCGCCTTTTTTTGCCCAATCCCTCCCACTCTGAGCCTAGCTCCATTTTGTCGCCATCCTGCGTCGTGGGAGCTGCCTCCTGAGTGGAGGCAGCAAGTGGAAAGGAGGTAATGGGTAATGGGCCCCTCAACCGACTTTTTGTTCCAGGCATGGTCCCGTCTGAGCTCCATGCCGTGGGGGCATTCTTACAGACAAACCTGCCACCCTGGGCTCTCATGGACACTGCACTTCCTTAGGCAACGCTTCTGGTTGCCTTCTATGGCTCAAGATGCCAAGGCCTTCATAGCGGCCTGTCCAGTTTGTGCCCGTGAAAGTCCTCGGCCTTCTCAATCCCCTAGACATCCCTCAGTACCCCTGGTCACACATTGCAGTGGACTTTGTCACCGGTCTTCCCCCATTGGACAGGAATAATGGCATCCTCACCCCCACTTCATACCTCTCACAATGCTCCCTTCCGCTGTAGAGGCTGGGGATCTCCTGGTCCGACATATTTTCGGTCTCCACGGTTTCCCTAAGGATATTGTTTCAGAATGAGGACCCCAATTCACATCCCAAGTTTGGAGAGCTTTTGGCGCTACACTAGGAGCCTCAGTGAGCCTCTCATCCGGGTATCATCCGCAGTCCAATGGTCAAGCGGAGAGGACCAACCAGAGTTTGGAGAGTGCCCTCAGGTGTGTGGTTGCCAAAATCCTGCCTCCTGGAGTTCGTTTCTACCCTGGGTGGAGTATGCCCATAACTTGCTGATCTCTGCTGCCACTGGATTGTCTCTTCATGACTTCCCTGGGACACCAACCACCATTATTTGAATTCCAGGAGGATGAAGTAGCTGTGCCTCTGTCCGGGCCAAACTGCGTCACTGCAGAGGTGTGTGGAGGCAGGTCTGTTCTGCCCTTCTGTAGACTTCCCAACAGACTCAGAGACAAGCCAACCGCCACCGTGTTTCAGCCCCTGCCTTTCAACCGGGCCAGAAGGTCTGGCTCTCTACAAGGGATCTTCCCCTTCAGGTGGACTCCCGGAAACTGGCTCCTCGTTTTGGGGGACCATTTGTTATCGACTGCATTGTCAACCCCTCCTCAGTTCACCTCAAGTTGCCTCCTTCACTTAGGATTCATCCCACATTCCATGTCTCTCGGAGTAAGCTGGTCTCTGAGTCAGACCTGGTCTCTCCAGCTGAGCCCCCACCTCCCCCCCTGTTTTATTGATGGTGGCCCTGCCTACACGGTCCAGTGCATTCTGGATATTCGTCAGGGACGTGGCCTTCAGTTCTTGGTCAACTGGGAAGGGTAAGGTCCTGAGGAAAAGTCTTGGATTCCTTGGCGCCACATCCTAGATAGCAGCCTCCTGCTTGACTTTTACCAGACCCATCCCCAGAAGACTGGTAGGGCTCCAGGAGGTGCCCGTTGAGGGGGAGGTACTGTCATGGCCTGTGTGTGGTGCCTTTTGTTTGTGTTTTGTGTTCCTGGTTTTCTCACTAGGGGGCGTGGTGGATTCACTTGGGTACCTTTCGGTGGTGACTGTCACGCCTGCAGCTGGTTACCAATCAACACTTCAAAGGCTGCTGCCTCCCAATCTCCAGCATCTGATCATTTTGTTGGCTTCGTGGTAAACGTGTGTCTATCAATGGTATCTTCCCGTGTTCCGTCCCATCAAGTAACTTTCCCCGGTTTTCTCACGTCTTTTCCTAGGTCACCATGCGCCCCTCATTTGGAGGAATGATCTGCATTCGCGTACCTTTTCACTACCTGAGTTAATTAAAATCTTGTGTTCACACCATGAGCTCTTGTTTGTCTGCTTACGGGTCCCGCCTGAATCGCACCCTAACAAAACTAATGGCATTGCTGATTGTTGTTGCATTTACACTATAATGACTGTTTAATGTAAAGATAACATCTGATGTAGCACAATAGACAATGCAAAAGCTCAAAGATGAATTCCAGTCAGCAAAGCAAAAGCAGGAAAACTTCATAGAAGAACTGCCACAGAGACTTGCATTACAATCAATTGAGACCTCTGAGTGAAGTCTAACATGAATTAATTGGGACTACTCACAATAAGAGTGATGCAGAAAAAGGGTGAAATGTATGGCAGGATGTCATCAATGTCGCCTTTGTGAAACATGTCACCATAGAAGGAAAGAAAGAGGAGAGCTCCTGTGCTTTTCCACTCAAAACCCTTCATTTAGCCCAGAAATTAATTTTAATTTATCTCCTTGCACTCTTCACATTACTGCATTTTATATTCAGTTGGTGGCCATAGGGACTTTTCTATAACAACGGGTGTGTGAGCCGCTTCGCTGGGTCTGTGGTGTGTTCTGAATCTGGGGCTGAACTCCAAAAGCTCCAGCAGTACAGTAACAGGATGTTATAGTTTGCTTCATCAATCTGATGAGGTCACTTTGCAATTTTGGTTATAATTAGATGGCACACAGAGAAGCTCAGAGAAGTTCCAGCTGTTGCTGTCAGAGTTGGGTTTTATTCAGTTCTTTATGCATTAAATAGACTTAAGATAGAAACAGCAGCGGTATTTAGTATACATTGTGATTACCCCCCTGCAGATCCAGAATAGAGAAATGATGGCAACCACAGTGGAGGAGGAAGTGAGTGGAGGAAAAGAGATGAAAGTATAAGGAATGGAGTTTATCACTGGCCTGTGCACATCAACGGGGCAGATCTGCAGAATGCTCTAATTCACTTGAGAGTTTCACCGTGGTTGTAATGCAAAGTCACTGGTGGTTTTACTAAGTGGATATCTTCACCAACGTAAACAGACCACAATAGTTTGCATGACTGATATTTGAGTGGCAGGTTTCCTTCAAATAAAGTTGCATTTAGCAAGAATTTGAAAATAGATTTTAAAAAGGGGCCCCACACCAATGAAACATCTGTTACGGTATGTGGGTTTTTAACAGAACCCGAACGCAGGCCAGGACATGGTGGTAAAACAGTCAAAAGGTTTTATTCACGGGGGGGGGGCAACACAATGAAGCAGTCCTCCAGGACCGCCAAGGGAACACGGGAAAAGATGCAGCCCCCCAGGACTGCAGAGCACTCACGAACAGAAACAGCCCTGTAGAACCGCAGAGCACCAGGGAACAGAATCAGTCCTCCAGGGCTGCAGGCGTCTGCCCTCCACAGGTCCACCGCTTAGTCCTCCACCAGAAGCAGTCCCCCTGGACTGCAGAGAACTCGGGAGTCCGGCGCGGCACGCTCACCGGTCCAGAAAATGGCATGAAGACCTCGAACGTGCCCAAGGGACACAGAAGACAGAAGTAGTCCTCCTGGACTGCAGGAAACTCAAACCAGAGGCAAAACCCACCACACTCTGGCTACAGAAACCAAACACACGACAAGGGAAAACCAACCACAACAACACACGACGAGGGAATCCGAACAAACACCCAGGCAAGATGTAAATTGCCCTCCACAGCCTACAAATGCGTGTGCCTGCAGTGCCAGCTGCTGCCAATTGTGCTCCAGAGCACCCCCTGCAGGACAAAGCCAGACACAACCCATGAACCCCAACAATCTGCTCATAAACAGTTTTCCATTTCATACTGTAGATCTACTCTAGATTTACTTTAGTCTAACATGGTGGATCTTGCAATGTCCAAAAGTTGACTCGAGTCCAACAAACTGGGAAAGTCCCATAATATTTGTTAAAAAATAGACTTTTGTGTCGTTTGCAGCACAGCCTTTTTTTATAATGTCCAACTGTCCTTGTTATTCACATTTCACTCTGTTTCTTCGTGTGTCAGACTCAGTGTTTGTCACATTTATACAAGAAAGATGACAACAAAGCTGAATTTCAGGATAGTTTTATTCCTATAACCTGAACCTGATACTTAATTTCATATCAAGCATACGTCAGATAAATAGTAAATTTGTTTTTTACCTCAGTTACATGAAACAAAATTTTACATTCTCAACCAGACACTGTGCCTCCCACTTACCTTGAAACAATTAGGCTTATGTTCAAACATTCCTCACCCAGTTTGAGGCCTCTGGAAGGAGGTGGGTTTTTTTTTTCTTCCTCTTCCTGAGGAACACATCAAAGAAGAGAATGTGCTATGGATCTCATCAGTTGGATGTTTTCTCTGGCATGCTGGAAGATGGCACACCGCCTCTTCACTCCACACTACCCACTCTCCACTCAGGAACACGTGACAGACACACACACAACCGCTGGCAGTCTTAGTAGCACAAAAAGAACCCACATCAGTGTTAATAATGACAAAAAAGCCATGAAACTCCCTCCGATTTAAGGAGTTTCTAGATCCAAGAATTGCTCAAGCATCAGTACTTCTTCACAGGACTTTCTTCATGTCTGTTAACAGTTTCCTTTTCACTTTGCATTAATCATCTGCCTCCCATCCCTGCCCTCCTCGCCACTCTGATATTACCTCCCATTTTTCTCGTCATGTTTGTTTTCCATTCTTAACAACAACCAGCGGTACAACTCCATCCCTAGCTCAGAGCTGCACCAATCATGCTTTCCTTCCATCCTTCTTGGCCTGTCTTTCCCACCGCACCTTCCTACTTATCATCTCGACTCTGTCTCCATCATCCGTGATGCCTGATTTCATAACGCTGCACCAATTTGCTCCAACAGGGAATTGTGTCAAAAATAATTCTGTTTGCCGAGTATCCTGGGTGGGACTGCAGGCAGCTAGGACGTGATGGGAATGGCTGTCAGCCTGGAAATCATGCTACTGGGATACACACAGCCAGTTCAGAGTAAATACATGAAACAAAAAGCAGCTTAGCTAGCTTCAAAGCAACACATCTTCTTACAACAATGACTCGGAAATTACCGCTTTACTAATGATTATTCCTCGCGCTGAATTCTCTCTGGAGTATTAATTAAAACCAAGCATTGGATAAATTTAATTATGTTACTGCACTTATTTTCTGCACATTTACACATGCTAAACTAATTTTTGAATCCCATAATCCAGCTGGCAGCAGTAGCCACACACTTGCAAACCTGCTGGTTTCTGGGGCGTTCCTGCTCAGCCATGGTGATGTCTGGCTGACATAGATGAGGCTGCTGGGAGCCATGTCTGGGCCATACTGTAGTCAAGACAGCTTCAGGGCCAACCTCTAATTCCTTTGCATTCAATAGCGATCTGATTAGGGCTCTAAATGGCTTTTCTGCCAGCTTTTTAGCGCTTTCACAGCTCCGTCCTATCTCTGTGTCTTTTTCTTTATTTCAGTCTATTTTACATTCTGTTTCTTTCTTTCCTCTTTTTCCTTATTGCTCTTTCTCAGCACAACAATGAAGAGACTGCCCCACATTTCACTTCCTTTCCTCCCCAGCATTTCGTCACTTCATGTCGCTCGCTTTGTCTTCCTCTCACATACACTCTTGTGTGCCAGTTCTGTATCCCTCTTGCTTTCATCCTCTTTTCATTCTTTCTCACCACGACCACAAACTGCGGCTTGTCCATGATTTACCAGCCAGAGTACAGACTCCAGATTCCTTTTTTTTTTTTTTTACACTCATCCCATTAGTCCATTAGAAAGAGCAGCAAATGTACATTAAGTGGATGCCAGGGGACAGCCTATCGCTTTCACTAAAGCTACAGACTCAAGGCGAGGGCCTGGCACGCCTTGTTAGCCGTGTCTCAAGCTTCAATGATTAGCAATTATACTGTCTGGCTAAAGTTTGAGGCCCCTAATGGAGTCAGCTGTCTTGTCCAATCAGAATATTTCAGATTTAAGAACAATAGCTTTGGCCTTAAATAGCCTACCCAACCCCAATGCCAGAGTGAAGAAGCATTTGTTGGTAGGCATTGGCAAATGCATATGCAAACCAACTTCAGTGGTTTAAGGCATGATATTTCCTCTTATAAACTGAAGAAATCTTATTTAGATGTCCCACTGTAAAAAAAAAATTAAAATAATTAAAATAATTGGGGAAAAACATAGCTGAGCTTTTTTTCTGCTGGTCTGCCAACACACTGCAAATCATCACCCAAAGAGCTCCTAATTGTCATTTCTCACAATATTCATCACTTTTACATTCTTTCTTCCCATGTATCAACATGCAAGCTGATCAAAGGGCAAAAGAGGTACATCCGGAGAGTTCCAATGCTGATTTTGTGATTATTAAACTTCCCCATTTCCATTTGCCCTCCGGCAAGGTCAAAGCTCAAAGCATCATTTTCCACAGCAACAAAGGCTGGAGAGGTGCAATACGTGGAAAACTGTAAATTTTCATCTGTTAGTATCTCCATTTCCAGAATGTAATGTTTTCTCATGGGTGTTTTTAACTTTATTTGGCATTTTTGTGTGTGGAAATGAAGTCAGGAAATAGATGACAGAGAAGCCTCCTTTCATCTCCATTCATCCCTCCCTCCCTCTGCATCCAAAACCTCTCATCCAAATTCTGTATCGTATCCCCCCATTTCTCAAGCCTGTTTCCCAGGCAGCAAAATGATGGATTTGTTTTCATCAGACCTGCTGACCTCCCCTCTGGCCAGGCATTGGCTACTACACCGCCCCGACATAAATGACATTTAGTCCCCCACCTCCAGCCCTCCTGACTCTGGAAGGACTCTAGCCACCCTCTAAACTCTCAATCAGGCCTCTCTTAACACACACACAGCAGAGATAAAGAGGAGACTATCATGAGAAGCAGAGATAAGCATAAATGTCCAATGTAAATAAGCATAAATGTCCAGTTTTGGTACTAGAACAGTGCTGGGACCTGGACATAACCTTCTCTACCCTTATACAAAGCAGAAGGTTCTTTTAAGGACAAAAAGGTTCAGATCTTAGAAAGAACATAGAAATGTTTACAGAAGAAAAGGATGCATCAGTTTCAAATCAAAACCAGCAAAATTTAACAACAATGTTCAGTTCACGCATTAAATATCAGTCTACAACTTAGAAACCTATACAGAAAAAATCAGCAATGATGAGAATATTGGTCTTGAGCGCTGGCATTGATATCGTGCCTACACCCACTGCAACCTGGATGGATGGATGGATGGCTGGATAGTTAGACTTTATTATTCACAATCTGGAAAATTGTTATCTTGCAGCAGCATCAAAGACACGTTAAAGAAACAGAATCAACTACACATAAGAAAACACTCTAATAACTAGACCAATATAAGCAAATATACACAAAATGATTAGTAGATGTATGTCTGAAAAATAAACGTACATTAATAACACAAAATAAAATAGTATTAACCAAAATATCCAACCATAATGTCTGGAAGCAGATTTAGATGAAGAGTGCAGGTTATAAGTAAATGTGAAGGTTTGGTAGAATAAATAACAGGACACAGCGGGTGAGTGAGGCACCAGGATGATCAAAGGAACACTGTTGTAAAATTGATTTCCTTTGATGGTGTTCTTCATTGTGTTGTTCTCCATGA
Source organism: Takifugu flavidus (assembly GCF_003711565.1). Lineage (NCBI taxonomy): Eukaryota > Metazoa > Chordata > Actinopteri > Tetraodontiformes > Tetraodontidae > Takifugu > Takifugu flavidus. The sequence goes on from NC_079533.1 coordinate 4,779,067, forward strand.
GAAGATCTAAGCTTCCTCAAGAAGTGGAGTCTGCTCACCTCTTCTTGTACAATGCTTTGGTTTTGTGCTTCCAGTTCAGTCTGTTGTCAATGATGATGGCCAGATACTTGCCCTCCTCTCCGTGAAGAGGAGAGCAGGCATCCTCTGTTAAAGCCCACTGTCTCGGTGCCAAAGCGGCTCTAGCTAGTTGCTTTTGAGCCCCTTGTTTTCACTCAGTGAATTTTACATGTAGTACAACAACCTTTATGCCATCCTGTGTTTTTTTTACAGTCCTGGAAAGGAGCTGTAAATGTGCCCAAAGCAACCACTAGAAGGATGCAATGAGACAACAAGAGCAGGCATCTTCAGTTTCATCCCACCCGGCCTCCACAGATTGCAAAATACCATAAATAGGAGTTTCAGACCCCCTTCCTGCCTTCTCTTTCTCTCCCTCTCTGATTCATACTGCAAAGCCTCTCTGGCTCCCCCCTCCCTTCCCGTACTCCCAATCTCCAGCTGTTCATGGCTTTGACATTCATCACACTTGTTTGGACCATTAATAATCCACCTCGTCATTGATGTCTGGTCACCCTGTTGCAGTTTTGATAGCAGATAAGGTTGGAAGGGGTGTGTGTGTGTGAATGCTAATACCTGTCAAAGGAGTCAGCAGCTCTTTTTATCTGTGGATGAAGGTGAGCCGAGTCATCGGGTACAAGACAGGGCAGGAACCCTCGGCTGCGTTCTTTATTCCGACACGGATTTCATTTGCTCTTTGATCCCTTCCTGTCAGCTGGCAGACTGCATCTCTAAACCTTCATGAGGCTGCTGGAAGTATCCAAATAATATCACAATTGTCCATTATTTGCATAAACATACATTCTTCCGCATTACATTTTGCCACATTCCTTTGCATTACACCCAACTAAGACTTTCATTTTTTTTTTATGCTTGTGTGCTTGTGACTGTAATACCCAAAGATTGGCATGTCAATTACAAAAGTTCCAGTCCTCCTATTGCATAAACACAAATATCTAGCTTTGCTGACATATTGGATCTCTTGTTATACTCAGCTAATTGTTCATTCCTTATCTCACTAATTGCATCCGATGAAAAATGAAAATTAAGAAGGTCAAGTGCCTCCTGAAATAGCCCAGAATCTGTTGTCTGGTTCACTGCTATCAAAGACTGGAGAAAAACAAGGAGATAAAAGAAATTATGGAAAGGAGCTGACCAGAAAGATCAGCAGGTTCACCCAGAGCAAATCTGTAGACCTTTCACCATTGCAAAGGTGTCTGCAGCTTCTGAAAAGTACTGAGGGGGAGACTCTGGGATTGGAGCCAGGATTGGGGCCTTCCAGCATCACTCTAATGAAGTATGCAGGGGGATGACTCAGGGGAGAGAGGATCAGGGGTTACTTAGCCGTACTGTATATGCTACATAGCCAATGTAATCTTATAAATGTATAAATTCAGTTTTCGCTCCATTTCCCAGAGTTCCTCTAACGAGGCTGGAGCCTGGACCCAGTTGAACTGTAATAAATCATGTGTAGGGGTTGAATGTTTTCATTGATTTTTTGTGTCAGTGGAACATTTGAACCGATAACAGTTCACTGTTTTACAACTTTTGCCGGCATCAGGAAAGGAAATTAGTCTATTTCCATCACCATGCATAATTTAAAACGTGGCATTAGTTTGGGTTGGCGAGGGAGAGCAGGCACAGTGAGAGCCAAGCGATTCTGCGAACAAGACAAATGATGGTAATGGCCTCAATTAAATACATGGCTGTGTTCTCAGTCTGGCTCACAAAGTCACTCCACTCTTCCATCTATCTCCCATGCTTATCTCCTTTTAGTGCACTTTGAAAACAGCCATTAGATCAGCCTCTAATTTCTGTTTCCATTTGTCACTTACTTGCTCCCAGTCTGGCTCCACATCTGCATTGAAAGGAGACTCTTCAGAGGCTTCCTCAGCTCAACACAACTCCGAAAGATGGTGATGTGTCACAGAAGTAGCTACGCTTGCTTCTAGCACATGTTCAATAGGACAGATTCATTTTGAGTAAAGCAACTATAATTTCAGTCTCTGACACAATTTTTGGTTTATTAAAAATAAATCTCGTCTTCCTCCATAAGCTGATCTTTATCCTTTAAGATGTTACTTGCATTCTAACAATGCCTCTTCTCACATGTTACAATGCCTTGTGGACTCCATGTTCCAGCTTTGTTCTCAAGTGTGGTTTTAGCTATGAAATAATGCAACCTTATTTAGTTTCCAATGGTTTTTGGCACACACACGCTCACTGGGATGTGCTCCTGCGAAATTACAGTCATTTTGACATGAGCCATTGATAGCTTAAGATAAATAATCCATCAAAAGAGTAACTGGACCAAGGGAAAATGTTGCCCCAACTGACAGTAGCAATTAGAAAAAGATGCAACTGTGATGGCAGAGAGGTCAGGATATAGGGATCCGGAAGGGCCGAAAGAAGGAGAAACAATACATTTTGGTTTGTTGTGTTACCTTCTGGACTGGCTTCCGTTACTGTCATTTGCATATTACTGGTGTATTTAGGTTGATGGGGACACAGGAAATGATTAAGTTAAAGGACTTCTGACTTTCTGGGTTACATTTTATTTAACGCTGTATCACAATAAAACATTAAGTTAAATGACATTAGCAACAAAGTGGATAAAATTAATAAAATGACTGTTAGTTCAAACGTCGCCATATTGAAGGAAATGATGACAGTCCAGTCCAGTGAAATCAGAGTGATGTGGGAGAAGAGGGTTATGATGTGTCAGGAGTAGAAAAATAAAAGGAACTTCATTTGAGTGAAATGTGTAAAATAAATAAATAAATAAAGTAGTTAATCTTTTGACTCAACCTATGTAAATGTGTCTGTGATCCTTTACCCAGGGTGGCAGAGCAGCAGAAATCATTCAGGGTCTATTTTTAGCAGTAATATTTTAAGCTTAGCTTTTCAGTTTGCAACAAATTATATTTAGCATTGAGGCTTTGTTGTCAGAGCTGGCTGCCTTAAAGAAATGACAGAACAACTCCCTGCCCAGCCTGGACATGGGTCTACAAGGATAAAGCCAACACAGGCTGCAAACGCCTCCCCAGTCCGAACCAAGTAGGCTAGCACAGCAGAGTCAGCAAAAAGGGTGGGCAAGTTAAAGCTGTATTTTCACGACTATAAGGCACACCTAAAACACTGAGATTTTCTCAAAAATCGAGGGTGCACCTTATAATATGGTGCGCCTTGTGTGTGGACTGAGTTCCAAAATCTGCTGTGCGCCTTTGGTGGGTGCACTACGGTAAACGCTCTGCCAATCGATTAGCCGCACACCTACGCGTAAGGATCCCCTAAAATGGCGCCGGTCAAGCGAGACGCGTATGAATGAGGCTTACTTTAAACTGCAGGCCACCGAATATGCGGCTGAAAATGGCAATCGAGCAATCTTAGTGTTTTCGCTTTATGAGGAGGCGGCATCTCTCCATACGTGCAAGGACAACTGTTGCGCAGCGGCTGCCAGTGGATTACCAGGAGAGGGTGGCCATCTTCCGCACCTACTGCCACGACAAGATAACCGCGCCCAGTCACATCACCAACATGGATGAGATCCCTCTGACTTTTGACATCCCTTTGACCCACAAAGTGGAGAAAAAGGGACCAGCACGGTGGCGATACGCACAACGAGAAGTCGTCGTTCACCGTGGTTCTCAGCTGCCACGGAAACGGACAGAGCGCTGGATGACGAAAGGCGAACACAAAGGCTATGAGGCAGCGGTGGGCAAGTTATGCCACCATATGCAGGTGGATTGTAGACGCATGGGCTATGATACCGTCTTCATATATTATACCGGTAAGAGCTTTCACAAAATCAACGCTAAACAGGAACCGGTCGGTGAGTCCGATTCAGATGATTAAGAAGAGGAATTCGGGATGTTGGACATTGAAATAGTGCAGCTGTTTAATTCAGATACAGAAGATGAAAACTTTGATGGTTTTGTGGCGGAAGAATGAATATTTTGTTCAATAAATGTGTCGAAACTCACTGTTTTACTTCCGTTGTCATTTTTTACTGTATGTTTCAGCATGCGCCTAATAATACGGTCCGCCTTATGTATGTTTTAAATACAGAAATAGCACCCATAACTGAGACTGCACCTTTTAATACAGTGTGCCTTATGGTCATGAAAATACGGTAGCTTAAGTGCTTTGCAGCATGTAGGTTATCTTTAACCCTGCAGAGAGGAGGGGCAAACACTTCACTTTTGTCATTACTGCATCAATGTTCATGTCCACATCATATTCACATCCATCATATTCTGGTGCCACTCTCAGAACAACTGCTGCTTACAAATAGGCATAACCCTCCAGCGAATTATCAGTTGCATCATCATGCTTTACAAATTCATTTCAACACATCACTGCATTTCTAGCAACACAGCGCACACTATCGAAGAAGAGTCTTTAAAGGAAATGTTATGTAATGGTTGAAATCATGGGCGAGCCTGGTAACCAGACTTCTGGCAACAGTTGCAGCAAAGAGTGTGGGATGTGACTGGTGAAATTTGTATTCACAGTGCATCTTCAGCTGCACGTGAGTCTTATATTAATTCATGCTTGTTCCTAAAGATCTTGGGGGGAAATCCTTTCACACCAGTTTTTATATGTGCTTCTCTCTTTTTGTAACCATTGATCATCAACATGTTGATTCTAAAACTCAAACCACACCTACTGGTTGATTGCGGGTAGATCTAATGAAAAAAAAAACATGATGTAAAACATGGAAAGGGGGCCTTCTTAATGCTCTTTTATTCCCCACCCCCACTTTACAATAATCCACGATCCTTTTTGACATGCATCCCACATGTTGTTCCAAGGAGTACATGTGCAAAGTGAAGTGCATGCAAAGGTCCCCTCTGTTGGTCTCTTCTGCTTTGTCCGCTCCACAATTCCCCAGGAGCGCACGTGGACACACTCTCCTTTGCAGCTATCTCAGCCAATTGATTGCTGTAATCAAACAGTGGGAGTTCAGTCAGGTTGCATGAGAATGCTGTGCGATTTCCCTCTTCTGTGATCCATGCTGGGTGAAAACTGATTTTTTTTTGCTCTCCCTGGTCACATGATGTATGAGGTTGGAGAAGGCAAAAGCCAAGCGATGACAAAGCTAACCTGACTAGTGCTGTTCAGTTGAGGAGCAGAGCTGGAATCATGTGCACACACAGAGCTTAAATGCTAAAAATGGACTGTTGGCTCTTAGAGTAAAATGAAGGATTGTTTTGTGCACAGAGAATGACAACCTGTCACAAAGTCAACTGAGGGAAAAGTGACATCAGAAACAGAGTTGGAAGACTTGACTTCACACCACAGAACTTCGGTACCAGTTTGGCCCAGTGTCTATTCTTTCTGCAGTTGGGAAAACTCAGAGGAACATGTTACACAAGTCCCAGTGGAAGGCAGTGGCAGTGACAGTAAATATGAAATATTCAGCTAAAAAATGAGAAAACATTAGAATGATGTTATACAGTGCTAAAAACATCTATCATCTGTAATCTACTTTTAAATGACTGGTAAGCACTTATTCTTTAAGTGTTAATTTCCCTTTTTGCAGGTGTATGTAAAAATGGAGGTCTTTGAGTTTGTTTGTTTTTTAACTTGGCTTTGTGTTATGTGAGTATGTGCCAATAAAAAAGGCCTTAAGGAAGACAATAGCAGCAAATGGTTGCCCCGCATTGCTCACAGATAGTGGAAACAAATTGCAGTAATTAATAAAGGTGGAAAGCACCAATGGTGTGCCACAATCTGCCATCTATTCTCGCAGCTTCAACCATAATCTCCTGGTTGAGAAAATTGTCTTTTGAGAAATGTATTGACGTTCCCTGAGTGGAGCCATGTCCAAGCTAAAAGTGCATCATTTTACATACGATTGCCCAGAAGAGACCCGTTAAGTAGAGCTTGTTGGGCAGGGGGGGGATTGTGGGTGTGTGTGGGTGTGTGTGTGTGTGAAAGGGGGGGGGGGGATAACACTACAGCACCCATTTCTCTGTTTCCATTAATTTGGAAGTTACACTTAATGGAAGTAATAAGTTGATATTAACTTAAGAGTGGATGCTGAAAGCATGCAAATGGCTTGCTTTAATTTTCCCAGTAATGCGAACAAACTTTCTTTACTTTCTAGAGCAGAATTTCACAGATAAACTCTCCATAATTGCTCTTTGATTGTGTGAAATGCTTATAGGAATAATGGAGGCTTGTGAACATGTTGCTGTCCACAAACAAAGACAGAGAGAACAAGAAAGAACCCGAGCTGAAATTACAGGACATCAGGAGTCATAAAACACATACATGTCTGAAAATGATAAGAGATGAGTGTGTTGTTGCAGATGAGAAGGAACATAATTGAGAAAGAGATAGAGGAGAGATATAATTTAGAGAATTGATGAAAGCCAGAGAAGATAGAAGAGTGGGCAGTGGTAGGGGGCTTGTGTCAGATGGAGTGGAAGCAGGATTATGGAGACAATATCAGACTATCCATCAATGTCACCGCACTGGTGGCATCTATAAGCCAAAACTGGCTCTAGCTTTTTTTTTTTGCACTCTGGGAAATTATGATGTGGCGTCCTCGGTATATGATATGTCATGTCTCACTGTTCTACAGAAAACATGGGCAAACATGTTAGCTGCAAAACACCAAAACTGAACCCACAATAAGAACATTTGTAGGTTACGTGTACTTCAGAGCATGTCTGGGCTGATCTGCCTGGCTGTGATTAACCTCACATCTCTCCCTCCTTTGAGCAGAAGTGCGTGTGTGAGTAAAAATGTGTCTATTTTTGTGCCGGGTATATGCAAGTGTGCCAGACAAGAGAGGCTGTCTAGGAGACGACCGGAAGGGCCCTTTTAGGCTGGATAGTACTTCAGTTTAATTGGTTTGGAAAGCAGACTGAGAGCTTTTCAGAAATATTAGCAGATTACCAGACTGCAGTTCAGGGGGGAAAGCAAGCAATTAAAAGACACACAAGCCATGTTTCAGCAGCATTCTCTTAATAATGGAGCAAGTGTTCTTAGTGGCTATAAGGTATACTGGTCCTCAAATCTCCTTAACAGGGATTTTTCCACCAGTTTATCTTACTGTCATGAAAGCAGTTTCCACCTATGGCTGATTGTTTTCTTGGCATATGAAGCACAATCAGTAGTGAGTTTGGAGACCCAGACAAGAAAAATTCTGTAAAGAAAAAGCAAGTAGTGTTTTCAGAACATCGTTTTTGGGCCACACATTTTACCAAAAGGTAATGAAAAGTGAACATGTCTCAACTTATTCTTTATTTCCTTTATCACATCGACAGGGCTTTATGCACTTCTGCCATTTGCAAAAAATCACCTTCAGTCAGTCTGTTGAGCTTCTGTTGAAAATAATGTTTTGGGACCGTGTGCTGAAAACTCCAAATAAGATTTTCACCTGTACATAATTGTTCCACATGGAATTTATTCAGTTCCTACTCGTGATGGCACAACGGTTGATAAGCTCAGACATGACATTGGTCTGAGCGGGACGTATTCGTATTCACTTATCTTGAAAGGAAGTTAGAATGTTGCAAGAGGACAGCTAAACACTTGGACCTGGTATCTGTGGCTTTCAATGGAAAACTTTTTGATAAAGGTACAATTGATGTTAGTACTGTAGTTTAGGATAACCATTATTTCTGCAATCCAGTGTTTGGGTTGTTTTTGGTGGTTATTTTTTTTTGTTTGCTCTGTGCTTTCCCTAGCGGGTGTGGTTGATCCATTTTTTTGGTTCACTGGCAACCGTCACATACACGGCTGATCAGCTTGATTGGCAGCCTTTCTAAGCAACTGACACTGTTTTGTAGCACATGATCATTTCTTCTTTGCAGGTGATAACCCAAGCAAAAAATTATTTTCTCAAGATGAACTTATGCTTGCTTTCTCTCTCTTTCCAAGGTCACCACATATTCATTTTCTTTGCCAATCAATCAATCAATCAATCAATCAATCAATCAATCAATCAATCAATCAATCTTTATTTGTATAGCATCTTTTACAATCAAAAGTGTTTCTAGGCGGTTTACAGAATCCCAGGGCCTATCCTTAAACAAGCAACAGTGGCAAGGAAAAACTCCTTTAACAGGAAGAAACCTTGAGCAGGACCAGGCTCATGTAGGGGGACCCTCCTGCTGATGGCCGGCTGGGTAGAGGGAGAGAAGGGGGAGTAGAGTAGAGTAGACGAGAGCAGAGGTAGAGGAGAGAATAGGCACCCATGGTCCACAGGGTACATACAGAAATACATTATATTTAGTAAAGTAGGTTGCCGGTAGGGTCAGGTTGAGTGGGTCAGCGGGGTCGGAGGTCAGTATGCAGCTCTGAAGGCGGCAATACCTGTAGATGAATACAGAAGGGGGGGGGGGGGGGGGGACTACACATTTGCAGGTCCTCTTGTGATCCCGAATTAATCATAGGAGAATGATCTGACCACAATGGACCTTGCAGACAGTGAGATTTTTAGGCATGCTTTGGCTTCCCAGGGAGCACTCATTGGCCAACACAATAAATTACTAATGGAGATTTTAACTTACCTCCAGGAGCTTTAGGCCAATGTTCTTCTTCACCAGGCCAGCCCAGCTTCTTCTGCTTAGTCACTCATTCGGTCAGTCTCAGTGTCTGCTGAGAACTCCATTCCCCAAACACCAGCACCATTGGTGCATATCTCCCGAACCTTGAATCCTATTTCCAGCTGCTACTCTGGTCAGGTAGGAAAAACTACTGGAATAATGCCACAGGAGTTTAAAGGCTTAAATGAGGATTTAAATGATGAACTAGCTGCCAAAGATAACTAACCCCAGATCTTGAGAAGTTGTAGGTCTGGGGTTCTGCCTGGATAACCGTCTCAGGGAGAGATGGAGGGACTACTGTTCTTGGTTTGCCCTGGCTTAAAGTCCACAATCTTCAATTAGATTAGACAAGTGGTTTGGTAACTAGCTGGAGAACCTTTTGTTATACTAACACTCTCCGTTTAGCTCTCTCATCCAGTCTTCCTCTGTGATTCCTCTCCCTGAACTCCTAAATCTCTCAAGTATCATGACCTGGGGGAGGCTTTCAGCAAGCGATGGGGCCTCCTGACATAGATATACAACCTGGGGCACCACTGCCTTCCAGTCGGCTGTACAACCTCTTCCAACCGGAACAGGACACCAGTGGATAAAGTATAATTTTAAGAGCAATAAGGGGTGATTTTAGAAAATCAGCACTATTGACAGACCCAGGTTTGCATTGATTACCTTTAAATCCAGGCAAAGACATTTTCTCTACTTAATCATGAAGAGTCTAAACACAGATGCAGTGATAAAAAGGAATTAAACTGGTGCTCATTTCATTGTGGGGTTGCAGCTGAATGGCCGTTGCCTTGGATACTGCAAATTCAAAGCATGTGATGGAGAGAGCAGCACAAGCCAAGAATGGGGAAAAAAGAATGAAGAATAGATGAAGAGAGACAAACAGCGGGATGCGTCATTTAGCACTGTGCCTTGTATCGGTTACACTCTGTCGTTGCTCAGGTAACGGCATAGCTATCTACCTGCTGGATCTCACACAGATCCACACAGATCCAATGCACAGCGAAGGGGTGCAAGGAGCAAGGAGTTCCAAAGAGAAACACCTGTAAAAGTTGTCAGTATGGATACTGTGAAATGCAGCATATGTTTAATGGGAATCCAGAGATTTTTATCCCCACCCCTACCCGAGTCACACATTTAACTACAGGAGGCCGGCACCTGGCATATGAACTCAGCTAAGCACACATGAAAATAGGTCACCTCTTGCATTTAAATTTGCATAAAAATTGTACATTTTTCCGTTGCTGTTGAGTCTCAGTGTGTTTTATATGCACAATGTTTTTGGACAATTTAGAGCTGAAATAAAAACTGACACCTCTCTTTGGTGATCATTGCCTTACAATATCAGGCCTGTGCTTTTAGCCAGAGGGTTAATTCTTATGTTAATACGTTGCCAAAGTGGTAATTTTCTACTAAAGACATTTAGTAGTAGCCCTTAATGCAAAAGTTCTTTCCTCCAACAAAACCTGTATTTCTTTTGATGTCCACATATTATATAATTATTCTGGTGAGCATATGTGGCAGCAGCTAGATGCTATGATCCCATGAGAAGGTTCACATTGGGGTCATTGTTTTGTGGCAGTCAAGTGTTCAGTTGAATCAGCATCACCGCAGTGAAGGGGAATACAGAGAGGAAGTTTATTCTGTCCATTACTGCACACCCCAACATTAAGGAAATGGCATACACAGGATCCTGGGGAACCCCCAGCAATCATCCAATGATTTTCCTAGCATGTTGTTGTTCCTGCCATTTTGGTCTTTTCTGCTCATTAATGTCAATCAAAAATAACAAAAAACATCCGGAGCTGTTACACTGACGTGGAGTACTAGATTGTATATGGTAGAAAAATATATAGAACACTCCCTCCTGCAGCGCTGTGGGATCACCATCAGCTAGCATCTGAGTGGGATGTAACAGCGGGAATTTACCTGTGGGAAACCCGCAAAGTGTGCTTTTGTGCCAGAAATAGCCAACTATGGGCAGATTAGCATGCATTTGCATACAGCGCGAAGCACGCGCATGTCTTTTTAGACCTCATCTGACTGAGTGCCACATGACTGGAAGCTACGTGAAGTAAATTTGTGCTGCATATATTCAACGTTGGACTCTGTGAAGCTAATCAGCGTTCTCTGCCTGCCATGTTTGATCAATAAAAGATGGGATAAACTATGAAAAATCCCATGTCTGGGCTTGAATGTAACATTTCACAGTATTAGTACAGTAATTTGGACTAGCATTCATTCAATTAGCTTAAACCACAGTGAAATGAATCTATGTTTGTTTTCCCACTTTAATCTGTTGGGATTCTTTGCAGTCTATTATTTTATTTTGAGCCACCAACAGTACCTCATGATGGATGAAACTGAGAGGCACCACATGGAGCTTCAGCGGTGAGCTGTAGGAAAATTAAATTTTAGGGTTTCAGAATGTAGTGTACAAGTACAGGGCGGTGGGGGGGGGGGCACATACACACAAGTCATATGCACACAGACACACGTACTTGATGACAGTTTGTCTGAGATCAACTTTGAAGCTGCTTGAGAAGTCACAATAAGCTGGAGCTGCTGAGGCTAAAGATCCAGGACCCAGATGGACATCTACAGCAAACTTCACCAGTCTCATAATGAACCATAGACTGGCTAAATAAGGTCCAAGTGGACAGCAGTGGTCTCTGAGTGGCTCTTGCTCTGTGAGTCATGACACCTCCTTTACTGTCAATTATTTTTTACTTCCAGGCTTTCCAGCACACCCGCTACACAACTGCATCTATCAGTGGTTGAGAAGAGAGAAGCAACAAACTGTATATGTGTGTTCATGTGCATTCTTGTGACAGCATGTGTGATTTTATGTTGGTCCTGTTGTTGTTTTGTTGGTCCTTAATGAGGCCCTTGGGAAGCTGTCCAGAGCTGATACTCATCCAAATCTGCCAGCTTCCAACTTAATCACAAAGCTGTGGCTTTTGGAAATGCAGCCTTTGTTCAGCAGCAGTGCAGTTTTGACACCGTCACTACTAATGGCACATCTGGAATGCATGCCATTCAAGAAGTTTTTTTTGCCACTCAGCTATACAAGCTTGCTTGTGCAGACAATGTGGAGCTGAAAGCATTAATCAGATTTTTCTTTTGCCCAAACTGTTCCGTGTTCATTTTGGCCTCTATTCGTTTCTTGATTGGCTGCCATTGTGTGGAGCACTGGAGGTGACTGGAGATGGCTTTAAACAAGGAGCAGCGGTGCAGCAAAAGCCTGCCATGGTGGATCTGGACTAAAAACATCAAGGTCAAAGAGGTAAATGTGTAAATGGAAGCTTGGAGAGGGTGTGCAGAGATATCCAGGGTCCTGCCTTTTCCTTCACCAAGTTTGCTGTTTTCTCACACATGCTCTCTTGTATTGTTTTCTTTAAATCCACCTGCTGGGATTATTCCTGGTGTTGGCACCTTGCATTCCTTTCCAGGAGTTCATAAATAAGATGTTGTGACACTAGCGAGCATGCATGCTCACATTCACCTGTGCGGCCAGGGATTCAGAAGGAGGGGTTAATATCAACCATTTACTTCATATCATCTCAAAAAGCTAAAAATTTAAAAATTAGTCTCACATCAAGTCCAGCGGAGTTGCTTCAGTTCTCCTTTAGAACAAGGAGAAGAGAAGAACCGTGAACCATGTGAACCACGTCGACATGGGGAAGATGGAGTGTATAAAACAGATAAGGATTTTTTCTGTATGTACCTCCTTAAGTCAGGACACGAGAGGATTTCACGGCACAATAGGGTTGTTTCAGCCTGCCTACCTTCCAGAGTTTACATCATTCTTTCTTTATCTTTTTATTCCTCCAAACCATCCGTTCTGCTTCCCCACATCGATTTAATCTGTAGCCAGAAGTTCTCCCTCATGCTTTGACTTGTAGGTTGACTCTTGATTTTTGAGCTGTCCATCAGAGTTTTAAGAATTTGTGCACTTATCTTAATCTATAGGTCTCTAGGTTGTTCCTAAACTGTCATTCCTGAGTAACATTGACTACATTTCTATGCTTTTTACTGCTTCCATGTGGTTTCAAATATGCACTGAGAAGTTAATTTCTGTTGCTTTCTGCAGGAAAAAAAGGAACAAACGCTGTGGCTGAGTGTGCAGAAGCTTTTATAGAAAGAGAGACTCCTGAGCAAACTAATCTAAGAGAACATCTGAAGGAGACAAGCTCAGATGGGTTTAGTAGCCTTGATGCTACTCATTGCTATGGACACCCCAAGAAAGGAAAGTCACTGGCAATCATTGCTGGAACAGTGGAAAAATGTGACTGGGGAAAGAGAAAGATGTCAAAGAAGCAAATAAAGCAGAGAAAGAAGACAATGGGCAGCTCTGTGAAGAAACTTCCTTACCTCAGAGAAGGTCACATGAGAGATAGAGATGAGAGAGAGCCCGACTGCTATCAGAGGCAAAGGAAACTACGGGATAAAACTTATCAATAGTATTCTGTTCCTGGATGTAAAACAGATCATCAGTCTTACAGATGATAATAGTGGTTGAATAGTGACAACATTGAACCCCCAGTTTAAAGTAACCACCTAAAGTATCACGCTGAGCTAACAGTAATCAGTAATCTGCAAGCAATTACATTCTGAAAACAACATTCCCGACCTCCTGCTCCAGTTTTTGTGCACCAGATGGAAACTGCGACAATGTGTGTGACGGGGGCCAGAGATACCAGCCTGTGAGCGCTCTGCTGGGTGGCGATAATGTCCACGCAATTGTTTAGTGATTACAGTGTGTTTGTTCACGCTGCCATGAGAGATAACCGGAGAGGACACTGTTCCAGAGCACTTGTAACACAGACAACTGTGCACTTTTATTGCCACAAATAAATTAGCTTTTGTTTGTGCACATATTTGTTTTTTCATTTTAAAACCAACCACACAAAGATGCCATCAGTGAATGTTTTGATGCACTTAGACGTTTAAAAAACAGAATAAACACTAACTTTTTGTGACAAAGCTTTTCATCTCTGACCAGAACTGTTTATTTGTTCTGTTTATGTTCTGCTGCTTCAGGTTGCCACTTGGTTGCTTTTAGATTAAAAAGCACTTACTGTATTTTTTTTCCCCATTACAAAGAATTGCCCGCTCACGTGCTTCTATTAATCACTGGAATTGATCTGTAGGTGACAGTGACTTTCGCTCATGAATATGTGAGTTTATTGCAGGAGAACACTGGCTGGGTCAAAGTGGAGCGGTCCTGTGCTCATGACAACAAATCTATTGGTTGATGGAGTCACATTACTGGAGTAACAGGAAAGTAACTCTGAAATACTTTTTTCCCAACCATCCTTTGTGTCTAAAGTGCATCAGCATAAACAGGTTTAATTAGGAGGAAATGACTGATCAGGAGCAACTGAAACAGGAGCAGTATGAGCACTGATGGCCCCTCATTCTCTGTGTGCTGCAAGAGACACTCTAGGGTCGCTGAGATGATCATTCATTTGCAGCAGGAGGAATGTTTTACAGGCCAGTCTGGCCATGGCAGTTTTAAATTAATTACAAGTATTATTAATTAATAGCAAGAGGAGGCCAGTGCCAGAACTTTTGAGCATTTGCAGAAAGAGGCTTGATTAATAATCAGCATGACTGGTGTTCAAGAGGAAAGTTTCATGGTGGTGGCCTTGACTCTGCTTCTCTGAAAAGGTGATTGGTCTGGATCACATATTATTCTGGGCTTGATGAAGAAAACACTGAATTTTTGGTGGGTGTTTGTGTGGTGTCAATCTTGCATACCTGTGAACATAAAACATATGTCAAAATGTATAGGAGTTGGCAACTGTGGGATGGAGAGTGAGAGACAATCAATAGATATTAAAACTGATGGATGGGGAGAAGAAAGTGCTACTGGAAATGGAAACTCCTGACACCACATAGTGTCACTCTGAAGGAAAGATGCAACACCTGCGAGAGGCATTCTCGCTTTGATAGTGCAACACCAGCCTCAGCACAGCCCTGAAATAAGGAAAAATGCCACCACAGAAGCAGGTGTTTCAAATTGCAAGCAGTCACTCAAATAATTTTATATCCCTTTGAGGGCTTTAATTATGCTGCATCAAGACAGGGAGGAGGAGGGGGGAAAAGGGGGAATGAAAGAATGACAGAAATCTGTCACAGCTGCAGGCAATCATGCCCGTGAGTCACTTCGCCCTGCACACCTGTTGTGCATCTGGACATTAATGAGCCCCATTCTTAATCCCCGGAGGCACACCTGCTCCCGGCCAGATCGTTATTCGTGTTATGATGACTTTCCAGCGTATTCCTGTTTGCCTGCCTGCCCGGTTCCGACCTTGCCTGTTCCTGACCATTCTGTTTTGCCTGCTCCCCGGTAAACCCTGTCTGCCTTCTGCCCGATCTCGACCTTGCCTGTCCCTGACTATTCTATTCTGCTCGCTCCCCGGTGAATCCTGTCTGTTGTCTGTGTCTGACAATAAAGCGGTGTTCAGCCAAACTCCTGTGTCGCATTTGGGTTCTCATCTGGTTCGTGACAGAAATCAGCTTTGTTTTCCAACACTAGCCTTACAAATGTGCAGGACTGCCAGGACAACCTGCTTAGGGATGCATTTTGTGATTTTTGATCTGACAGCCTTGTTCATGGCTCATTCCCAAGGTCAGGGACAGCTAATCAATGTGTCCAACAGAGTTTCTTCTACAAGTACATTCCAGACAGATGGAAGGTGAAAGAGGTCTTGTGCTAAAGGAGCCAGCTAAATGATGATGAACTCAATATGTTAAATAATATAACAATCTCAGTTATTTTCCCACTAAATAAATAACTTAACGGACTATTTACTGATCCAGGAGCATGTCAATAAGGTTCTGAGCTAAAACAAACTCCATTTTGGTATTAACACTGAAGCAGAAAATGGACTCGTATAGCCAGGAAAATCTCACCAAACACAGCCAGCGTTTCATTTTCCCCTTTTGGTGATTGATTTTCTACAATGCCAAAGCCCAAAGGGGTAACACACTCTTTCTGTCTGTCACCTTGTTTTTGTTCAGGTAGACTGAGCCGTAATCTCTCTTTGTCCAGGATTATTATATAGAATTCCTGTATGATTCAGTTCTAAGCCAGCAATCCAACAAAAGCATTGATCATCAGTGAAACGGAGCAAAAAGGGGAAAATCAAAGGCATTAATACACCACCTGAACTGTGATATGTGACGATAAGTCAGACTCACCCACATCCACGATGGCAAAGGTTTGTTATTTTATGTTAAAACAGAACAATGCGAATAATAAAACTCTATTAAACGCTGTGCGTGGAGTGAGAATATTAGCATGGTGGGAAGGCCAGATAAACAGCTTTTTCTAAAACGCATGTCTGCTGCCAGAATTACTCTGCAGGTGAAGAATGTGTTTCTAGTAACGCATTTGGAGATTTTGAGTTTTTATGGAGAAAAATGTGAGCGTAGCATGAGGGTAATATTCATATTAGACTTGTCAAAAGAATGTCAAAATTAATGTAACATTTTATTTTATAAAAATACTGTCAAACTGTAAGGTAAAACCTCAACTAGTTTTATACTTGAAATCAACAGATTCTTGGTCATTTCCGTGGCCTGCAGAAAAAAATAAAGAGAACATCTGCTTTTTTTCTCTGCTCTGGATTGGGCTTGTGCAGGGAAGGTCAAAGTGGGTGGAAGCGGCAAACAGATATGAGAGGTAAAGGAAGCATAGAAGAGATGCAGACAGGGGAGTTAAGGGTGGACCCAAATGGAACACTGACAGTGAGACAGAAGACATTTATTTGTTTTTGTTGAGCCAACATCATTTATCTCCCAGTGCTGAAAGGTTGTATGACAAAAATCAATCAGAGGGCAATCGTCCATACTCTTCCACTGGGGCGCCAACCCATCGATACAGGCATTAGCAGGAAGACAATGATGGAACTATTCAGGGAGCAAGAGAACACATGAGAGGAGAAACTCTTTACCCCCAAAATAAAGCATGCATATGATTCTCATGTCTTTGATCTTTGTGTGACTGCCCAATGCTACTGCTCACTAAATATAATAATAGCTTCTTTCCCACAGTAACTGAACACAATGAGCCCAACATGGTGTCTATCTGGACTCGTCCTTAAATATTAGACACAAAAGGGGTGACATCAAGCGGCAAAAGTTCTTTTCAATGTGCTGCTTTGATCTGGTCTCTTTAATTTTGCCCAAATTTAGTCTTGATGTTTGATCTCAAATGGAAATAAATGGAGATTTAAGGTTGTTTCACCCCAGCTGAGAACTCAAATGCAGCTTTGGACATCTGAATTCTCAAAGATGTTTCTAGTGTACTCGAGATGAATGAACTGAGAAGTGGATTGTTGCGTTGCAGAGTAGAATTTGATATGGGCCTTTGCTCATACGCAGGTGTGGACATAATTAATCAGAATGTGTAACTCCGGCTGACTGTACTTGCTGTCCTGTTTTGGGAAATGAATAATATATTAACATTAGTCAAATGCCAGGTGATAGACAGATGACTGTGGTAGAAAATTAGATTTTCTCATTGTGATTTTTTTGTGTTGTGTGAGAAAGAACGAGAAAGGGAAAGGGAGCCTCCCAGGAAGATAAATTACATGCAATGCACTCCTGCTGTAGACGTTGCATCCTGTAACATGCAAGACAACACACGCAGTAAGCAAGTGTGTGTGTGATGTTTGCTAGAGGCGGCGCTGACAGTCCGACACCTCTGATGACAGCAACAGGAACCCCACCTGCATGACATTAAATTTCTTTTCTCTGCCCAGCAGCTAATGTGTTGGTCCAAAGACTCCTGCAGATATCTGTCACACACCAAGACATGCTTATAAACACTCAAACAACACCCTTGTACGGTGCTTCTACATTTGTGATGACTTTCATAGATATTGTAAGTTAGATGATCTGACAGGTCTGCAGGTCATATCAAGAGGGCTGGTGGTTGGTGGAATAACGTGGGGGCATTGTCTCAGTACCTGAACCTCAAGTGATTGGAGCAAAACCCAGGATAGTGTATAAAAGAAGGAAGTGTTTGAATTTCCGTATGAAAAAAAGATGTAATGACCCATGTATGTGCAAGTTATTATTTTGCATCATATTTTCTCACCTTGGCAATAAAAGAGATTTTTCCAACTGTTACGTTTTTGTCATTCCTTGGAGAATGTCACACCAGTCTTAGCCCTGTTTCCAAGTTAGTCTGGTGGCTGAGGATAGCAGGGAGTCATAGTTGACAAGGAGGAGAGGTGTGTGTGTGTGTGAGGTCAGATATGGCCAGGGAGTTCACGACAGCTACACACAGCTACGTACTGCAGAATTAGCAGAGAGTCATTGCAGTGACAATGGCTAATGAGGCCGGCTTGACCCCTTCATCAGGGCACTGCACCACTTTACGCTGCACCAACTATGTAAGCAACCATGTTGGCACCCAGAATCCAGTTGTTGTCTGAGGGGTGTGGTGGGACCCACTTGTAACACAGCAGTTCCAGGGCAGTTTCAATAAATGGCTTTATTAAATTATTTTGGGTAACAGCACAGAAGGAATCACGAACCTCTGTGGCATGCAAAAAACACCACAAGACCACAGGAGGGCAAAGTCCAAACAAAGACAATGCAAAAACTCTTGAACGGGGACAGAAGGTTGTCAACTTTACCAGAAAGAAAGAAAGAGAGAAGGGAGCCTCCCAGGAAGAGAAATTACATGCAACTCACTGCTGCTGTGAAGGGAAGAGGAGTCCAAGGCAGGCAGGATCAAAGCCTGTAAATCCAGTCAAACAAAGTGCTGAAAAGCCAAGGAATGAAGCAATAACAATCTGGCAAGGAATAAATATACAGCAGTGGCTTAAATAGGACGAAGAGGGTGCACCAGGTGAAAATGATGAAGGCTGATCAGATGGGTGTGGCAGAGTGAGTGGAATTTTTCACCTCAGCACCGGAGCAGAAGAGCAGGCAGTGACAGTCTCATTTGTGAAGACTGCTAAATACTCCAGTAGGTTTACCTGGGAGGCCTTTCTGGCACAGGGTCTACTCCTGGCCCAGGTAGCAGGTCAGTGGAAACTAAGGTACTGCAGCTGGCTTTGACAGCTGTGATTATGAGGGTTTAGCGAGGGCACTACAGCGGCATTTTGGACAGTGATTATAGCCAAAGCGTGTGCAAAATGAACAGAGCAATGAAGGCAGAAATCGGGGGTTAGCCACTGCGAATGTTGGCCAGTGCTATAGAACATCTGACACAGACAGTGTATGTTCACATGCTGCCTTGGACCTTACAGGCAGCCTGTGAGATTGCTGTGGTTTATGGCCAGAAGGAACTGTCATGATGAAAGCCTGTCTGCTGTCAGGATCGCAGTGAGGAGCACCCAAATGGGAAAGGGGGTGAAATGAACATACTGAGGGCCATGTCTTTAGATGCAGCACACAGGTCTCTACTTTGGTCCGAAAAAGGTAAGGATATTTTCTCTCAGCCATCAAGTACTTCAGACAGTGGCCAGAGGTGTACACCCTGCCAGACCAGAGACCATGTACACCAACCTTGTTTGCCTCTATGTTTGGATGTCTGGGTGTGCACAAGACTCACACCACCCTCCTGCACCCTCAGAATGATGGACTAGTGGAAAGATTTCAGGGGCAGTAACAAGGGCTGATTTGCACCTTGGAACAAATGCTATCAATACCTCTCAACCATGGTACCTAACCATGATTCTGACCTAAACCCAATTCTAACTGCAACCATAAAACCACATTTTAACCTTAAAACAGGCCTTTAAAATTGTGAGCATCAGCCAAAATGTCTTCACTTTGCTAGTAAAATGCATATTTCAGTCCATATGGTGGCCTGAGGGCCCTACGTCTTGTAATGGGCCCTGTGGTCACTGCCTGGCACCGTAGAGCTCGATTGGCATTTGCCATAGACCACTAGAATTGGCAACTACGCCATTGGCGCCCTGTGCTTTTTACTGATGAGAGCAGGTTCAACCTGAGCACATGCAACAGACGTGAAAGGGTCTGGAGATGCCGTGGAGACCATTATGCTGCCTGCAACATCATTCAGCATGACCGGTTTGGTGGTGGGCCAGTGATGGTCTGGGGAGGCATATCCCTGGAAGGACGCACAGACCTCTACAGGTTAGATAATGGCATCCTGACTGCTATTAGGTATCGGGATTAAATCCTCGGACCCATTGTCAGAACCTACATTGGTGCAGTGAGACCTGGGTTCCTCCTGGTCCACAACAATGCCCGACTTCATGTGGCTAGAGTATGCAGGCAGTTCCTGGAGGATGAAAGAAAATGATACCATTGACTGGCCCCCCACGTTCACCTGACCCAATAGAACACCTCTGGGACATTGTGTTTAGGTCCATCCGGCACCGCCAGGTTGATCCTCAGACTGTCCAGGAGCTCAGTGATGCCCTGGTCCAGATCTGGGAGGAGATCCCCCAGGACACCATTCGTCGTCTCATTAGGAGCATGCCCCGGCATTGTCAGGCATGCATACAAGCACGTGGAGGCCACACAAACTACTGAGAATCATTTTGAGTTGCTACAATGACATTTTGGATCAGGAAGAAGGAACATGAAAAGCTGGAGAAGTACCAAGGGCTGAAGGAGGTGATGGAGAGAATGTGGGGCATGAAGGCAACAGTGGTCCCAGTAGTGATTGGGACACTAGGGGCAGTAACTCCCAACCTGAGTAGATGGCTCCAACAGATACCAGGAACTACATCACAGATCTCTGTCCAGAAGAGCACAGTCCTAGGAACAGCTAAGATCCTGCGCAGAACCCTCAGACTCCCAGGCCTCTGGTAGAGGACCCGAGTCTGAAGGAAGGAGGCACCGCCCAGGAGGGCGAGGAAGAGATTTTTTTTAAATATATATGTTAGTGTTATTAGTTACAGTTATTAAGTGAAACCATAATAACACTCCACCCACTCAGTCAGAAATTAATTCCAGTGAATTATTTTTTAGGTGAGAAACTTGGTTTCGCACTTTATTTCAGCAAGGTTCAGGTTCAATGAATTGGGTAACAACTCTAACCAGCAATTATTTATTTGTGACAATGCTTCAGATTTTAGGCTAATTTGGGTCCAAGCCAGCTGGGCATCGTTTAAAAAAGGCTCAAGCATTCTTTAAATATCTGATTTGGGAAAATGCCCAATGTCTAGAAAAAAATCTGAATGTGTGTGGACACGGAACAACCCATTTCTCTCTGATTTACATCTGTAAATCCATTGTCTGTCACTGTCAGCCTAGTAGTGGGGAACACTGGATATGTTACTGGCTCTTCGCATTTCCCTCCATCACCCCTGTTTAGCTTGTTGATGTTTTCTTTTTTTGCTGATCTGGCCATCATTTGAAGTGCTTGGGAGCAGACATTTTAACACCTATATTCCTTTCATGACATATGCAGTGGAATTGTGAAACATAACCAGGAGAATTAAGCAGGTAACAGCAGAGGGGCATTTATTTTAAGAAGCAATATATATTGTGTCGTTTAAGGAGAATTGCACAGATGCAGATGAAAAGAAGCAGCTGAATCGCTGCTGGTCAGGCGCGGAGCTCTAAATCAAGGGTCGGTGTTTCATGTGTGCTTACCCCTGAGGTTTAATCGCACTTCTCACTGCAGAAGTGAGTCCATCACAAACAGACACCTGTTTAAAAATTCAGAAGATAAAGCATGAAAAATAAATGGACACTTCCTGTATGAGGGATGCGGTATCGAGTTGCTGTTTTCTGCCCACTGAATGGCCAGCACAGACATTTCTGCTTTGTGACCACTGTGGAACCACGACCACAGAAATATTCCACTTCTCTCAAGGTTCTGTTAAAATAGCTCTGTTGTAATGAAAGAGAACAGCAGCTACAGACTGGAACCACTTCAGTTCCCAGCAACGAAGCATTGAACAGGAGATGGAGGTGACATTTAACCAGTGATGACACACAACAAAACACTCAACTGTACACAGGACTTTTACCAATGTTCCCCACCAACAATGACCTTTTCCCACCTTTGGAGGAACTTTGGGGGCTATAAGGTTATTTACGGGGATCTTAATAAACCTCTTGAAATTGTTAAAATCTTAGCAATAGCAAAGCATTTCAGTTCCCTTTAAAGTAATCTAAGGACTACCTCATAGCCGTTCTTGACTTTTGATTTGAAATTTTAATCATGGAAGATGTCCCAGACAATAACTATTTCGAAAGTGCTTTAAAACTGCTGTGTATCATATTCACTTGTGTATCACAAGTATAAAAGTACATAAAAACAAATAAAAAGTACATTAAACAAATTTTAAAGCAGGATCAAAGCCCTAACCTCCTTAAGAGCCTGGGTAAAAAGGTGGCTTGTAGAAATGAGCACTGAATGAGGAAGTCTTAAAGGCTTGGATTACTGCTGCCCCGTGCTGTGAGAGGATGAAGTTCACCTTAGCCAACTGTCATAGATAGAAAACGCTTGTTCTCACTGCTGCCCCAATTTGGCAATCTAATTTCTGGTCTATGCGCACATCCAGAAGTTTGTACACGCAAAAAAAATTCAGATGTAAGAAAGTGCATATGCCTGAATCCGTGCACATTTGATTTGGACATCCCAGTCAGTGTTCAATTGGGTTAGGATTGAAATGAATTATTTTTAAATGGTTTTGGACTCCAATGGTGGCTTGGTAATGATGCCAGGAGTCCTTTCAGATTTGAGTTCATCCATCTGTCTGCATGCACCCATGTAGAGCATCTGAACAATGTGGGGCTGCCACACATACTAGTAGGATTTTATGATTAGACTGCAAGGAACCCAGTAATGCCTAAAGGCTTTCGATCGTTTGGTGGAATTAGCTAATTCCTCTGTCTCCACCTCTTATTGGCATTTCTTATCTGGTTTTCTCATTATACTTCTCTTTTGCTCTGTCTTTTTTTCAGTGAAAAAGAGACTTAAAGTGTGAAAGGATCCAGCCAAACCACTTCCCTCACATCCATCTCTGGGTTTGTCTTCTTTCAGGTGGTCCAACGCGCTGGTCCTCTCCGTGTGACTGCTGCTGCAAAAACCACAAAGGTGACGGGGAGAGCGGCACCTCCTTCAATGACCTCTCCACCTCCAGCTCTGAGAGTCAGTCAGAAGCTGGCTCCCCACAGGGCACCATCATCTGTGGGCCGGTCAGCCGCCAGTCGCACCCACACACCCACGTCCAGACCCTGGACAGGCCGCAAAAGAAGGGCCCCATCGCCATGCTCCAGCAGTCCGAGCACCGGCGGAAGAGTGACCTACTGCGCACGCTCACAGCTAGCTCTCGTGACACCAGCTGCAAGAAGCGGCCAGTGAAGGAGAAGCTGACGGTGGAGGAGGAGCTGGAGAAGTGCATCGAAGATTTCCGCAAGATCAAGATTCCTGAGAGGTTCCCGGAGAGGAAGTACATGTGGCAGGCGGACCTGCTAAGGAAGTACCGCCTCTGAGACAAGTAGAACCCAGAGGTCCAGCATCAGTTTACACAATTTTTTATCCATTTTTGCAACAGTCAAGATGGTAATCTCCTTTAAATCAACTTTCCAGAGGAAAGCTGTAACAGCTAGAAAGAGTCTTTCTTTTTCTTACTAGCAGGTCAACATCCTGCAGGGAAGCTAGTAAGAAAAAGAAAGACTCTTGCCTTGCGTGTGCACATGTGAGCGTGTGTGAAGTATCGGCCTACTGTATGTACTGTATGTAAGTATGTATACTTCTGAATGCATCAGAGATTTAATAATTTATCCTTGAGGACCATTCCAGGTGGAAAAGCATCCTCTAAGGGTGGCTAAAGGCTACACCGGGGGTTACTGGACTGCACGTGCTGTCAATTTTGTGTACAAAATACAAAAGAACAAAAAAAAACAACCACTAAAGCATACACCTTGTAAGAGAATATGTTCACATGTGGCCGGAGGTACCTGGAAAAGCATGGATCAGCACCTATAAACAATTCAAGTTTCCCCTATAAATTCAGTCCTGGAGCTTCTGGAGTGGAAGCAGAGCTAACTGTAGATTACCCTGATTACAAATGTTTTAGGCAACCTTGGAGGACATGAGGGTGCAATTTTGGTTTATTTAGTTTTTCCATAAAAGATTTAAAACAAATGAAACAATATGAAGGAAAGCTTATAACTAAGAGCACTCTGATTTGCAATAAAGTTAAATTACAATCAGTTTGACTTTTTTTGGCGAAAGTAGAAAACAGTGCAGGATGACCAAATCTTTCAAATGTCTCATGAAAACTTCTGGATGAAAGTGTTTGGTGATGATGGTGATAGATTTTATTTGTCATTAAGGCTTCTGGGTTCTGAGAGTTTGGGTGTATTTGGTAAAATGAGCCATTGTTCAGAGACCCTCTGTCTCAAATAAATGCAGGGTTTTTTAACATGTCATTACAGAAACAGTGAGGGCAGCAGATGAAGAGTTTTATCCCTCTACTCCATCAATCCATTGTTTTTTATTCCAGACTCGGAAGTTAGCGTTAGGGGATTACAGCCACATGCAGAGCTGTTTATTGTTTCAGGGAAAATTAAAATGATTACAGAAAATCAGAAGGAAAACAGGCTCACATTAGATCCAAAGCTGCTCCAAATGTCGCCAATAATAACTATTATCTAGATAGTATTATTAAAATTCTATATTTGAGAAGAAACAATAGCAAATATCTAGAAATAGAGTTCAATATCATGCAGAGCAGACTGTACACTGGCAGAACTACAAAAGAAATGAATCTTTGAAAGAAGGTTCAATCACCAAACACTTTGCCAGTAAAATAAGTTTTTTCTTTATTATTCTCAACTGAAGACAAATTTATTTCAAGCTTTAAGCATAAAGAATACCATCAAAAGCTGATCATGGACTTGTAGGTAAAAATGCATGTATTACTGAAAAGGTTTGGGTTAAGAGGCTCTAAATAATTACCTGACTTTTTTGGATGTGTCCTACGCAACCCTCTTGGCAAAATGACGAGAAAACAGTGCAGAAAGTATTTTCCACAGAAGAAATTCTCATTACAGTTTAATGCTGATGAAAGCCAAGAAGAGCCAGTTTTAACAAAGAACAAAGGGTTCACTTGAATTCAATGCACAAATTAGAGCAGAATATGCAGAGTTAACCACAATTAAACATGTTTTTACTGTCATTTTCAGTTAAAAACAGGTTAGAACATCCCTTATCCAATTTATTTTTTTATCTAAAAGATTTTAAAGTCACGCTGCCCAAAGCTGCAGTGAGAGAAGAGCAACTGGGATCGAAGAAGACATATTTAGAGCTCCAGGCACTGAAAACTGGCCTAAAATTTACTTTTCTCCTGTCCCAACAGTGAATGTTATTTATTTTTGTACATCATTATCATTTTAAAGGCATATTGTTGTTTTAAAGGCATATATTAAATTGCACTTGAATCCATTCTGTCAAATATAAATAAAGCCCATTAATCATATCTAAAAAGAATAATGTATTATAGGATCTGTATAGAACATATAAATGTATGAATCGTGGCCACTTTGCTGTGTTTTATTCTGCAGTAGACAAGTGCGGATGCAGAGCACACACACACACACACACACACACACACACACACACACACGTTTTATTATTTAGTTCATCCAGATTAAGGGAAATAAGATACGATGTGATATATATTTATTTGTTTACAAGAGACACTGAGCTGCAGCTTTTCCATAGCATCGCCGCATTTGTTCGACGGCATCACACATGTTGTCAATGTGCCAAAGCCATGATGACAATTATGAAACTGCAATTGGGAGGGATTACCATTTAACCTTTGAAGAAGCAACCACAACAAAGTTAAATATGATTGTCACACCTGGTTTTGAAGTTTGCCTTTACCGTTGATACAGAACCCTGTTGTTAGCCAACAGAAGAAAATTTTACATTAGGCTGCTCATTTTTATCCAGCCTAATTACTCAGTCCTCTTAGAGCAAAAAATGTCAAAGCGGATGTGCAAGAGGCCGCATTTGCAATCCAATGTTGCTACAGATACATGACGAAATTAGCACATAGAAATGCAAACACCTCTCAGAATTTTAGCTTCTTTAAGTCCAAACACAACATAAATCCTTGTCCTAAATGCTGCCTGTTGTCTCAGTATAGCAGCTTCCCGCAACCCACGATGCAAACATGCATGTTTGTGATAGAATAGATGCTTCTTTTCCTGTAGTTTAAGACTGGATTAAGACTTTCTATTTGGTTCACTTTTGGAGGTAAAGCATCCAGATGCTTCAATATTTCCTTTGTGATTGTTTATATGTTATTTGATCCGGATAGTGCCATGTGAAAAGCTTGTCAAGAGAAGACTGTTGCACAGATCTTTTCTTCATTTATGTGGTAAATATTGTTTTTATTTCACCCGCAGTACCCGTAGTGCCCACAGGGATATTTATCAAATTTACTGAATCCTGAAATTAGATATTTTTACATCATCCAATGAGGGAAAAAAAACATCACAGAAATCTGAGCAACTTCTGGTACAATATTCTGCTCAGTGTGAAACTAAACCAAGTGGCCTTCTGGAATTATTTTTTGCACAATGTAAAAAGTTAAATAATAAACACTAACAAGAAAGTATTTAAAACACATGTGGGTGATTTTAAAATGTATGATTGTAGAACATGCTGAGCAGTTTTCACAGAATACACCGCATTCACTTTTTTCAGCTACAATTGTTGTGATAAATCTGTTTTTAGGTCAATTGTGACATGTGAAAAAGAGCAAAAACTGTGAACTGATTCTAAGTTTGTCACTTCACATTGTTCCGGTGTGTCTGGCTGTGAGTTTTGTTTACAGATGTTTTGCCTGTGGCCTGCAAAAGCACTTCAGAAAGAGGCAAAATAACAAAAATAACACTTTTTTTCCAACACCACCGGCAAAGATCTGGAATGTGCCATCCTGAAGGAAAGTGTAACTGTTCCGATCAATGTTGTTCACACACAAAAAAATATCGTGAGCATGTTGGTATATAAAATTTATAACAGATTTATCTTAGTCTGTTGGTGTGAAAAAAATGTTGAAAACTGGTGTTAAACAGAAAATAGAAAAAAAGAACAAGCACAAACATGTTGATAGTGTCTGCTGTTCCTCCACAGTCCTTATTATCAGATACAAGGTCAACTGTGCAGAACAGGGTAATTCTCACCAGCACATTCACACAAACTTTGGGTTAACCCTAACCCTAACCTTTATCTAATGACTCAATGCAGCAAAGTGTCCTGAGCCCAAACTGCCAGAATCTTTCTGATGGCTTGCCCAACATTTGCGGCGAGAATTGCCCTGTGGTGCACATGTTACTTCCTCTAGAGACTGTATCCAACTCAGAGTCTTTAGCTACAGAAGCATATAGTCCTTTTAACAGTGTATGGCAACCAATAAACATGGCATTCTGTACAGTAAAAGTTCATCTGCGGCTTTTATTTTGGGTCCAAACGTCACATCAACACATCCTGGTTTGAACTTTCTTCTTATTTAAAACATCTCATCTTGTCCAACACAGCAGCACCTGCAGTGAGGATGTGTGTACCCTATTTAGTGCCCTCCCATAACTCACTGGGAGAAGTAGTGATGGCCCCCAAACCAAGCAGTTTATACCCCATCATCCAGCTTGTGCACAGGAGATGCTGACATGATGCTGATTATTACCAAATAATTAGTCTGTAGCCCTGCCTCTCGACCGATCTACCACCAGTCTAGCCACCAAGCTGCTGCTATGGACGCTTGAATTCCAAATGTCTGAGGTAATTAACCCTAAAAGGCTTCATTGCTTCAATGCTCCCCATCACCAAACCAGGTCAGATCAGGCTTGAAGCATCAACACAATCAACAGATTATAGCTTTATAGTGTAACACTCATCGCTTGCCTTGGGAGCTCTTTGATCTGTCACCCTACCTGGCACCCTACCTGGTACCCTGGTACCATGCTCCACAATAAATGTGATTGCAGTTCCAGTTTTTTTGCCACAGACTTAAAGGTGTCAATGCACGAAGACGACCTACTACCGGGAAGAAATCAGGGTGTGGTAATCTGATAAATCATAGAACATGATGCTGGCTGACATTACTGAAATGATCTGATAACTCCAGAAAAGGGACAGTAATCAGGTTTTTATGGTCGCATAAGCAGGCCCAATGACATACTTCCATTTCTATATCCTCTGTAAAACTGTGGCTGAAAAACACTGGAAATAACAGTTTGGTCCCCATTTCAACCTATGGTGCTGCCATCTGGTGTCTAAGCTGCCTCCAAAACAGAGCGACTATTATTCCAGCAGTGTTCTTTACTTCCCTGAGAATCTGCCTGTGCTTACCATTTCTTCATCCCAGTCCTCATGAAGAAACATTATGGGCAATTTCACTAATCATGCAGATAATATCCAATGGATGTGTTCAGCGAGACATAGTGATCACACAGATGTAAATGGAGAGGGAATCTTGCAATCCACAGACTGAAAATAGAAATATTTGTCTTCTATCTTCTCTAAGCCCTCTGACAAGACATCAAGATGATTAAATTATCCATTCAGGGGTAGCATATGGAGAGTAATCTGCTATCCCCGTGCTATTTCTGTCAGCCTGGCTTGTCCCTTGACAACAGACTTAATTATACTAATTTCAAAGTCACAATCATAATGACAAAGGCTGCTGCTGATGGAAGAATACATCTTTCATGTCCCTCTTTGTGGCAGCCAGCTCTGGATAGAAGGGGAGAGTACAGCTTAAAATAGCATCAGTCGGATGAGTTATCTGCTCAAAATCAGCCTACGGTGGCTATATGTGCCTCTTTAAGTTGGCTGGAGTGGAGGGGGGGGGGGGGGGGGGGGTGATAAAGACAAGGTGCAAATTGATGTGGAGAGGAGAGGCAATGAAGAGCAGCCAAAAAGAAAGTAAAGTTATTAAGGAGGAACGGAAAGTGGGAAAAGATGCAACAGTTAGACTGAGGTAATCGAGGGATGAGAAGACAAAGGGTAGAAAAGATAGATTGACTGCAGGGCCGGATGGATAGAAGGAGGCACAGACGGACCAGGAGGAGGTGAAAAGAGAAGCGGAAGAGTCAGAGAAGAATCTGAGGAGAAGACAGGTGCAGAAGATTAAATGAAATACTGAGAACAAGGAGGGGACAATATGAGGTGCAGGGAGGTAGTCCATGTAAGCTGTCAGCATCCATCTCAGAGACAAGAGCTCAAGCCACATGATGTGTTTTGCTGCCTTACTGATGAAAGTGAGTGGCCATGTGTGTCGCCAGAGTTGCCACAGGCCAGGATGACTTTCTCAGCATATAGAGGCTGCACGAGCAGGCATTATGTAGCAAAGAATGGTACAAGCTTTCACACAATGGCTGATCCAGCTTTAGCTCCATCCACAATCACACCAATGAGATTAGCGAGAAGACATTTAATGCAGTCTCTTCCTTGTCTGGGAGTTGAGACGAGCCAAAAGCGGCTTTGTTGTGAATCCAAGAACTGATGATTTTTCCCTGATTTAAATCTTTGGGTTTGCACCTGCAAAGCTAATAGAGGTACAGTTATATTTTAAATGGACCCCTCTTCTTGTCTAAATACACAAATAAGGAAGAGAATCCAACTAATTAGCAAGTTTGGCTATGCTGGAACCATTCGGCTAATGAGATTAGAAACTTTCAAGGTTCACTTTTCACAGATCAATAAAAAGTAAACAAGTTAGCTATCCACAAACTGAGCTAATACAGGCAGCAAATAAAGGAGAATGTGTGGAGCAAATGTGACTTTTCATTTAGACATGGCATCCATTTGGTTTTTATTTTTAACCTCATATTTGTCTAGCAAGTTAGCAGCAACTAATTGGAGCTTTTTCCAAAGTGGATTGTATTTAGTGGAAAAGGACTGAAAACCTCTGTTTGTCATTGTTTGCCTGTGAAAAAGATTGTGATTGAAGTCTGGATGGATACTGCCAATATTTTGATAATATTTTGCATGCATATTATGACACATGAGAGCGGCTGCGGGCTGCTGATACATGACATAAATAAAACTACAGTCAAATCAGTAATAATCCTTTATTTAATACGCTTTACACCATCGATATATGTATATATTTCTGTCAATAACACTATCCCCATAGCTCTACATAAATATTTGTCATATCAGAATTTGGAGTGTTTATTTAGGAGTACTCAATGTCATTTGTGATGTATTAACACTACTGGTATATATTTTCTTTAGAGAAGCTCTGAATGTCCAATTTACAGCAGATTAAAACAAATTAAGAAAAATCTGAATGAATAAAGAATTGTAAAGTTTGAATAGAAATGAGGAAAAATTTCCTGCTCATTTCTGCTCATACCTCTTTTGGGGTTTACTTTTAGATGCATGCTGATAAGTTTTAGCTGTGTGTGTCCTCAACAGCCTACCGTAATTTCTGGACTACAGCGCGCACCTGATTAAAAGCCGCATAATCTAATTTTAGAAAGAAAATCAATTTTGTTCTTGTACAAGCCGCACCGGATTTTAAGCCGCAGGTATCCCACGTAGTAATATGAAAAATTAGATCGAAAACATTCAGTACCGGTATGTTTTTATTACCATAAGAGACGAGTCACTGACGAGTGACAAACAGACAGGTAAGAAACAACAGCCACTCTTTTCACTTGTATGTTTATACAGAGACCTTAAATCCAAATTTTATCACGTTACGATTTTTTAACTTTTCTTTTAGTTTAATCTGCTTAGCAACATAAACAAATATATTGTAGCGGTAAATGCTTTTTTTTTTCTAAAGGTGTCTGTAATGCAGATACCTTGAAATATACGTTTGCGTCAACTACACACAAATTACGTTGTTTATGCTTTTTTACTCAAACAATGAACAATCTAAAATTCCATGATGGCCCACCTCTAAAATCTTCTATTTTCATTATGGTGGCGATTGCTTATGCCTTCCGTCTGATTTGTACAGTGGAAACACCGCAGCCGCCTGCTCTCTGTGTGTTGATCCAGTCTTCCATAAAGGTTTCACGCTTAAATTTTTGGATATTGTCTTTGGCTTTTCCCACCTTTTTTTCACAATTAAAGAAGATTTTAAGGACTGAAAGTGCCTTAAAGAAAATATAGAGAGATACAGGGGAGGAGCTAGAGAGATGGATGGAGATGAGCTAGTTGAGATAGAAATGGCTAAATGACACAGATGTTGCCATAGTATGGAACAGAGAGCGGAAAGATAAACATCACAGTGTGTGGCGTTTGGCAGCAGGTGACATTATTGCTTTGTGCACAGCAGTTAAGAGTTCAAGGGCTGCTGTGGAGAGAGCTATCACAGCCCCCCCACCAAACCCAGGCAGCACCATACCATAAATATCAATAAAAGGACTGAGATATCACCAAGTTTGGTGTCAGGAATCAGGAGAACGCTTGCTGCTGATTAGATAAATATTTACACATTTAGTACACCCACCTATGGTTCTTTATTGTGACCTCCACCTCAACCATCTTGTTTTAATTGACTAGCATATGGCTGCTTTTGTCCATTTAGATCCTGAATATGAAGAACCAATTAAGTTTTACAATTGAGCATTACAGCACATAATTATCTGCTGAACTGTCAACATATCAAAGTCCTCATGTGGTACCAATATCTCCAAAGCCTTTGAAATAGAAAAGACCTTCCAGCGATGTGTGAAAGAAATGCACAGCTTGGGGGAGCATCAAACACAAGAGTGTGTCTGTCCTGACACATCATGTCACATCGCGACATCATCACGTCTCATGTCCCACTGTTGGTTTTTAAGGTTTTCTTCCAGGATTCTGGCTCACCAAGCTCCTGACTGGCACTAGCACCTCCTGCACACTGCTGATTTTGGAGGAGAGAAATCAATTAAGCCACTATAATTAAAAAGTGTCATTATGCATAAACCAAACAATTTATGGTTAAATAACTATTACACTTTGTGCTTGCATGGCCAAAATTGATTCTATCATGTTATTTTGTCATGAGCTTCATCACCTGTTTGAGCTACCAAATGCAGAAGCTTTTCCCTGATTCACTTGAAGGTTCCAGATGTTTACATGAGACAGTTTAGTCCATTTAGCTGGTAGTGGAAAGGAAAAAGGAAAGGAAAGAAAGGAAAGAAGAAAGGAAAGGAAAGGAAGGAAGGAAAGGAAGGAAAGGAAAGAAAGGAAGGAAGGAAAGGCCCCACCAACACCAAAGTGTTCAATAGTCTGACAAATCTAAGATGTCTAAGGCTGCATTTAGGATCCACTCAGGTTGTGTTGGGAGCTGAATGATAAAAGGAATTACAGCATCACACACTGATGACAACAACTGTTTGGGCCAGAAGAGCCTGAAGCAGGAAGAAGAATCAGTTCAATCAGCTTCTGTGAGTTTGTTACCCTGGTTCACTTATTATTCATTTTCTGGTTAGCAGGTCATTGGTGGTCCAAGCTCTGAATAGTCACCCGTGGGGGAAAGGCAGCATGCCCTTTGACTTGCAGCTCTTTTCATTTTGTGTTGGGCTCTCAGGCAGGGATGCACAGCCCACACACTGGACCGAAGAGAGGGGGCCATTTGTTATTTGCTGTTGTTTCCAGGGAAATTTGAAAAATACCCTACTGTTTGATTCGGCTTTGCAGTGGCCATAAATTGACATTGATGCAGTTGGGAAGAAAAGGAAGATCTCAGAAGAACATTGCTTCACGTAAAAATCAGCTTCAGCGTGTGCTGCACCAGATAGATGGGACCATGTTTTTTGCACATGTTTCTTTTGAAGATTGTTCCTGAGGAGGTTTAACTTGCTGTCAGTCACCTCCAGCCTTTCATTTCTGATGACTTCTCTCCCAAATGTTCATACCAAAGGCAGAAGATAGAAGATTTGAGATACAGTATGTACTGTACATTATAGTGTCGTATGCTGCTGAGTGAAGACTGCTTTCATCCATTAATGCCAGCTTTTACTATTTATTACAATAACTTATTGATGAGCATGCAGTATAAATGAACCTTGACCAACAATTAGCTAAAATGCAAGTCAATATTTTCATTTTTTTAATCCAGTCTCTGTTCTACAAAAATATTTTGAAGTCTCTAAAAGAGCTAGGCTTTTCAGCTGCAGACCAGATCAACACTTACAGTCACGATAAAATATGGATATTTTATGAGTCCCTTTGATGGTCAAGCAGAACGTGTGAGGAAGTCACAAATCCAAAAAGCATCTTTTTGACTGACCACCAGTGTTATATGTAGCCAGCAATATATTTCATCTTGTTTAACCACAAAACCCTAAAAAATGAAAATCTTACAATTTGCTATTTTGCAAGCAGACACAACTGACAATTAGAAGAAGAACCGGTAGAGCATCAATGATTTAGCATCACTGAAGTGGGTCTGGTGTCAGGTTCTGTCTCATTGTCTTCAATCCTTGATGCCTTGCTGACAGACATGCTAGACATGAGGAGCTGGAGGATATTATAAGGTAAAATGGGGGATAAACTAGTCTGTTCCTAATGCAAGGAGGGGAGTACGTGATGGGACCAGAATTTGTGCCACTTCATCTGCCTCAACTAGCTTGGCGTCATTTGCACAAATGTATTTACGTAACATTCAGTTATTGCCAGTAAGATACTAAAAAGAGGTTGTTGTTGTCCCCATTCAGGCTGCCGCTTCATTCAGTTGGGAGCTTATATGAGGCGGCAGTGCTCAGCTACTTCTGCTGATGCATTGCAGCCTGTTTTTGGCACCGTGGAGTGTAATTATCTATTTTAGCTGCCCCAGATAGACGAATCAAGACAGCGCCATCACCAGCCATCTGGCTGCGTGATGACCCGAGTGTGTATTGGCAGAAACACAAATGTGTTTTCATTTTCCCTGTACAGACACTTGCATTGTTCTTGTTTTACAGATTGTCACAGGAACTTGGATATTGCCTTGCTGATTCAAATCAAATCAATCTTTAATTATATAGCGTCTTTTACAATCAAAATTGTTTCAAGGCGCTTTCCAGAATCCCAAGGCCTAACCCCAAACAAGCAACAGTGGCAAGAAAAAACTCCCCTTTAACGGGAAGAAACCTTGAGCAGGACCAGACTCATGTAGGGGGACCCTCCTGCTGATGGCCGGCTGGGTAGAGAGAGAGAAGGGGGAGGACAGGTACATGAGAGAATGGAGAGGAGAGGAGAGGAGGAGAGGAGAGGAGAGGAGAGGAGAGGAGAGGAGAGGAGAGGAGAGGAGAGGAGAGAAGAGGGAAAGGGGAGAGGAGAGGAGAGGAGAGGAGAGGAGAGGAGAGGAGAGGAGAGGAGAGGAGAGGCACACATACAAAAATACACTATTTATGCAAGCCGCCGGCCGAGTGGGTCAGCGGGGCGGGCGGTCATCATGCAGCTCCGAAGGCGGCGATACCTATAAATGAATACAGAAGTGTGTGTGTGTGAATCAGCATAACAAGTCTACTTGATGAGGAGGAGAGGAGAGGAGAGGAAGAGCAGAGCAGAGCAGAGCAGAGCAGAGGAGAGGAGAGGAGAGGAGAGGAGAGGAGAGGAGAGGAGAGGAGAGGAGAGGAGAGGAGAGGAGGAGAGGAGAGGAGAGGAGAGGAAACCATGACCCAGTGGGGTGACAGAGGCCTGTCAGGTGATCATGTTTCTGGACCCCGGCAGCCTTGGCCTGTAACAGCATAGCTAAGATGTTAACCTAATGATTAGACGACCCCCTAAGTATGATAATTTGTCTGTCTATGATAGTAACTGGAACTGCAGAATTAGTAACAATAAGCATTTTCAAAGAGGTAGGTTTTAAGTCTGATCTTAAAAGTAGAGATGGAGTCAGCCTCCCATACCTGGACAGGGAGCTGGTTTCATAGCAGGGGACCCTGGTAGCTAAATGCTCGCCCCCCATTCTACTCCTAGAGACTCTGGGAACCACAAGTAGACCAGCATTCTGAGAGCGGAGCGATCTATTGGGCTGGTAAGGTGTCACTAGCTCCTCCAGGTAGGATGGAGCTAGGCCTCTGAGGACCTTGTAGGTCAAAAGAAGGGTTTTTAAAAATTGATTCTAAATTTAACAGGCAGCCAATGAAGAGACGCCAGTACAAGAGTTATGTGATCTCTTTTGTCAACACCTGTCAGAACTCTGGCTGCAGCAGTTTGGATCACCTGGAGGCTTCTTAAAGAGTTGTTTGGACACCCTGATAATAAAGAATTACAATAGTCCAGCCTGGAAGTAACAAATGCATAAACTAATTTTTCAGCATCATGCCGCGTCAGTAGTTTCCTGATCTTTGTGATGTTCATCAAGTGAAAAAAGGCACTTCTAGAGACTGTTTCAATGTGTGAGTTGAAGGAGAGGTTTTGGTCAAAAGTTACCCCTAGATTCCTCACAGAGAGACTAGATGTTGAACTTGTGGTTCCCAGAGTTTCTAGGAGTAGAATGGGGGGCCTGTGGCGGACACATTTGGGTGTTATCTCACACCCAGGTGATGCTGGGGTGATGGGCGTGGTTATCCCTTGATTGAATGCACTGTTCAACGCGCCATTCAGGGTTGGTCTGCTGGTTGCAGAATAAAGACGTCTAAACCATCTGCTCTGTCCGAGTCGTTCCTCGTCCTGCCACATTGGTGACCCGTTTTTGAACATGTTTGAGGCAGCAGACGATGGTATCTCCTCTTCAGTAATGTCGCCCCGACACGCGCAACCAGCCAGCGTCATCGCGTCCGTGAAGCTGCCCGACTTCTGGCAGCGACCCGGCCCCGTGGTTCCAGCATGTCGAAGCGCTTTTCCACCTGCGAGGAGTCACCGAGGACGACTCCAAATATTATTTGGTGGTCGCGGCTCTGGACCAGCAATCCACTCGCGCGTCATGCAGCTGCTGCGGGATCCGCCACCGCGCGGAAAGTACGCAGCGATCAAAGAGCTCCTGCTCCGGAGGTACAGCCAATCCGCCGCGGAAAGGGCGGACAAACTGCTTTCCCTGCCGGGTTTGGGCGATGGTTCGGCGGTGGACCTTATGGACAGCATGCTGTCATTGCTGGGCGCAGACGAAGGCGGGTTCCTTTTCCCGCACATTTTCCTGCGCCAACTTCCACATCCGGTCCGGGCGGCCTTGGCGAACTCCCCGAGTTTGGCGGCTGGTGATTTCCGTGGTTTGGCTGAGGAAGCGGATCGTGTGCTGCTGACTGCGAGGAGGACCTCCGTGCAGAGCGTGTTGGCGGATTCCCGGCTGCTGGTACCAGAGGACACAGACCAGGCGATGGTTGCTGGAGTTTCCTCCGGAGGAGGAAGAGTGACCTGTGTTTCTTCCACCAGCGTTTTGGCCACAAGGCCCGGCGCTGCGTTCCTCCATGTGCGTTCGAGACGCAGGGAAACGCCAGGGCCAGCGCTCAGTAGCAGCTGTGGGCGCTGGTGAACAGGAGGAGCTGCTGTTCGTCAAAGACTCCCTGTCAGGCCGGCGGTTCCTGGTGGATTCTGGTTCCCAGAAGAGCCTCCTCCCTCCAGGCAGCGCAGACCTGTCATCCTCGGGCGCAGGCCCCCAACTGACTGCTGCTAATAGTTCCTCTATTGAGACATTTGGTACCAGGTCGGTGACTGTTTGTTTTTCTGGACGCAGGTTCACATGGGACTTTGTGTTAGCCTCCATTACTGTTCCCATCATAGGCGCAGATTTTCTGTGTTCTCATGGTCTGCTAGTGGATGTTGCTAACCGACGTCTAATCGATGCTGTGTCTTTTGCCACCTTTCCATGTCTGACGGGGGGACCTGGGCCGCTGGCACATGCCAGTTTTGCTGCGGCGGGCAATGTTTTTCAGCGGTTGCTGGGTGATTTTCCGTCGCTTACTACGCCCGCGTTTTCCACGGCCGTCACAAAGCACGGGGTGGAGCACTTCATTCCCACCGCGGGTCCGCCCGTTTTTGCACGCGCTCGGCGACTCGATGCTGTGAAGTTGGCGACGGCTAGGGAGGAATTCGCCACAATGGAGCGTTTAGGGATTGTGCGGCGCTCTAACAGCCCATGGGCCTCTCCGCTCCATATGGTGCCCAAGGCGGATGGCACTTGGCGGCCCTGTGGCGATTTTCGTCGTCTTAACAACATCACAGCCCATGACCGTTACCCCATTCCGCACATTCAGGATTTTTCCGTTCGCTTGGCAGGCACTACCATTTTCTCCAAGGTAGACTTGGTGCGGGGCTATCATCAGGTTCCGGTGCGTGCCGAGGATGTGCCCAAGACTGCCGTGATTACCCCGTTTGGGCTTTTCGAGTTCCTGCGCATGCCCTTTGGCCTGAAGGGGGCAGCACAGACCTTTCAGCGGCTAATGGACTCGGTATTGCGTGACCTCACCTTTGTGTTCGTCTACTTGGACGACATATTGGTAGCAAGTCCTTCGGCAGATGAGCACCTGACCCACCTTGGGCAGGTTTTTCAGCGACTGGCAGATCATGGCCTGATCGTAAACCCAGCGAAATGCCAGTTTGGTCTGCCAGTGATTGATTTCTTGGGCCACCGCATTTCTTCTGATGGTGCAGTTCCATTGCCATCCAAGGTGCAAGTGGTGGCGGAATTTCCTCGTCCGGTCTCCGTTAAGGCTCTGCAGGAATTCTTGGGGATGGTGAATTTTTATAACCGTTTTCTCCCCAGGGCAGCCCACCTCCTGCAGCCACTGTATGAGGCCCTACGGATGAAGAGGGCTACGGATCAGGTCGACTGGACTGCCGAGCGGGTCCAGGCGTTTGAGGGGGCCAAGTCTGCCTTAGCCAACGCCACACTGTTGGCCCATCCGGCACCTCGGGCGGACATCGCTTTGACGACTGACGCCTCAGATGTGGCCGTCGGGGCAGTGGTCGAACAGAGTGTGGGTGGTGCATGGCAGCCCCTTGCATTTTTCAGTCGCAAGCTACGGGACAATGAGCGGAAGTACAGCGTTTTTGACCGGGAGTTACTTGCATTGTACCTGGCTACGCGTCATTTTCGTTTTCTGCTCGAGGGCCGGTCTTTCACGGCTTATGTCGACCACAAACCTCTGACATTCGCTATGTCAAAGGTGTCGGAGCCTTGGTCTGCGCGTCAGCAGCGTCATCTGGCGGCAGTGTCGGAGTTCACGACTGACGTTCGGCACGTGGCTGGAAAAGCTAACCCGGTGGCCGATTGTCTGTCGCGGGTGTTGATTTGTCCTGTACACTTAGGGCTGGATTTCTCTGCCATGGCGGCTGACCAGTCGGGGGACCCGGAGATAGGGGCTCTTGAGTCCACCGGTACAGGCTTGAAGCTGGAGAAAGCTGTAGTACAGGATGGCGGTCCTACCCTCCTTTGTGACGTTTCCACCGGTCGTCCCCGACCTGTGGTCCCGGTGGCCTGGCGCCGCAGGGTCTTTGATATGGTCCATTCCCTCTCACACCCGGGGGTCCGCGCATCGGTGAAACTGGTGGGTGCCAAGTTTGTCTGGCCTGGCCTTCGCAAGGAGGTCAGAGAATGGGCAGCAGCCTGTGTGGCATGTCAGCGTGCTAAGGTTCACCAGCACACCAAGGCACCCCTTGAACCATTCGCGATTCCAGCCAGACGGTTTGACCACGTGCATGTGGACCTGGTCGGACCCTTACCGCCATCCCATGGGTACACTCATCTGCTCACTATGGTGGATCGCACCACCAGGTGGCCGGAGGTGGTCCCTCTTTCCTCCACGACATCGGCAGACGTCGCTAGAGCATTTCTTTCGGCTTGGGTCGCACGTTTTGGCTCCCCTTCCGACATTACTTCTGACAGGGGACCTCAGTTTGTCTCGGAACTGTGGTCATCTATGGCTAGGTCCTTGGGCACACAGGTTCACCGTACCACTGCGTACCATCCTCAGGCTAACGGGCTTTGTGAACGCTTTCACCGTTCACTCAAGGCAGCATTGCGTGCCGCGCTTTCAGATGACAGCTGGGTGGATCGTTTACCTTGGGTGATGCTTGGTTTGCGTTCAGCTCCTAAAGAGGATATGGATGCTTCGCCTGCGGAATTGGTCTTGGGACAACCGCTTCGTGTTCCAGGGGAATTTCTGCCAGAGAGTGCGCCTCCTTGTAACTTTCCTGCCGGAAGTTACTTTTCGGCTGGGCCCGCTCTGTCTCCATCCCCCGTGCTCCACTGTTTTCCGCGGTCGTTTGTACCGACGGACTTAGCAACAGCTCGTTTTGTTTTTGTACGACATGACGCCCACCGGTCACCCCTTCGCCCTCCGTACGACGGCCCATTCCGGGTGCTCGAGACGGGGGCGAAGAGTTTCGTGCTCGATATGGGTGGTCGGTCGGAGCGGGTCACGTTGGATAGGCTGAAGCCGGCGCATTTGCTGGTTGGGCAGGATGTGTTGCCGGCTCAGGTCCCCCGTCGGGGCCGTCCTCCCAAGGTCCAGAATGTCCCGTCTGATGATCTTTGTTCTAATTTACAGCCTGCTGTGGACTTTGTTTCTCCTGCCTGCGACTCATCTGCGTTCCCGATTAAACCCCCTGTCAGGGATTGAAATGTAAAATTGTTATTTTTCCTTTCCCTCTTTCTGCTGTTCTTCTCCCTTCTGGGTGTTCGGGGGGGGGCTGTGTGGCGGACACATTTGGGTGTATCTCACACCCAGGTGATGCATGGGGTGATGGGCGTGGTTATCCCTTGATTGAATGCACTGTTCAACGCGCCATTCAGGGTTGGTCTGCTGGTTGCAGAATAAAGACGTCTAAACCATCTGCTCTGTCCGAGTCGTTCCTCGTCCTGCCACAGGCCGAGCATTTAGCTACCAGGCCCCCCTGCTATGAAACCAGCTCCCTGTCCAGGTACGGGAGGCTGACTCCATCTCTAAGATTATGCTTAAAACCTACCTCTTTGAAAAAGCTTATTGTTACTAATTCTGTAGTTCCAGTTACTATTATAGACAGACAAATTATCATACTTAGGGGGTCGTCTAATCATTAGGTTAACATCTTAGTTATGCTGCTATAGGCCGAGGCTGCCGGGGTCCAGAAACATGATCATCTGACAGGCCAGGTCACCCATTCACGGTTTCCTCTCCTCCACTCTCCTCCCTTCTCCTCTCGTCTCGTCCTCACCCAGTAGGTCAGTGATGTTATTTCTTGTGTAGTTTTTCTGCTTCTCTCCCCCTCTCTCTATATCCTTCTATAGGTATCACCGCCTTAGCTGTACGATGAGGCCCCGGGATTCTGTAAAGCGCCTTGAGACAATTTTGATTATAACAGATGCTGTATAAAGTTTGATTGATTGATTGATTGGTTGGTTGGTTGGTTGATTGATTGATGTGGGAACAGCAAATTGAGACTTATTTGGGAGCCTGAAATCATTTATTGACTTCAACACATTGCAGGAAAACCCAGTGAATCAAAGCAAGAAGGTTTAGCAAAGGCTCAACTGGGCTGTTGAAAGCAACTGGAAGATGTTTCTACTCTCATCTAAAAGGCATCGTTGGTTCTTACTGGTTTGATGGTATTCGAAACTACCTCAGCTATGCAATAGGAAAGGGCTGGATGCCCATCATATGGGAGTGGGTTTTTAGATAGCTGTTATTAATGCTCATCAGCTTTATAAAGGCCCATCGAGGCCAGTTGATGGAGGTGTCCATCAGATAAGGTTTAGGGTCACCTGCCCCAGGAGTGGAATATTTACTCCTAGGTGACCAATCAAAGTTCTGCACAAGAGGATCTTTCCAGAATCCTGCTCAGTCAGTGAATCAAAGATGTGTTTGGATCCTGCCAGTATGAGGCAGTTTCTCTGCAGTGGCCCAGATCAAGTAAAAAAAAAAAAACAGGTCAGAGCTGTACCCTGGAAATGAAGTGGCAGTGGAGTTTTCGCCCATCTGAGGAGATCTGCAGCAGACAAGCTCAAGTTATCAACAAAATGTCAGACCAGCTGCATCCCAAAGACACAGCTCTCAGACACTACATTCTGGACCAACTAAACGATGTGTCTGTGTTGACGCAAGCAAAAGATTCATATAAAGTGTCTATTTTCATTTGGTAAGTTATCTGTGAGCTAAAAATCACTTGGAAACTAAATGAAAACTGGTTTGCTGGTTTATGCTCCTTATGTATGAAACCACAGTAAAGAATAAACAAGGACCTTTAAAAAAACAAAAGAAGTTCCTGCTGAGGGCTGTCCTGGCAAAAGAGGGAAGGGAAGAAGTTATGCAACATCCTTTTTGTCCAAACTGTTACTGATTTACCTGTATGAAGCTACTGTTCTGCTTGTGACAACAAGACCAAATCTACATTATATTTACACACATTGAGGTTTGTGGTCCTATTGAACTGGAGGAACTGCTTCCCTAACCTTTGGTCTTTTGGGGATGATCATATTGTTCATAAATTAGGATATATTTGAAACCATACCCCCTTGGGCTGGCTGTCCAAAGCCAACGATGGTATCATCAGTCCTTGGACACATATCTCAGGATGCTGTTCATATATTTAGACTTGAAATCTAGATGTGGGGAGCAACAACACAAAGTTGAAAGGTGAAGGTTATTGATCCCAGTCCAAGAGGGTGAGAAGCCGTGTCTTGAAAAATCAGCAGTTTTCATGCAAAATGGGTAAAATTGCATTTACGTTCAGCTATATTGTCCAACTAATACAGCATGGTCGCTGGTATGGTTATTACACCCATGCACACCACTCCACCAAGTTTTTTGTGGCGTGACAGGAGCTGGATATCCGAATGTATTGCAGCAAGAAATGTCATTTGCCGTCGATTCTTGAGGGCAGGACTTAGCTTTAGGTCAATGATTAATGTTAGGAGGAAGGTCTATATTTGCATACATTGTCAGGCATTCAGCTGTGTTAGCAATCTATCCATGAATGAAATAAATGAAGCCCTGAATACTAGCATCAACAATATGGGCTCAGAACTGTGCAAAATGCTATATGCTACATCGTTACTTTCAACTTGGAATGAAGCAACTTGGATAAAAGAAAAACACTACAACTGTTGGTGCCAGTAATGTCAATAATTGCATTTGCCTCCCGGAGCCATTTGCGTGCACAGAGCTCCTAATCGCATTCTGCTGCAATCACCTTTAAAAGAATTCTGCCCCTTTTCAAATGAACTTCATGGTTATTATTGTACAACCGTAGCTGCTAGCTATAGCATGTCATCATCTTTTGGTGAGAAAGTTCTTACAAAAAGTGCCGCCTTGACAAAGCCCCAGAAGGAATTGTAATAACTCCAAGCTTTATAAAGTCTTTCATTTCTTTATAGCGCATTGATGGTGCTTTAATTCAGCACGACTGAAGAATGCAATTTCATGGAGCAGACAGATGGAGATTGAAATATCCCTTATTGCATTCTCTTACAAGATTATATGAACTAGGAGAACAAATACATTATTTAATAAGTGCTCTATTCATTCTGCTCCGGGCGGTGACAACACACTGGTATTATTGTGATGCATTCAGGTCTGCTCAGTATAATTGCACTGAGAAAGGACCACAACTAAAAGAATTACAGCCCTGTGATGAATTTCTGCTGCTGCTACCAGAGCTGTACCACTTCTCTTAAGTGCCATTAGTTGGTGTGTGCCGGACACTGGCTTACATCCCAGCTGGAGATGCGGTTGTCATGAAGCTCTTTGCAGATACTGACAGGATTATTTGAACTTGCAGGCTCGCCTCCTTCCATGCCTCCCCTGTTGATTACAAGAATTTCCACAACTTCATGATATGCCCCCAGATGCTCAAGCCCAAAATGCAACAATTAATCACAAATCTTTGATCAGCCACAAACATTTTCAGGTTGAGTTTTCCCAAATTGAAATTTCTAAATGCTGAGGCTACAAAATCAACACATCAGTTCTTCATTTTTTGTACTTATCTCAACTATTTTTTTCATATCACTCCACTTGGCTCTGCCCTCCTACTGATACACCATTAGCTTATATTGCTAGTGCTCAACTGGAAAGATGAAGAGCAGCATTTAATTCAGCAGGAAGTTCAGAATGATATTACGTGCTGCATTGCCAACAGAGACCTTGATAATATATTATTCGATTATCCCCGACTACAAAGGTCCCCTTATGACAATTGGTGTCCAAAAACAGATGCAAAACATTCATCTAATTCGGTTTCAAGGCTAATGCAGACACATTCTTTTGCGGCTCTTGTCACTGTAGCAGGAGTGACTGTAAGTGACTGCAAATTCAAAGAGAAATAATGTATATGCATTTCAACATCAGTTGCTTCGATGTGTTGCTTTGTTTATAATTCGTAAAGATTTCTATGGCTACGTTATAACATACAGAAGCTCTGGACACTAGAGCGCAGTAAAGTGTATTTGTAAACACAGTCCAACACCTATGAGAAACTCAGCATTCTTCCATTTTTCCTCTACATTCAGAGCCTTTGTGCCTGCTTTTCCTTTCTTTTAATCTTTATATAGTGTCTTTTACAATCAAAAATTGTTTCAAGGCGCTTTCCAGAATCCCAGGGCCTAACCCCAGACAAGCAACAGTGGCAAGGACAAACTCCCCTTTAACAGGAAGAAACCTTGAGCAGGACCAGGCTCATGTAGGGGGACCCTCCTGCTGATGGCCGGCTGGGTAGAGAGAGAGGAGAAGGGGGAGGACAGGTAGATGAGAGAATGGAGAGGAGAGAAGAGGGAAGGGGAGAGGAGAGGCACACATACAAAAATACACTATTTATGCAAGCCGCCAGCTGAGTGGGTCAGTGGGGCCAGAGGTTATCATGCAGCTCCAAAGGCGGCGATACCTGTAAATGAATACAGAAGTGGGGGGGGGGGGGGAGCAGAAAAACTACACAGTAGTGTTTTTTCGTTGTTAATATTTTTAGGTTAGTGGGTGTTGTTTTTGGTGTTGTTTTAACACTTCAAAAAGCTCTGGGAGCGTTGTCAATCATGCGGGTCCAATGTTAACACCTGTGACTGAGTTACATTCGCTCTTGCCGGAGTTGATCACAACTTCCGGTTTACATCTGCGCGGCATTTTCCACTCGCGTCGGTTGGAAGAGGGTGAAGACGGCAAAGAACCCGTTTCGAGAATATGGGTTAAACAAGGTAAGAACTGAATATATTTGCTTATACGGGGTGGCAATAGCTGTATGAAATCATGTTAACATAAGAGGTGACTGAATTGTAATCGATGCTGGATGGCAGCATCGATTAGGCAGATGTACATTCAGCTCTGAGGTTATACACAGGCCTACCATGGAGGTTTCTGACTCAGAGGCTGCAAAAGAGGTACATGAGGGCAGCAGGTGTACTTCACATTGTTGACCTTCACTGACATTTAGAGTGATCAGGATTGGCTCATAGCTCTGTAATTAGTGATCTTAGACAGATAAGAAACAACACTGTTGTAACAAATGGTATCACATGTGTATAATCAGTCAAGCAATTTGTTGGAATTTTTTTGGGGGGGGGGCTTAGATTGCTGATCCAGTTTGTGTGTAAGAAACCATCCTGAATCATGACTTTTACTTTTACTGTTATGGTATGTTAAAATTATTTTATCCTGAGAGACTGACTTGTGCACTGAATTGTATTTTCTCTTCTATGAATAGATGGTAGAGAATGCCTTGTTCTGCAAACCTGGGGGGGTGAGGATATCATTGAAGAGTACAAAGCAGAAAAGTCTCTCACTCACCGCATCAGAAGACAGTTTGTTAACATATTGGTTAGCCATATGACTCAGAGCCATGGGTGAGTGTTAAGCAAATTGCTAGATTATATTAAAGAGTACAATATATTTTAAAAATACATTGCATCGAATTAACAAAGCAAGTGGGACTTTTTTTTTTTTTTTTATAAATTGTATGTTTTAGTATGGTCTTGACCTGTTTATATAAGCAGTGTAATACATAACATCTATTGAGTTTGAATTTAATTCTTCCGTAAATATTAGGATGCAAAATGACATCT
Source organism: Takifugu flavidus (assembly GCF_003711565.1). NCBI lineage: Eukaryota > Metazoa > Chordata > Actinopteri > Tetraodontiformes > Tetraodontidae > Takifugu > Takifugu flavidus. The sequence continues at coordinate 4,823,552 of NC_079533.1, forward strand.
AATGAGTGAAATGCTTTGTCTTGTGATCGTAATGAATTTGGTTAGTAGAAACTACATGAATCAAAAAATGGCACCCCTACTTTAAAGTGGTTCTTTATTAATACTGTTAGATTTTTGTAAAATCAATAAGACTTGTGTAATGATTTAATATCTTAACAGGAGCACTTCTATGATGCAGAGAAAGGCACTGGATATTTAGCATGGCGCCTTAAGACCATGTCAAGGAATACAGTTAAAAGACCAGCCAAGACAGCTACAGTTACTCAAGCACAAGGACCAAAGTGCCGAAGATTGGCAGATACTTTGCCTGAGCAACTTGATGGAGATGCCTGCAGGGAAGCCATATCATATCTTATTCACTCTCATGATGAAGCAAGTGTGTTTCAGAAGATGAAGATGACCTTTAATTATCGCCAAGACCTGGTGCATGATCCACAGAGAACCACAGATTTCTTTAAAACATTTCCACGGTTTTTAGATGTTAAAGGGCTGCTGAGTTGTCCATTTAGTTTGTTTAAAATTCTTTTGTTGCTTAAATTAATGTACATAACTGACCTTTTTAATTTTTGTGTATTTATATGCCTATATGATCAACAGCTGGATCAAGACTTCCTTTTGCTGTTTGGAACTGAAACAGCTTCCAAGATGCTTGAGAAGTGGGACACAACTCTCAGGCACAAGGTTATCAATGAGGCCAAACACCTGACTCAGTCAAATGAACCGTGCCGACTTCTAAAAGCTGCTGAGAAACATACATAACGATGACACCAGTAAGCAAATTAACATGATTGATTTTTAATCCTATCAACTAATAATTGTTACTTCGTATATTCCAACTTCATATTAATGACAGTTTTCACCTCTTTTCCCTCCTGATAGCCTGGGACAGTGACATGGCTTCTCTGCTGCTCCTTCTCCATCTCCTGCCACCCACAGCCGGACGGAAGAGGACCAAGATAATCCCCGGTGATGCGGTGGACAAAATGTTAGTCTTTCACAAGGTATGCATTACTTTTGTTATCCAGTTCTTTTATTATCCAGTTTGACAGTGTTTTTTTTTTTTTTTAATGTTTGAACTCATGTTTCTATGCCCTTGAGTCATTTAAAATTAAGGACTAAACAATGTCTTGACAATGGCTACAATTTTAACAAGTCCTCACCAGTGAGGGCTTCTTTGGGAGACACGCACACACCATTTGCAATGCAATAAGTTGCAGTCAGACCCACAGACGTTATCTGTGTTTGTTTTTTTTTTTTTTTTTAAATAAAAAAAAAAAGAAAAAAAAAAAAAAAAAAAGAACTCAACCTACAGAACTCAACCTACAGCCTACAGTTTTTTCATGTTTGTCATAATTTTTCTTTGGACATTATGCATGACATTCTTGAAGGGGTGGCTCAGTTTGAGATGAAATTACTGTTGGAGTATCTCTGAAATTTTGTCAAAACCCGATCTGTTGTCGAGGATTTATGCCTTTGACTATGGGTATGTTGAGTGGAAAAAATAAATAAAACCACCAACAAGGATTAGCTTAGACAGTAGTGGTAATAATATAGGGCTCAATTCCATTCAGACTCTGTCTAGTTTGAAACATTCCTGCTTTTTGGTGACATTGTGCCGGAGGGAAACCAAAACTGGTTGTTGTTGCCGCTTTTACTACAAATAATAAACATTGTACTTTATCCATCTGTTACACTTGGCATGACTGTACTTAAGCATTTGATAATCGAACACCCATTGTATGTTAGTTTATGTTCAGCTAGTGAACATGCAATTGCACTCTTAATGTATTGTGAAACAAAACAATGTTAACACTCTTGGTGAATAGGAATTACACAATTTCAGTGTTAAAAGTACACTTTAATGCGTCATAAATAACACTATGTTACAAATGAACAATCAGTGAAAGAGAATAACACAATTCTGAGTTAGAAGTGCACTTGTCTGGTGTCATAAAATGACACCAGGGTGTAAAATATTTAACACTATTGAAGAGTTAAAATATCAACACTGTTCAAAGTGTAGATTTAACTCAGAATCCGTGAGGATTATGAACTCAGAAAAAGTGTTAAATTTAACACTATGGGAGTTGAATTAACACTTGCGATTTTGCTGTGTAGGGGGACCCTCCTGCTGATGGCCGGCTGGGTAGAGAGAGAGAGAGAAAGGGGAGGACAGGTAGAGGATAGATTAGGTAGGAGAGGAGAAGAGGAAACCATGACCCAGTGGGGTGAGAGAGGCCTGTCAGATGATCATGTTTCTGGACCCCAGCAGCCTTGGCCTATAGCCAAGATGATTTGTCCATCTATGATAATAACTGGAACTACAGAATTAATAAGCTTTTTTAAAGAGGTAGGTTTTAAGCCTAATCTTAAAAGTAGAGATGGAGTCAGCCTCCCGTACCTGGACAGGGAGCTGTTTCCATAGCAGCGGGGCCTGGTAGCTAAATGTTCGGCCCCCCATTCTACTCCTAGAAACTCTGAACCACAAGTAGACCAGCATTCTGAGAGCGGAGCGGTCTATTGGGTTGGTAAGGTGTCACTAGCTCCTCCAGGGAGGATGGAGTTAGGCCTCTGAGGACCTTGTAGGTCAAAAGAAGGGTTTTAAAAATTATTCTAAATTTAACAGGCAGCCAATGAAGAGACGCCATTACAGGAGTTATGTGATCTCTTTTGTCAATACCTGTCAGAACTCTGGTTGCAGCATTTTGGATAACCTGGAGGCTTCTTAAAGAGTTGTTTGGACACCCTGATTGTGACGGGTATGGTATGGACCCAAGTGCAGTACAAAACAGGCAAGGAACTGATGATCAGTTAACAGGTTTATTAACTGCAATCTGGCACACAAAAAACAGTTTGAGGGCGTGGCAGTGGACTTGGTCGAGGCAGGCAAAAGTTCAGTAACCGGGAGGCAGGCAGAATCAGGCAAACAATCCAGAGGGAGACTGGCTGAGCCCGTGGTCAAAACAGAAGACAGAGTTAACTTACCGGGGGTCAGGCAGATCGTACACAGGCAGGGTCGATACCGGGAAGACAGGCAGGAAAACACTGGAAAGCCTTGCATTGCAGAGAACAATCTTGCATTGAGTGAGTGTGAGGCTGGAGAATATATACTGGTAGGTGAGCTATTTGATGAGTGAGAGCAGGTGTGTGATCAGTGACTGAGAGCAGGTGTGTGATCAGTGACTGAGAGTGGGTGTGGTGATCAGAGGGTGTGGTGTGAGCAGGGCAGTGGAAAAGGACAGATTTTGGTCAAAAGTTACTCCAAGATTCCTCACAGAGAGACTAGATGTTAATGAGATACCATCTAGAGTAATCATGTGATCTAATCTATCCCTGAGAGGTGCAGTAACAAACCACCACCATGACCTCAGTTTTTCCAGAGTTAAGGAGGAGGAAATTTAAAGACATCCAGGACTTTGTCTTTAAAAGAACCCTTGACCTCAACTGAGCTTCACTTAGCTGTTAAATGCTGTGCCAAGATTGACACAAAGCTGTTCTCTGTTCCTAAAAGACCACGTGAATTCCAAAAACCAGATCTCCCAAATATGAAATGGAAGTATTTTAAAACATGTTTTGGAAAATGAAAACTGAACCAGTGCAAAGCAGGAAATAACACATAACACACAATGTCTTACTCCTGCAGGACTTTATTATGTTAAACACAGGTAGTTGCAGCAGCTGTGGCGGTGGCAGCCAGTCCAGTGCTCCCACAACTTCATAACCCCTGCCTCTGATTCAAGAGCTGTACCCACCTGTGAGGGTTCATCTTGTGAATAAATTGTTGGCTTGTTGTAGGCTTTTTCTCAAAGGCAGTTGTATATTTCTGCTGGTTCGAGGGGTTTAAACCATCATGGTGGCAGGGTCCAGGCTCTGTTATATCTAGTTGACTGAAGAAGCAGACAGAATACTAATTTGCTTCATTTTTCAATTACATTTGAACCATGTGCAGATTGGTGCTGGAATTCTGGCTGTAATAGTGTTCCTTGTAGGGAGTCATTATGTTTAAGTAGAGTACAGAAACATTCATTCTCCTCAATTCATTCAATTTACATACAGAAAACAACAGCTGCTGGTTTCACACCAGTGTTTCATCACCTTGGTGTTTCCAGGAAACGCAGGAACCATTTGTGGACCAGGTTCACAAATCCATTTTCGATTGAACAATCAATTTAACCCCACTTCCTGTAAAGAAGAATATATATATATATATATATATATATATATATATATATATATATATATATATATATGTATATGTATTGCCTGAAACTGAACGCATTCAATCATTTGCATTTTGCAAAGGCTGTAAATCATGAAGAGGTGTGACTGCGGCTGTAACATGTACTCATGTTTAATGCACTGGAGGTGTTAGCACGACAGCCATTCACCAACTGTATCACACATTCTAAGATTGCAGACTTCTGTCTTTCTCTGCTCTTCGTGATGGGCCAGAGATACTTTGAACATTCCGCCAAACTTTCAGTACATCCTTTATATTTAAGATGCTCAGCAAAGATAATGAAAGTTTATCAGCTGAAATTTTGGATGTAGGATAAAACTTGAAAACCCTTTTAAATCATTGCCGCTGTACGTTTTGTATTCACGGATGCGGTCAAGGGTGGGCTTCTTTTTCGTGTCAGTGAATGAAAACTTTGCTAAAATTGAAGGTAAACCGCGAGTAATGACACAAATGTCTAAGGGTTAAACGTATGTCTGGCTGAAGTAATGAAGGAACTTTTGAATTAGCTCTCTGATCTTCAGGTCTTTCCAATGGAGTCGTGGGGAAGTGTGAGAGCTGTGTGAAAAACAGGCTACAGCCAACATTTTGTTGGGGGGGTGTTGTCATCAACAGAACTGTTTTAGGACAGGAAAATTCATGTTAGTGTCTGAAACAGGCGTCCTCCTCCTGACTGTGTGACTGGCTTTCACCAAACAAAGCTGACCGACAGACAGATTTTTTTTGTTGCTAAAAAGCCACTCACTAATTGTTAATAATCAGTAATAACTCATGAAGCTGAGTGTCAGTTTGTGTGCCAGGTATTCCACTGGGAACTCCTTCCTCAGTCAGATTCTTCTGCATGTTTTCCTGGAACAAATTTGGGTTCTAAGGTAAAGAATAGTCACTAACAAGTGACTTTTTTCTCACCAGAAGGCTCGCTGAACTGTAGCAATCGTTGCTTGTAATGGTCAAAATGGATTTTAGCCTCCAAAGATAAGACGATTCAGTGTTGTGGTTTATAAAATACAACTGCAGTTATCAGCACTGCTCCAACGAGGCATTAAATGATCGTTAAGAAGTGGTTTTAAGAAAAAGCCAAAATATTCAGCAAAGTCAGCAGAAGCATGGAAAGTCCCAGCTCTAATCTTTTCTTTTACGTTTTATTGCAGTTGAGTCATCAAACTCCCAGTTTTTACCTCTGAAGTTACTCATCATTGTTTTAGCAGAGATAATTACTCCCATTGCTGCCCTTTATCCTGGCCTACATGATGGATGCTGCTGTGTGTGTGTGTGTGTGTGTGAGAAATATGATGCATCGGTAGGTGGATCAAACCCAGCAAGGGCATCAAACAGCTTACTCCCTCACTGTATGAATATGTTAGCTGTGCAAATGATCCTTACATGCAGGCAAAGCTCAGCATAGGCATTTGTTCTCGCCATGACGGCAAGTGCTTCATCTTGTGGTGTCTTCCGTCTACATCTGTCCTAGCCGATTCTGCAGCGTTAATGTGTGTGACAGAGTTTACTTCACTGTGTGAGTGTGTAACAGCTGTTGCGTGAGAAAAGATTGGGGTGTTTTGTGAAATAATGCAAGGCTCTGAACAGGAATCTATCAATTTAGAGCTTTTTTTGAGATGGAAACATTTGGCCATCTGTTACACTGTTTTCTCTCTTAAAGCCTGAGGAGTGTAAATGTCTCCAATTTCAACACATCCCAGCAACTGTTTTTCAACACTTCTGTAGCCTCAAACCATCAATGTGAGGCAGGTGGCAACAGAAAAAGGAGGCAAAATTGCATAAACAGCAGCTCCAGCATCAGTTATGGTCTGAGATAACCCTGCTGCCAAACTTGGGTTGGATCACAATACCTCTCGTGTGTCACTGCCAATCCGCAAGTTCTTTGAATGAAGACTAAAGAAGAAAAATGCCAATTTCAAAATGTATTTAGCAAATAGAACCAATTCAAGATAGAAATATTACAGAGCTCCGGGCCAGTTCATAACCCTACAATAACGGAGTCAATTGCCAGGGCATGAAGTCTGACAACCTAACTATCCCTTGACCCAGTCTTTTATAGAAACACATATGTAAATTATTGATGTTAATTCAGTCCAATCCAGTCCTTCTTCTTGGATGACCTAATTTTCTTCTTCCAGTCCCATTGGATGCTTACACAGTCCTTGTTCTCCATTGTTCCCCAAATGGCCAGTTCAAAGTTCACCTTCTTGCAGAGGAACTTATCAACACCAGTAAACTATGTTGTTACGATGGGGGTTTAACACTTCCGTCTAACTGTCTCCTGCTGATTACAACTATCTAAACAACATTCATGTCAAGGAAGGGTCAGCTGACCTTTATTACACTTACTAATGATTCTGAAATGTTGGATGGAATACAGTAAACACTTTGAGCTTTTCTCACGGTCCTCAGGAGAGTCAAAGCAGTTTCTTCTGTCCTGCTGGGGAAACCTGAGCCAGACTCCAGATTCCTGGAATATGAAAGGAGAACAAGTTCTCTGTAATCCATTATTCTGTCTGTAGAGCCTATTTCATCCTCATATGTGATTGTAAAGTGGGAAATGTGGCATATGAACTGTCCAGAAAGTGTTTAAAAAGATTCATTACAGTGATAAGGAAGAAACTGGGTTTCTAATTATATAATCTATTGTTTAATTCAAATGAGTGGGCTACATGACAATCCTATTAATTATCGTCCTCTTCAAATGCACCAATTACATGACATCGTTTCCTCTGTGCCCCTGATTAAAGCCTTGCGGAGCAAATTCTAATGGTGGTAATTGTTGCTACGATGAGGCCGTGCAGCTTTGAAGGCAGGTTGACAGACTTGGGTTGGGTGCATGAAGATGGCTCAAGCAGTCAAAAACAGTTTAATGATGAATGATGCCCAACAAAATCAGATTGTATTGTATGTCTCATCAAATTGTTGATCCTAGGAAACTTCAACCGAAGCCCAAACCATCAGCTCCATGTGAATTGGTCTAGATGCTTCATGAACATCCTCTGAAAGAGCAGGCATGCCAGCATAAAAAAGGGAGAGGAAGGGGATGAGAGGAGGCAAAAGGAGCAAAACTGTGCAACATAAATCCCATTATTTGGTGAAAACACCATCACATTTTTCACAATTTTCTGCTCTTCTGTGTCTGTTCATTAGCGCAGTCTCTCCATGGCCAGAAAAGCATGAAAATGGTTCGGTAAAATCACAAAGTCCCCCGTTTCAAACAAAGCCTTTATTACAAGGGGGGAGGTTTAGAACTGCACTGTCGAGGGGCTTGCTTGGGCATTAAAATGTGTCTCCCTTGCACAATTTGTGTTCATTTTCAGCCACTTGTTTTGTTTTTGATGTTTATCATCTTCATTCCTTTCTGCTTTAGCAGCACTTTAGCAGCACTACTACCGGTACTTTCCCATTGCAGGAAGCCAGATGTTGAAATAAAGTGAACATCTGAAATGTGATTCAGCAGTTTTAATTACAGCTGAGGACTCAACTGGAGATCATAATACCCCGACAAAGTCCCCAATCGACCACTCCTACTGTTGATAGCAGTTAAGTAGCTAAAAACTGCTCACCCTGGATGCACAGGCGCTGCAGTGGCACAGGAGAAGGTGCTTGAAATAAACCCAGCCTGAATGCAGATGTTCTGAATGTCAGAGGACTCTGGTGGATTCGGGGCAGTTCAGAGGCTCAAACAAAGTACAGATGTGGAGCACAAGTTCAGACAAACCAAAAGTCCATACAGGAAAACAACAGACTGAGGATTAGTCTAAGCAAGCACATCCAGGCGAGAGCGTGCAAAGCCCCCCAAAAGGAGGGATCACAAAGCAGAGTCACATAAGCGTGGAAATTAACTTAGACGAGGCATCATCACAACAACACACACCTTCACACGCAGCAGCGCACCAGCGCTACTCACAGTACCTCCGTCACCATGGTAATAAACTGTGGTTATAATGGTGACCCAAATTTGCTGTAAGCTGTGCATTTCCAGTTAATCTCCTGGAAAACCAAGGAGAGAATTTTGTGTAGCAACCAGCTCAGCTGCAGGGCTACGCATAGCAAAACCTGCTGGAAATTGATGAAGAGCACCAAGAGTCAAAAAGACTGAAAAAGACCCTCGAACTGCTGAGGAAATAAGAGCCGGAAAATAAGCAGCAAGAGAAGTAACTGTTAGCATATCATGACCATACCTTGAATTTATCCAGAGATGATTCAATTAATTAAGCATTGTGTTGGGTTTCAGGATTCTTTCTTAAGCTTAGCCCATTAAACCCATCTTTCTTCTCCAGATAATATCTCATTCCAATTTCACACATTAAAATAGTCTCTAGAAGTGCCTTTTTTCACCTGAGAAACATCACAAAGATCAGGTAACTACTAACGTGGCATGATGCTGAAAAGTTAGTCCATGCATTTGTTACTTCCATGCTGGACTATTGTAATTCTTTATTATCAGGGTGTCCAAACAACTCTTTAAGAAGCCTCCAGGTGATCCAAACTGCTGCAGCTAGAGTTCTGACAGGTATTGACAAAGGAGATCACATAACTCTTGTACTGGCATCTCTTCATTAGCTGAGGTGAATCCTACCTGGAGGAGCTTGTGACACCTTACCAGCCCAATAGACCGCTCCGCTCTCAGAATGCTGGTTTACTTGTGGTCCCCAGAGTCTCTAGGGGTAGAATGGGGGGCCGAGCATTTAGCTATCAGCCCCCCGTGCTGTGGAACCAGCTCCCTGTCCAGGTACGGGAGGCTGACTCCATCTCTACTTTTAAGATTAGACTTAAAACCTTCCTCTTTGAAAAAGTTTATTATCACTAATTCTGTAGTTCCAGTTTTTATCCTAGACAGACAAATTATTATATATAGAGGGTCGTCCAAGGTCAGGTGTCAGGCAGCAGACGAGAACCCAAATGCGATACTAGAGTTCGACTGAACACAGCTTTATTGTCAGGAACAGACAGCAGACAGGATTCACCGGGGAGCCGGCGGAATAGAATAGTCGGGTACAGGCAGGGTCAAGACCAGGCAGAAGGCAGACAGAATTTACCGGGGAGCAGACAGGATAGAATGGTCAGGAACAGGCAAGGTCGGAACCGGGCGGGCAGGCAGGCAAGCAGGAAAACACTGGAAAGTCATCAGAACCACAAACAACAATCTGGCAGGGAGGCAGCGTAACCCCGGGAACTAAGAAGGGAGCTCGTTATGGTCCTGATTTGTCACAGGTGCGCGGGGCCAACTAGGACTCACAGACGGGATTGCCCGCAGCTGTGACAGTCAGGTGCCTTTCCAATTCTGATGTAGCGGTTGGTGTCCAAAATTGGCTCAGTACAGGAAGTTTATCATTATGTTGGAGTCATCTGTAGATGAATTTTCTGTTTGGTTAGTTACAACACGATCCAACCAACGCTGTGACAATTGTGGAGCCATTTGAAACTAAGCACGAATGAATGACAAAAGTGCTAAACAAGACTGTTCGAGGGTTCTGGGTGAGGGAGCTTTAGCACCTCCTGTTTGTCAAGAAAAAATCCAACTCTTATCTTTCTCAACTTCCAGGGTCACAGGGAGGGGCCACATACTGTATGTCTGAAGGCAGGTCCACCCCTAGATGAGTCATGAGCTCATCCCAGGGCCCTTTGTGGATTTGGTACCTTGCTCAAGGGTCACATAGCCCCGAATTTCATGCGGGCCTGGTGCGGTTTGGTAAATAACCTCCTAATCAGATTCATGGATTATGTGTGCCAGACTCAGTCAGATGGGGGATCACCAGCAGAGTTTATCTCATGCAAGAGACAAGAATAATAAATAACTATCTGTGCATTACTGCCTCACAGTACTGACTATGGTAACAAATGTGTGTGTGTGTGCAGGTGTGCGTGCGTGCGTGCGTGCAGGCAGGCAGGCAGGCAGGCAGGCAGGCAATTTGATTATAATCAGGAAGTGAATGAAACCCACATTTTTACATTTTTCTAAAGTTCCACAACACATTTATATAAGAGCATGCTTGAATGGATCAAAACACACCAGTAGCCCTCTGATGTCGTTCCAGTACATGTGTTGTTTATGTTGTCCTATGGACATTTACAATTCACACCTGGATTGAAATGCATTCTGCAGCATGTGTTGTTTAATTTGTGCAAAAAAATTAGGAATGCTACAGGGAAAAGACTGGCAGGCTCACTTAGAGATGTTAATAGGTCCTACTAGGGCCACAGCACATTTGGCTTGGTTCACGTTAAAAGCTTGGTGTGTCAAACTATGGCTAATAGTTACATATAAGCAGATTTTCCATGTGTGCTCAAGTCTGGGATGTTGTCATCAGGTAGCTCAATATATTCTTCAGCACTGAAGCAGTCGTGAAAGGGAAATTACCTAAATAAATATTCATGCTGATGAGTGCCTGGGGAAGGGCAAGACTTCAGGTTCCTCACAGAGGCAACAGCTTGAACCCTGGCACACTGGCCACATCTGCTCCTCACTCAGACACCAAGCAGACATTTAGGTTATTTGGAGTTCTGATGGGAATACCTCTACTGTGACACATTTCCAGCAGCTGACCAAATGCATCTCATTAATGAGGACTGGTTAAGTCTAATGAATAGTTTTGCATTTAGTTAACCCACAGGGACCAAGCAGTTCCATTCTTTTCCAATAAAAAACGCAACACCTGTGGAGTTCATTTATCAGACTTGACCTTGTGCTCCTGTCTCACTCTCTTCCACATATTCTATATTATGCCAACATTTAGTGTATTTAACTTACTGTTGGCTGCATTGTAAGCCCTTCAGCTGCATAACATTGATGTGTCCCTCCACAGGGCGCTGCCCCTCACTTTGGTCCCCTCCTCCTCTCATAAAAGCTAAATTAGCTGAGCCACGTTCCTCTGGAGCATGCAATCAGCCTCGCTTCTCAAATGCTTCATCATGTAATTGAAAATCAAGCCTACTGGTGGCTGTTTGCGAAGACAGCGGCCCTCTCTGTACACACTGTTGGCACCGCCCCACCCCCATTTTCTGCACCAACATGCACTTAGATTGGACTGTAGCTCACAGTGCGTGCACACTGAAACACAACATCATCAACGGCTGGTCAGGAAATAACATCCTTCCCTCTCATGTCATTCTGTTCCTCGAAAACTGAAATGTCAGTCACAGATCCTCCTGCCTAATGCCTCATGCCTCAGTATGCATTATACCAGTATAGCTTATGTTGGTTTTGGAGATAAACTTGCAATACTTAGACATGCATACCCGTTAAATGTCAGGCATGTCTGAATGCACCGCCACAGTTCAGTCCATCTGGAAGGACAAAGGGAACAGATCAAATGTTCATAATTATTATTCAATGTTTCCTTTTTGTTTTCCAGCTATTTGCATACTTAAATAAATAATTAAATAGGCAGACTACCTCAGATTTTCTATTTGCTTGCTTTTTTCCTCAGTTACAGCTCCATGAGAAGGTGCAACTCTCATCTTTTCTGGTGTTGATCGCTGCCCTTATGTCCAGCCTCCAGTACTGCAGTCTTTACAGGCAGCTGTGGTGTAATTGATTTCTCCTTAGTATGGGCAAAGATGACCATCTCGCAATCTTGGTTGACCTTCCAACTCACTCTTCCTTCAATATTACCCCCGCCAAGGAGGTTATGTGACAGCCGGCGTTTGCAAAATATTTTTGCAAACTATTTCAATGAAATTTTCTTGAAATGTTGATAATGGCCTAAAAAGATCTAAAAAAAATCACATTTTTGTGATGCTCCAGGTACCGGAGGGACATTGAGTTATGATCTTCCCAAGATCAAAAGGTAGTATTGCCAAAAGGGAGTAGTCGTACTGCCTATGTATTACGACTACTGCCTGTATACCAGGCAGAACAGGTGACAGGTTAACAGGAACAGTTCATTTTTAGTTGAACAACCTCTATTAAAGGAAGACAACCCAGATTTCTCTCCAAGTACCTTGATTCTCTAAATGGAGTCCGGTTCTATAATCCTCACTCATCGATCCATTCACCAAGGCTCACCATCAAATGCAACACCAGCAAGATACTGTGGCAGACAAGCTCACTGAAGGTAGCCCAAGTAATTGAGGTATTACTTTTGAATGCAAGTCACAATAAATGGGGAAATTAGCTGCTTAGATGGTTCTTTTCATTGCTGCCTTTTCTATTTATATATCAATCAATCAATCTTTATTTATATAGCATCTGTTACAATCGAAATTGTTTCTAGGTGCTTTACAGAATCCCAGGGCCTGACCCTAAACAAGCAACAGTGGCAAGGAAAAACTCCCCTTTAACAGGAAGAAACCTTGAGCAGGACCAGGCTCATGTAGGGGGACCCTCCTGATGGTTGGCTGGGTAGAGAGAGAGGAGAAGGGGGAGGACAGGTAGAGGAGAGAATAGATAGAGCATAATATAACATAATAGATTATATTATTTAAAATAAGCTGCTGGTAGAGTCGGGTTGGGTGGGTCAGCGGGTTAGGAGGTGAGTAGGTCAGTATACAGCTTATGAAGGCGGTGATACCTGTAGATGAATACAGAAGGGGGGAGGGGGGAGCAGAAAAACTACATAAGAAATAACGTTAAGATTAAGATGTACTTTATTCATCCCCGTGGGGAAATTGAATTATAGTAGCAACTCATGCAAAGTATAGAAACAGAATAAATAAATACAGATAAGATTAGAATGTTATAAGCGTATATACAGCATATATTATAAGCATATATATATATATATATAATATATACATAATATAATATATACATATTACAAGCATTATAAGCATATATACATAAATATAGAATAAAATAGAAATAAAATTACAACATGAACATTACACAGTTATTGTTATTGGCTGGGTTTGGATGAATTATACAGTCTGATGGCGGACGGCAGGAATGACTTCCTGTACCGTTCCTTAGAGCAGCGAGGCTGCAGGAGTCTGCTGCTGAAGCTGCTTCTCAGTTTGTCCGCTGTGTTATGGAGGGGGTGGGAGGGACTGTCCATGATTGTCCGCAGTTTCAACACCATCCTGTCCCTCACCACCTCGTCCAAGTTATCAAGTCTACAGCCAACAACAGACCCTGCCTTTTTAATGAGTTTGTTAAGTCTGATGGCATCCTTTGCTTTAATGCCTGTACCCCAGCACACTGCAGCAAAGAAGATGGTGCTAGCCATGACAGACTGGTAGAACATGTGGAGCATCCTGCTGCAAACACTGAAGGACCTGAGTCTCCTGAGGAAATAGAGTCTGCTCATGGCCTTCTTGTAAACAGCATCGGTGTTTGTGGACCACTCCAGTTTATTGTCCAGTTGAACACCCAGGAACCTGTAAGATGAGACTATCCACATCTTTCCCACTAATGCAGACTGGGGAGGGAGGGGACTTGCTTTTTCTGAAATCCACCACCATCTCCTTCGTCTTGGTCACGTTGAGCTGCAGAAGGTTCTCCCTGATCCACCTGACAAAACTCTCCACAAGGTCCCTGTATTCATCCTCCTGTCCATTCTCCACACACCCGACTATGACTGTGTCATCCGAGTACTTCTGGAGATGACATGTCTCAGAGTGGTACTGGAAGTCAGCTGTGTAGGTGGTGAACAGAAAGGGGGAGAGCACAGTTCCTTGAGGAGCTAAATCACTAGTCTACTTGGTGAGGAGGAGAGGAGAGGAGAGAGAGGAGAGGAGAGGAGAGGAGAGGAGAGGAGAGAGAGGAGAGGAGAGGAGAGGAGAGGAGAGGAGACCATGACCCAGTGGGGTGACAGAGGCCTGTCAGGTGATCATGTTTCTGGACCCCAGCAGCCTCGGCCTATAGCAGCATAACTAAGATGTTAACCTAATAATTAGACGACCCCCTAAGTATGATAATTTGTCTGTCTATGATAATAACTGGAACTACAGAATTAATAACAATAAGCTTTTTCAAAGAGGTAGGTTTTAAGTCTGATCTTAAAAGTAGATATGGAGTCAGCCTTCCATACCTGGACAGGGAGCTGGTTCCACAGCAGGCTTGCCTAGCAGCTAAATGCTCGGCCCCCCATTCTACCCCTAGAGACTCTGGGGACCACAAGTAGACCAGCATTCTGAGAGCAGAGCGGTCTAATTGGATGATAAGGTGTCACTAGCTCCTCCAGGTAGGATGGAGCTAGGCCTCTGAGGACCTTGTAGAGGTATATATTTACACGCCCTCCATTACTGCCCAGAGTAACGCATCCTAAAAGAAGAGAGCAAACAAACAACAATTAGCTTCCAGTTGACATGGAGATTTGCTTTTACCTTGTTATATTCTTATTCTTGTTATATTGTTTCTCATTACTTAATGTTTCTTATTATTTGTTAATGCTTAATGTTTGTGATGCTTGATGTGTGAACTCGTACCCCTCTGTTCAAGGACGACAGAAATGCAGCTGCTGTAAAGAGCATTAGGAAGTAACATTGACTGGAGACAGAGCTGCAGAGCATGACGCAGGAGGTGTTCTTCTTTTATCTGTCTGATATGGAAGAACATGCTGTGTGCGAGCCAAACTAATCAAATCAGTGAAGACCTACTCATATTATCACCATTATGGTTTACAGTCTTTGCTTTGTATGGGACCTGCTATCTTGTTTCCCCCTCCCTTTAGGCACATTTGAATTCTGTGTAACTAGGGACCTCCTAATCTCAATAAAAGAAGGATGGTGGAAGATGTGCCTCAGGACGTGTTGGAGATCTGTAACTGAGCACATCTTTCTGTCCTCCTTGCTGCAAGTAAAACTTAAAGCTGTTGTCTTTGACTCATTTGTTTTTCTCATGTTTTAGGTCATTTGAACCTAACAGCAGCCCACAGACACATGGAAAGAAATAACAGAATGGCTGAATTCTGCATTAAAGCATCAAAATAAATATCTGTGGAGGTGCTCAGGTCAGGTGCCTTTGACACAGAATTGCTACATGACATGTAAAGAGTCAAGAAAGAACATTTGGGAAGAATTTCTATGGAGCAACCCAACATGGACTGGTCTACAACAAAATCAGTTTATATCCTAAAGCCCCACAAAAACAGCCCCATAGGCATGCGCGAGCATGTGTGCATCTCCAGTTCTGGAGGCATATTGGGAAAAGATTCTCCAAGGCAGTTGTATTGACTAAACAACAATTAGGCCTAAATATAAAGAAAAGCATCCTCAATAATTCAAATACCATTACTGCCAGCAGCAGCAGCAGCTCCATCTGTTGTATCATACAGAAAATACTGAGAAATTACACAGCTTTATCATTTTTCCATTGGAATTGTTGAAATCTGGAGCCAACTAATCAATTTTTGGGTTAAAATTAATTTTGTATTTTTTGTGGCTGAAGTGTGAAAGCTCCTCACACACTCAAAATACTTCAATATTAGATTATGCGAGATTTCTCCAGTATTTGCCAACACCACATGATGGGCATGATGAAGATCCTGTCCAGCATTAAGGAGCAACAGGAGTTTAAGGTCCTGTTAATTAACTAATTGATTCCACAAATCATCTAAGGATTCTTCTTTTTGGTAATATTTTTACAGGACTGAGAGCTAAATATGCTCTCAACATCATTTAGCCTGGCTGTACATTGGAGCTGTTTTCATAATTTAATCGGCCACTGAAAAATGTGACTCATATCGAGGGGCTTTGTTGAATTCTTTGTCTTTTTCAAACTAAAATGAAAAGATGAATTCTAGATAATTCCTCCACTCGATAAAATGATTCTTATGTATAAATGGCATATAGGACTTCTGTCAGATAAACCAACCAACTCACAGCTTTAACCACACCCTAGATCTAGTCCTGACTTATGGTGTTGAGGTAGAACATGTGTCAGTGTTCCCTCGGAACCCAGTCCTGTCAGACCACTCTTTGATCACTTTTACATTTATGATTAAGGATTCTTCTATGCTCAGAACAAAGTCTTACTATAGCAGATGTCTTTCAGATAATGCTGTAGCTAAGTTTAAGGAAGTGATCCCTGTGCTGATCCCAGGACCACCATGTGTTTCCCCAGGGATCCGTCATTATAATCTGAGCCCTGCTGAGGTTGACTCTATTGCTGAAGGTGCAGCAACCTCACTGAGAATCACGCTTGATTCTGTTGCCCCCCTGAAAAAGAAAATAGTAAATCAGAGGAGGTGTGCCCCCTGGTATAATTCACATATCAGGACCCTCAAGCAGAAAGTGCGAAGACTGGAAAGGAAGTGGCATTCTTGTAAGATAGACAGCTACCATGTAGCCTGGAAAGACTGTCTATCCGTTTACAAAAAGGCCCTTCGCAAGGCTAGAACAGCTTATTTTTCTTCTTTGATTGAGGAAAATAAGAACAACCCCAGGTTTCTTTTCAGCACTGTGGCCAAATTAACCAAGAGTCACAGTGTTTTAGATCCACGTATCCCTTCTTCCCTTAGTGGTGAAGACTTCATGAGCTTCTTCACTGATAAAGTTCTAGCTATCAGAGAGAAAGCTAACCAGGCCATCCCTACAACTGGACCATCACCAGATGTGCCGACTGTGGGAACATGCAGGGTCTCCAACGAGCCCTTAAGCTCCTTCAGCCCTATATATTTCTGAGGCGTCATCGCTAATTCAGAAATCCAAGACCACTACGTGTCTTTTAGATCCCATCCCAACACACCTGTTGAAGGATGTTCTACCACTGATAGGCAGTTCTATCCTGGACCAGATCAATGGTTCTTTAGTGTCAGGTTATGTACCCCGGTCCTACAAGGTGGCAGTGATTAAGCCGTTGCTTAAAAAACCATCACTGGATCCTGATGTCTTGGGAAATTATAGGCCAATATCCAACCTTCCTTTTATCTCTAAAGTTCTAGAGAAGGTGGTGGTGACTCAGTTACTGGAGCACCTGCAGAGGAACAGCCTGTTTGAGATGTTTCAGTCAGGCTTTAGAGCTCACCACAGCACAGAAACAGCACTTCTTAAAGTCACTAATGATCTTCTCATAGCTTCCGATCATGGACTGGTCTCTATGCTGGTTCTGCTGGACCTCAGTGCTGCTTTTGATACAGTTGATCACAGCATCATTTTTCCATTGGAATTGTTGAAATCTGGAGCCAACTAATCAATTTTTGGGTTAAAATTAATTTTGTATTTTTTGTGGCTGAAGTGTGAAAGCTCCTCACACACTCAATACTTCAATATTAGATTATGCGAGATTTCTCCAGTATTTGCCAACACCACATGATGGGCATGATGAAGATCCTGTCCAGCATTAAGGAGCAACAGGAGTTTAAGGTCCTGTTAATTAACTAATTGATTCCACAAATCATCTAAGGATTCTTCTTTTTGGTAATATTTTTACAGGACTGAGAGCTAAATATGCTCTCAACATCAGTTAGCCTGGCTGTACATTGGAGCTGTTTTCATAATTTAATCGGCCACTGAAAAATGTGACTCATATCGAGGGGCTTTGTTAGGGCTCCTTCTGAATTCTTTGTCTTTTTCAAACTAAAATGAAAAGATGAATTCTAGATAATTCCTCCACTCGATAAAATGATTCTTATGTATAAATAGCATATAGGACTTCTGTCACAGCACTTATATTCACCAGTTTTGGTGGGGCTCATGAAGCACATTCATCCACAGCAATTCCTCCACTCTTGCTCATTCCTCGGGTTCTTCATCCTGCAATTCCAGCAGTCTGCAGATTTTAATTTGTTGTTAGATGTAACACCAAATTGTCTATCCATGTGTGTTATGTGAGAAATCATGTGCCCTGGACATCCAGCAGCTAGGATTTTGTGTAGCTAGATGGAACAAATGGGGCCCTGAGCCATTACAGTAGGTGAGAAGGACAAAGAAAGAGAGGGATTGAAAGAGACAGAACCATGGCACAGAACAGGAGAAGTGCACGAACATTTGTGAGAGGTTTTTCTGGATAATGTAATGAGTGAGGACTTCATTGAGCACAGTGTGCAGGATCCACAGCTGCCACATTCATAAGGAATGGATCTGAAGAATGCCTGAACTTCCCACACTCTAGCTTTCTTCAGAGCAGCCTGCATGCACATAGATAGTGATTAGCATTAACAGAGCTGAAGCAGAAGGAAATTAAGTTGAAGTTTTTTAGTGTCTGAATGATTTCTCACCATTGCAGGATTTGTTGTGCATGTGCTTTTTGAAGTCATGTTATTGAGGCTGTGTGTGAAGTGGAAGGTAATACTCACCCTTACCCTTTGACTTTATCTCAGCATCATCTCAGCTCAGGTCATTCCAAACTCAACAAGTCAGAAGGTTATTTTTGAGTTGCATTGAAAGCCTGTCCAACTTTAAAAGTCAGTCAATACAGCCAATAATAAAAATATAATAAAATAATAAAATTCTC
Source organism: Takifugu flavidus (assembly GCF_003711565.1). Lineage (NCBI taxonomy): Eukaryota > Metazoa > Chordata > Actinopteri > Tetraodontiformes > Tetraodontidae > Takifugu > Takifugu flavidus. The sequence goes on from NC_079533.1 coordinate 4,842,130, forward strand.
TGTACTGTCAGCTGCTTCATGTGGAGGCCTGGCCAAAGAAAAGGGAAGACAGAAAATGGGAATCTGTTCGAGCACAGAATCTAGAGGCAAATTATAACCTTCTTCATCTTACAGACGAATATTGAATAAATAATTCATTTTCACATTGTTTCAAGTTTGGTTTTATTTTGAAAATCAACTGAACGAATGATACACGGATTGCGGAAAGCCTAGCGACACAAAAACTGCACAATATCTAACAAAGTATTTTATTTGTGTTTGTTCGTTTGTTTAATTGCAGTTGTAAATTGTAAGATTATTGTGAATTTTCTGAAACATGGATGGACTGCATGGATTTCATAAGCAACACACTATTTTACAAGTGTAAAGACACACACCTC